>NC_044398.1:19863830-20172500 GCF_006542625.1 Nomascus leucogenys
GGGGCCTGATCCTCACATGGAAGCCTGTATTTTTCCCCACAGCAAGGAGAGACTGAATCCCACGGCAGTCACCAGCTTAGCGTTGCCATCCAGCAACAAGAGCCGTGTGTCCAGCTCTTTCTAGGTTGCCCTGATTGTGGGCCCCTACGTGATCATTTTAGATCCATTGCTACCTTGTCCCTCGCCTTCTGAAACTTGGTTTTGCCAGACATTCCAGGCCACTGGTGAGAGAGAAAATAAATTCCAGCTCCAAGAACAAGCAGACAGCTGTTGGAAGCAGCCAACCCTTTTAAAAAATATTACAGCCACTATTTCTCTTGGAAAGAGTCGGCAGGGCTCTGAAAGGACTGCGCCTTCTCAGACCCTTGCTGTCCCTTTGGTTTCTTCCATCTTCACCAGGACACACTTACCAAATGCCCACGGCACCCACAGCCACGTAACAGGGTGTGGCACCTGCCACGGCCTTCAGCATTTGGGCCCAGCAGGGAGAATTTAACTACATCTGACCAAGAGATGGCCTTTGGGTTCCCCTCTGGAGGGTCTCATCTGCTGCTGCATCAAAGGGGCTTCCTGGAGTGAGGGGCACAACCCCTAGAAGCCAAGTGTGTCTTCTAGCGGGTCCTAAAATCCAAGGCGCTTAGAGGAGAAGGAACAGATGGAGAAACAAGGCCCAGACGATGATTATGTGTTCTGGGTTCCCATGGAGAGTTAGAGGCAGAGCATACGGTCTCCAGAACCCAGGTCTTGTGGCTGATCTTTGCACACTGATACCATGTTCATGCACAGAAAGTGCCAGAATGCCTATGCTCCTATGTGGCAACAGTGAATTCCATTCTCTTCAATTCAAGATCTATTTACTGAGCACTCCCATTTTCCTAAGTGCTCTTCACTGGCAGCTGCTCAAAAGCAACTCCGTTTGTCCCGCATCTTCTATAAACAAGAGGGAGGAGCAGCGCCACCCCTGCCCATGGCAAAACCAGGTCTGGAAACCGCCAGAATAAACAGACCTGCTTCCAGATGCTCTAAGCACGCTGGGAAGGACTTTCCTCAGTGTAGCATCAAAGGATTTAGGCCTCTAAAATCTTTGATCATTCCACCTCTTCATTGGCATACTAACTCCTTTCAAATGTCTTTCTGACATGTTCTAGTTTTCTTTATTATATTCAATTAGTATTTTCTAAACCTCCTTCTTCAGACTTTTTCAGTTGGCTGGAGACACTGAACCGTTTGAAGGCTGCAAAATTGGTCCTTCAAGGGACGGTGACCATGTTGCTCTAGAGGTGGAGGCAGGACAAGTACCCTTGTCACAGACAGGGAGGGCAGGGGCTGGCGGCTCTGATGCTGCAGCAGCTGAGGTTATCGAGTCATCCACGGAGGCCCCAGGAATCAGTGGGAAAGTATTTCTATTCCCCCTCCCCTTTCTGATGTTTGACACACTTTCCTCCATCCCCTTTACAAATTAGGAATGTGTCACTTAGTAAAAGTCAAGTTCAGAAAACAATGAGGTGGCACACACCTTTCTATTGAGCACACCATAAAGAGCCAATTGACTTATTCCCAAAGAGCAGGTTTCCAGCTCAAGGGCAGCTTGTCCTCTTCATGCCAGGGATTTGACTCTCAGGATGCCCGAATGTCCTGGAAGAGTCTCCCCTCAATCTTGCCTCCCATTATGACCTTTCTTTTTTTCTTCGAGACAGAGTCTTGCTCTCTCGCCAGGCTGGAGTGCAATGGCGCGATCTCGGCTCACTGCAAACTCTGCCTCCCGGGTTCAAGCAATTCCCCTGCCTCAGCCTCCTGAGTAGCTGGGACTACAGGTGTGCACCACCATGCCCAGCTAATTTTTTGTATTTTAGTAGAGACAGGGTTTCACCATATTGGCCAGGCTGGTTTCAAACTCCTGACCTCAAGTGATCCTCCTGCCTCAGCCTCCCAAAGTGCTGGAATTACAGACATGAGCCACTGTGCCTGGCCCAGAGATTTGTTTTATCTTACAGTGAACCAAGATACAACCTTACAAGTATGCTTCTCCATGTCCCATCAAAGGATGGTCTCAGAGCCTCTTTCCTGTTCACGGAAGGAAAGTCCTTGTCATGGTGGGCAAAGGCCCAGAGCCCCAGACCAGGAGCTTTCTAAGGACACACACACCAGTGGAAAGAATATCCTGACCTTGTCACTAAGAGTGCTTCCTTTTGCCCTAAGCAGCTCTGTGAATTTGGCCCAGGAGCCTCCTTTAGGGTAAGAAATCAGTCAAAGGATAAAGGGTGGCATGAATCTGGCAATATAATCATTCAGGAAAATTGGGTGTTACTGTGGAGCTGCCTGCAAACTAGCCAGCTGAAAAGGTCTGTGTGCATGCAGTGAGGCTGCTTCTGCTCTCTGAGATGCCCAGCTTTGGGGGGTGAGGGGTGCACGCATGTTTGTGTGTGTGCATGTGTGTGCGCGCGCGTGTGTGTGTGTGTCTCACTTCCTAAGTCCGTCTTGTCTCCTCACTTCTTCCTCCTCCACTATCTCTTTTGGCCTCTCCTTTACTGCTTCTCCCCCCACATATGTTCATTCCATTATAATAATCCCACGTCCTTCATCCTTTCCCCTCCCCCTCACCAGCTTTCAGTTTATCTCCTCCAAAGTCCACTGTTAGACATTTACTTATGTTTTTAAGAAGCCTTTGCCCCTTGGCTTTATTTGCCCCTTTCTCCCTTACCAGCTAGGGTTCCCTCTGTGCAATGGGTCTCTTTTGTGTCACTGTCTGGGGGTGGGAGGCAGGGAGAATGCAGGTGATGTTACTACTCTAATAGCCTCAGAGGACACCAGATTTGGGGCAATTGCGCAGATTCTTAGAACACAGTGCTCCATGGTGTCCGTTACCTGTTGTGAAAGTCTGGAACACGCCAACCCTCTGTTACCCCCGGGGTATCCTGGACTAGGATCCCCCACTCTGGCAGATTTGCCCACCTTCTTCATTAGGAAACTGCTCATGACCCAGAGAATGAGGGGCCACACTCCTGAGAGCATTTACCAGGGGGCTTCCCCACCCAAATAGCTAGTGGTTTTGCTGGTCTACCATCTGGGGATGATTTGTGCCATGATGTCCTTGTTGGCAGACAAAACTTCAGGCCGATGGGAATATACCTAATATGTGCATACATATTTAAACACATGTCATTATTTTCTAAGTAACAATTTGCATTTTTAGAAAATTCATTTAGAATAATGCACTGGCAGTTGCAGACAACCTCTGGAATAGAGAAATTTGAGTAATTTCCGAAGATCTGGAGGAACATCAAAAATATTATTTTGTTTGTTTGTTTGTTTGTGAGAGTCTCACTCTGTCACCCAGGCTGGAGTGCAGTGGCACAATCTCAGCTCATTGCAACCTCTGCCTCCTGGGTTCAAGCGATTCTCCTGCCTCAGCCTCCCGAGTAGCTAGGATTACAGGCTAGTGCCACCATACCAGGCTAATTTTTGTATTTTTAGTAGAGACGGGGTTTCGCCATGTTGGCCAGGCTGGTCTCGAAGTCCTGACCTCCAGTGATCCGTCCGCCTCGGCCTCCCAAAGTGCTGGGATTACAGACATGAGCCACCATGCCCAACCTCACAACAAATTTTCGAGGCAGGTATTATTGTACCCATTTTACAGGTAAAGAAACTAAGGCTCAAAGAAGTAACTTCATAAAGTCATGCAGCTAACTGTCAGAACCAACTCTGACTTCAAGCCTTTGTTCTAATATGCTACCCAGCCTTCAATGTCACCCTGGAGCGACACTGTTGAAGTCCCCAAGCATTAGATAATCCCCCTTCCATAGAGGAAGGGAGCTCCCAGGAAGACTCTCTAGGGGCATACTAAGCCCCCTTTTTAGGAAACACACATATAAAAATGCAAATGCAAATTCATTACAGAGGTGATACTTCACTTTTAAAAAGAATTCCCCACAGCCCTTCTTTAAATAGACTCTGACACATACAGTATAGGAATCAATTTAGAAAAATGATGTTTACTGTAGCTTTTCAGAAACAAATGAATTCCTTAAACCAACATATTCATATACAAATAACTGTCTGACTTCAGACCAGGATGAACCAGAGACACAGATAGAACAGGAGAACCCAGCTGAGAACCAGGGGCCATCTGTGAGCTCTGGACACACACATACATATGTGCACATGGACACACATGCATACAGGCACACACGTGTTCATGTGCCCAAGCACATACCCACACACACTCAAACGTGGGCACACACAAACATACACACAAGCACATACCTGTATACTCGTACATACATATACACGCACATGCACAAGCACATATATGCATACACTCATACATGCTATGTTCACACACATCCCAGGGCTCCAAGCAAAATCACCTTGCCTCCTAATAGAATGTCAAAAGGATAAACATTAATTGGGGAAAAAAAAGTTTTCACCCCAAAGCCTTTCAAAAATAGACTCAAAGAGAAGGAAGTTGGTCCCTAGCCACTGTGTTCAGCACAGACCCACGCTGGGCTTAGTATTAGCAAAACTGGCCACCAAAATCTTCAGTCTGTGGTTCCCTCCACCTGCAGCTCTGAGCCCTCTGCCTGTCCTCCCCTCCCCGTCCCACCCACCTTAGCCAAATTCTCAGGTTCCTTGGGGGTGGGGAGGAGGTGGGTATTGACTCCAAATCCTATTGGGGAGAATATCCTAATTTAAAGCATCTCTTTTTCCCTTTTTAATTTTATTTTTCTTTTTCTGTCTTTAACCTTAACACATGAATGATCTTAAAGTTTTGATGTTGTTTTTTTTCTCGGACTAAACCATTATTTACAGGGGGAGAGGGGGAAGAAAGGCTCTAGAGGGCCTAAAGGGGATAAGGGAGACCAAGGAGCGCCTGGATTAGATGCCCCCTGCCCATTGGTATGTTTTTGTTTATCACTTGCATTGTTCTGGTTTCTGTCCTTGAGGTTTGCAAGCTGGAAACAAAGAAGGCAAATAAACTAAGATGAGAACCAAATGTCTACACTGATGCTACCAAAATCTATCTGTTCATTTGACTGGTGAAATTCTGCCCGCTGTTGGAGTTGCTTTATAACCACAGCTGCAAGTAATTCTGGCTAAATCCCTTGCCTTTGAATCCTTTTCCTTTGAAGATACAGAGCAATCGATGTGTGGAAGTGAAGAAACCACTAGGAAAGGGATTTTTAGGGGAGGCCTCGGCTCTTAGCTCCAGGATGGCTTTGGAAGCCAGTGTAGCATTTGTGAGCCATGGATTTGCTTTCTTTGTTTCGTGGCCACCTCTGTGGGCCGGTAGTTCAAGCTGTCTGAATCCTCACTTGGTCAGGATGCAGGACACCAGAGTTAGCATCTCCTCAGGGCCACTGATGCTCAAAACTGGGCAGAACAAGGCCAGATGAGGGGCTTCTAATGCACAGCCTCCCAACACTCACCAGCCATCCAGCTAAAACCTTTAAAGCTGCAGACTAGAATCGGTAGTCAGACAGACACCCCATGGGAAGCCTTCTCAAAAGAGCCAGCAATTAATGATGAGGCACTTCTGCTGGGTTTCTCAAGTGCCTTTGAATCCATTTGAAGGTTCTAAAAATTTTGATGCACTAAAGTTGAAGTTTGTCTGTGTTTACACTAAATGAGTCTGTAAAGAGAGGAGGATCAACAGAGAGGGGGCAGGTTGTATGTGTGCAAAGCTGAACTCTCCAGAGCACAAAGAGAGCACAAAAGCTGGATTTGGGAGATGGGGGATCACCTGGGATTTAGCCCCTGTTTATAGATGCCTCAAGGGTCCTGCATCCTGGCCAGGGTAGGACTGGGCCTCTCCATTCCATGGTTGGAGCTGGCCAACCTTGACCTGAATAATCATCGTGGTTGGTTTTGTGAACAGGGACACCGAGGTTTTAAAGGAGAGAAAGGGGAGCCGGGGTTACCAGGGCTGGACGGACTGGATGCCCCATGCCCATTGGTATGGCATTGCCCTTGCTTGCCTGCATGGCCGATTTGGGCTTCCCCACGTGTGTGATTCATACTGCATTCCTCCCCAGCCACCCTCCACACTCCTCCGCCATCCCACCCAGTCTCCACTTCCCGCTTCTTCACTCTGTAAATGCCAAGGGTCACCCCACCGGGGCTAGTACTCTGGGGGCTCCCATCATGCCACCCTCTTGCATGCAAAGTTTACCGGGATGTTTCCTGGCTTCCTGCTGCAGCTACTTCTAAAGCACAGCCACCTGATGCAAGCCAGCTCTCCCACCCTGAAGTTGGTTTTGGCTGCCTCTGATACTCATCTCCAAGCTGATTCTAGACAAAGCTGCCACCAGAGACCAGCTAGGAAACTGGATTCTCTGGACTGGTTCTCAGAACCATGACTTACTTCTTTTCCTTCAGGCAGTGAAGTTAGTTCAGAATCACTGGCTGAACACCTACTGAAACATGTGAATGAGATGCCTGATCAGCCCTGTATCCCCTGCCCCTCTGTCACATGATCTGGGGGACAGAAGGGCATGATTACAGAGTAGACTGAGAAGCTCTAGAAGTGAGGTGGAGGAGGGGCCACCTGCCTATTCTTCCAGGTTGGATCGTGGGTCGCTGCCCAGGTGACACCATTAGAACTAGGGGATGGTCCAGGATTAGGTTTTCGGATCCTAAAGGGTTTGTCCTTCTTGCTTAAATCTCCAAAGACATTACCAGACCCTTCCTTGTCCCTTTCTTTCATGGTCGGATGGCTTCTTACTGAAGAGTCTGGGAGAGACGGAAAGGTCAAGAAGGTAGTTAAGGAGGAGGCAGGGAGACAGCTAAGGACCCCTCCTCCAAGCACGTCCCAGGCAAAGTGGTAGCAGTTTATTCCCGCCTGCCCAGTCCCTCTCTAGGCATGGACAGTCTAGGCCTCCACGCTGATCCTCTTACTGCAAAAGAAGCTGAAGGGAACACTTCACTCCAAGGCTCAAGGGGTTACAGCTCTCCCCAAATTTCCCCAATAGGTTTGGAGTTCAAGAGCTATTTTATCATACCAGTAATAAGAGAATTTGGGGTCTCACATCCCCGCCCTGGGGTCACACAGGAATTCTCTTGAACAAAAGAGGAAAAGATATAAGAAATTATGCTGTGTGACCCGGAGAGGTGGTCGTAGAGCCCCTTGAAGGGCAGTAGGGACTTTTTAGGAGGAGCGTAGGCAACAAAAGGAGAGTGCAGAGCAAGCAGGCGGGTAGCATGCTTCCTGTCCCTGCTGGTCCTGCCAAACCCTGCGCTTGCAGCCTGCACAGCCACCTTTCTCAGCCAGGACTTCCCACCATCCATGCACCAATGGGAATGCCGCTCTGGCCCGCAGAGGCTCCCTTGAGCACCGACCAGGTCTTCCCTTGGCCACAATCCCCTCCCACAATCTGGGCACCTTTAGTTCTGCCAGCAGCTGCTTTGGCCTCTCTGTTCCTCACCATACATTACTTTTCATTCTCTGCCTGCCCTGCCCTCCATATCCCCCGCCACCATCCACACACCAATGGGAATGCCGCTCTGGCCCGCAGAGGCTCCTCTCCCTCCCAGCATCCATGTGACGTGTGTCATACCACACCATGGCAGGCTGGGGAAGGGGCACAGGGTCACCCTGAAACTGTGGAATGTACCACCTCCCCCTGCAATCCCCTCCCCAACCCAGAGGGGAAAATGAAGGTCACCCTGATTTGACTCTCCGTGTAAAATGGCATTTTCTTCCATAACATCCCATATCAATATGTCAATTTTCTATTAATTTTACTGGGGAAGTGTCTTCCCCTTGTTGTTTCTCACTCTGCCTCCTCCTCTGTGTTATTATGGGCTTGGGGGGCAGGGGTAGCTATTGCTCATGACTTTTACTACAAGATAACCAGACTTCCTAAGCCCTCCATATTGGGACCAATCCCTGCTGAATGCCAGGTGATGAGAGGTTTCAGCCCCTGGCGTGGGTGGATGACGTCAGACCAGGGCAGCAGAGGACTCTCATTCCACAAGCTCCCTCAGCACTGAGCACTTGCTCCGGGTCTCCTGAAGCCCCGTGTCCATCTCCTTGTCTGCCCTGCCTGTCTAGCAGACTTGGGCTAAGAACCAGACATTTGCCCTTGGCCCAGCCTCACCTTCCCCACCGGGTCTCTAGATTTCTAGATTCCCCACAGGGTATGCCAGCAAGGAGAGGATATGAGGGCCCGAGAAAACTCAGGAAGGTTTCTGTCACCAAGGGCAGAACACGAACATCTTGAGGCTAAAGGAGCTGCATGGTTGCTACCAACAGAGGAGACCGACAGTGTGCAGTTGACTCCCATGTTGTTACTGCACTTCACCCCCAAATTCCCAGCAAGGTCTAAGGCTTCGCCAGGAACCCTTGTCTTCTTGCCAAAGGCATCTCGGGGCCGTCCTGCAATACTCATGAGGTTGCCTGTCCCTTCATGCCCCTCACCCCACCCCAGGATTGATCATCAAAGAAGGACTGTCTATATGTCCTCCTCTCTCTGCTTAGGAAGAGAGACAAATAAGAGAATGAGAAGGCTGGGAAGGCCCTTAGAGGTCACTTCAAGCAGCTGTCCTTGCCAAGGTTTTATGGAGGAGGAAACTGAGGCCCCCTTGTGCTGAGTGGCTTACCCGTGAGCAGCCAGCACTCCATAGGGCCACAGCAGAGACTGTTCCTTCATGGCACACAAGGACATCTCTGCTTGCTGGTCCCACAGGCTAGGATAGCCCCTACTGGCCTTGCACTGTAGCTGCATGTGACCTCAACCAATGGAAAAATAGCCGGATTTGTTTCCACCTCCTTCTGAGGTTCTGACCTGTAGTAGAGAAAAGGAATAGACAAGAGTGGGTGAGCCATATCCTGATCAGCTGCCAAAATGTGTGTGGCCCTTGTTACCCCCATCCTGCCCGCTTGGTGGACCACTGCAGGAAGTCTGAGCCCTCTGCCTTCCTTTCTCCTTGCAGGGCGAAGATGGCTTACCAGTCCAAGGCTGCTGGAACAAGGTAAGGCTTCCCATCGGTTTGCACTGGGGCTCCATTCTCAACAGTGCCATAAAGCTTCCACAGTTTCCATTCTGCCTTGCTACAGATGAGGCAGCAAGACATAGGTCAAATAGTCACTGTCTCAAAGGCAGGGTGCCCATTAAACATCCCATACACTGCATGCTGTTAACGAACATTTAAAAATGCTTCTTAGAACATCAGCAAACCCTACGCGGAATGTCCGTGCAGCCACACAGGTGACATCTTTATGCTTTGTGTGTTCAATGTACGTAGTGTCTTTCCCCCAAGGAACTTCCCCAAGGAGTTCCAGATCATCACTCATAGAGTTCCTCTAAGGTCGTTTATGCCATGTGATGACATGTCTTAGATGTAGGATATCTCAGTTGCTTTCACTCTGAACTCACATGCTACTGTGCCTCCTGTAGGGGCTGTGCTCCTCACCACCCTACCACTCCCCTTGCATTTAAGCTGGCAGAGCTTCATGCCACCACACATGTCACCTGCAGCCAAATCTCTCCTGGGCTCCCAGAGTTCCTATCAACAATGAGTTTTCATTGATTCACACTGGCCTTGGCATTTGCCATCGTTAGAGCAGTCTGACATCATAGGACTGTGCCCTTGCATGTGATCGCTCCATTCAACCATGGCTCCCAGAGCACAGGGCTGCCCAGGCAGACAGGGGCCATCTGCTTGCTAACTAATCCAGATGCCCCACCTTGGTCCCCAGCAATGGTGGCAGCTGCTATGCTGCCCCATACCATCTCCCTCCACCTTGCCTCTTACTCCAAGTCTTCTCACCAACCCCCCACCACCACTGTCTCAAGGTTCATCCTCATAAAGGGGCCAGAGACTCCAACCTGTTCAAGAATCTGTGCTCAGCGAATCTAGTCCTGTTCCAGTGACAGCAGAGTCACACTTACAATGAGATGAACAAGCTCCCCTGTACTAAGATGCCAGAATCTCATTAGTGCACTGGGTTGTGTAAAAGTGGTGAAACCACCAAGACCCCAGGCCAACGCTGACCACCTACTTGCCCGGATACCTAAAGCACCCCCTAACCCAAGAAGGAAAAGCTCAACACTCAAGAGAGATGCCTCCCCAGAATCTATCCCTGGAGCCTGGCCTCGTCCTCCTGCCAAGCTCCACCTAGACCTAGTTAAAGCGCCACAAAAGCAGGTCAGAGGTGTCGTAAGACCTCTGAACCCTTGACCCCTAAAAAAAATTTCCTCTTTAAGGTTGCTGCCAATGGTTAGGAGATAGAAATGGTTGAGCTTAGCAGGGGAAGAACAGCCACTACCAAGAGCTGCAATGTCTTGGAGAAGCAACCAGAGAGCTTCAAGACTACTCATTCACACCTTAAGTCCAATCTGGGACAATGCAGTGGTTACAACAATCAGGCTTCCAAAGGCAGCAGAGAAAGAGAGTGCCCTCTAGTGACCACAAAGGGGATTCACAGAGAGGTGAACTTGGTTTCCTCCCTTCAGGGAGCTAAGGTAGCCACCAGTTTCTTCCACCTAGGGGCTCAGGGTTCCCACAGTTCTCCTGTCCAGGACAAGATTTACCTCCCTTCCTACAAAGGAAATAAACTTCTGCAGACCCACTGAAACTAACAGAACATTGTTTTGTTTTTGTTTTGCAGTGATGCCTCTAACCTTGGATTGGCCTGTGTGTGTTTGTACATAGAATATTTATTTTTATACAGTTTTCACTTTTTGAAAATGCCAGAAGTATGATGCATCTTACAGATTATTAAAAAAGAAAGAAAAACCTGCATATTTTGTACAGAAAATATCAACCTCTTCCCTTTTGTTTACAAGATGTTTTGTATAAGCCCATGTCTCTAATACATTTTTTGTTTGGTCATAATGTCTGCATGATATTTGTGCACACTTATTAAGTATCAAAGCTTAATAAATTACTGTGTCCTGGTGCCAAAGGGGGCCAGCCAGAACTGAGGTGCTGGCTAGCTCACATGTGAATTCACATAAATGTAGAGGTCCATGATATTTGCTAAGCTAGGTGTGTCTAAGAATATTTTAAACCCTTATGGATTTTCATTATTAAAAATGAAACATGGCAATTCATGATCCTGATTAATCATTATATTAAATACATTCACTCCTGTGCAAGCAGCAATTCCCAGAAGTAGGGGTCCTCAGAAGTATGGAGTAAGGTTTTGAAATGTGAGGTTCAACAAAGGGAGGGAGGGGAACTTTATTGAGCAATGTATGTTGTTACAGATCCCAAGTTTATCACAGTGCTTGCTGTGTGAGCATTTAGGTTCAGTTGTGCTAAGGGCCCCCAGGGTTTCAGAGGAGCCATTTGCTCTTGCTGTTGGGTTATGGTAGGTTTTTGCTTGTTTGTTTTGCTTTGTTTTGTTTTGAGCTACAGTCCCTAGTACCAGCTATTGCTAATCATGGCTGTTGACTTGATATGAGTTTGTGGGTTCACTCACAACTAGCAGTTGAAGGAGCTTTGCCTCATCTGATGTTCCACTCCAGCAAAGGGCATTCAGAAACATGCCTAGATCTGGGCTTGGGCTGGGCCAATCTGAAGTTGTTTTTATTTTTTTAAGAAATAATGTTATATTGCTTTCCATATTTAGAGCATTGCCTAGAAAAGGTCTCAGGAAACCGGTTTTAATGACCAGTTAAGTCTTACCTATGGTGTAGCATACAGGTTTATTGTTAGCTGTTTGACAACATAAATTCATGCTTCTAAAAGCTTGAAAACAACAAATTACTCCAGTACTTTACATACATCCCCATCTGGTTTACATTTTGCATTTTCTTTACACATCCTTTCTTCCTAGACAATGCAAGTGGAAATTTAACCTCAGACTCTGTCCACATGCTGTCACACAAAACTCTAAATTAGTGGGCTTCACAGTCATTAGACAGAACCCTGCCATGTGTGGGGATGAGGTCACACTCACAAGCACTCATGGTAATGAAATTACATGCAGCTCAGACCCAAAACGTCTATACCAACATTCTTACTCTAAATGTCACTAGCTTAGCTTAGAACTTGGACAACTTCCTCTTCTAAGTCTTGGGCTCCTCATTTGAAAAGTGAAGCAAGTCTGGGCAACATAGTGAGATGCTCATCTCTACAAAAACATTTTTCAAAATGTAGCTGAGTGTGGTGACACTCGCCTGTAGTCCCAGCTACTCCGGAGGCTGAGGTGGGAGGATTGCTTGAGCCCAGGAGTTTCAGGCTGCAGTGAGCTATGATCGCACCACTGCACTCCAGCCTGGGCAACAGAGTGAGACCCTGCCTTAAAAGAAAAAAAAAGAAAAAAGGAAAGAAAGAAAAAAGAAAAGTGAAGCCATGCAGTGGTGAACAAGAGTTGATCTCTGTGGGCACAAAGAGGGCTCATCTGAACCCAGGGATGTTTCTTGCCCTGGGTCGGGTTCTCATGGCCCTGTAGCCCAGGGACAACTTCTCCAGCAGCCATGGAGTACTTTTAGAAGCCACAAAAATATCTTAATTTTTCACCTTTTTAAATTTAGAAAAAAAAAGTGAATATGTAACAATGAATCCAGCCAGGATTGTTTTTGTCTTTCTACCAGCACAATTGTAAAATATAATTTTTTGTATTTTTTTAATGGAGGAAGGCAAAACTGCCCAGGGCCCCCAAAAGTCATAATGCAGCCCAGCCCACATCCTCTGCCCCTTAGAATTCACAGTCACCCTAGCTGCGGGTGTCCCCACCTCCAGGCCACACTTCTCCCCTCCCAGGCAAGGGCCCAAGCAATTAGGGTGTGACCCTGTTCTTCTAACCCCCTCCCTTTCAGGCTCTGGCCAGGGCAATCACAGCTCACTGATAATCTCAGAATAGAGTAGAACATTCACTGGAACCCGGAAAGGGGAGATTCGGTGTTAGCTGAATATCCTGGGTAAATGGGCAAAGAAACCTCTTTTGTTCCAGTCCTGGGGTTATTCATTTACTTATGACACTTTAGCTACTGCCACAAAGGATTCAAAGTCACAAGAATCTATGTAATAAAATAGAAATGTGTGTAAAGAGAAGTTTAAAAGTCAGAGTCAAGGAAAACAAGTAGAGAGGAGACAGTGGTGGCTGGGAAGCCCAGGGGATGGGGAAGGTCCTTGCCGTAACTGAGGCAGGGTCACACACATCACTTCAGGCCACCTAGTGGTCACAGAAAAAAAAAGGCTCGGCCTGGTTTCGGAGCCCACACTGCCCTGCCCAGTGGATTGCAGCCCCCTGAGGTTTAGCCCCGTGTGTGTAAACACATTGTCTCCCCACACGGTTGTTGCTGCCACAGTACTCAGCCAGGACCCCACCCTATCACTGGACTGCACCCCAGGCTCCTGACTTCAGGCCCCTGCCCCCAAGCCTCTCCACTTGAATCTTGGCCGTGTGTCAAATGCAGTACAGGGAGAAGAGAAGTAAAAAGACACGTGGTCAAAGAGTTTGCACAGTAGCTGTGAGTCCATACTAACGCCCAGCAGACCAGGACAACCAGGCGAGAAGGAACAATCCAGTGATGGAACGGGAGATGCAGGCACGTTGCAGGAGGGACCAGGGAAAGGCCAGCCCTATGGACAGGGGCCACAGAGGGCTTGCAGAGGAGAAAGACATGCTGTCTGTTTTGGGGGACTTGCGGCACCTCCTGGTGAGAACTGCCTGCCCAGGGAGCCAGAGGTGCACCGAGCCCTGCCCACTGAGCATGTTGGTGAAAGTTCTTTGTAAATTGTAAGGCACTGGGTCTTAAGGCCGTTTGTCTCCTGTGGTTCCTCTGTCATTCCAGTGCCTGTGGCTGTGTGCTCTGGCACAGCAGGACACATGCCTAGCATTGTCCACCTGGACACCTGCAAAGAATGAGCCAGTACCCCATGGGTGACAGTGTGACCGGGTCATCTGGGCCCGAATGGTGCCTCTCCCCAAGGATGAGACTTATGTGGTTGTGGTCATGTGAGCCAAGGGAAGCCACATTGCTTCCCTTGCCGAGGGAAGAGGAGGCTCCTTCCACACATGCCCACCCCGCCCCATCTCAGCCCCACCCAGTGCTGGCCTCCCTTCCCCGGCCCTGCCTTCACCTGGCAGAATGGGATAGGATGGAGCTGGGGAGGGTTGTCGTTAGCCCATAAGAGGAGGAGGGCACTGGCCAGCAAGTCCAGAGACTCAGCTTCTAGTTCTTTCTCTACCATTACCTCACTGTGTGGCTTGGGCACCTTACTCCAGGTCTTAGTTTCCCCAAGCGTCAAGTGAAGAAGCTGGACATGGGTGACCTCCATAAAACTTTCCAGCTCCGACACCCTGAGGCCCTCTGGCCCCACAGGCAGGTCACCTCCTGGGAGGATCGTGGAGACTGGAGTACTCCATGTCCCCCACCACCTAGAGTTATTTGGCTGTGACATTATGCATGGCACTGGTTTTGCAAAACTGTGTGTGGCATGTGTGTGCTTTGTAACCCCAAATAACAAAACTCGGAGTAGGCTTGTGCCACCCAGGAGTAGGGTGAGCGGGGTCAGCTTACCTTAGGGCAAGAACAGCTGTAGGAGTTCTTTCTCACATTGGTGTCGACATGGAGGATGTATCAGAGAGAAAGCAATACAGCACTGGCCACCTGCAAAGCCCCAATAAACATTCAGGGACATTGCACTGGCATGGGGAGGCCCACCCACCTCCCTCCTCTCAGGCCCTCTGTGTCCCTCCCATTCACCACCCCACACACTCCCCCAGCGCGTCTCTCCCCTTGCCCTGGACTTGGACACATTTTCAGCCAGCTTGAGACGTCAAGCACCCAAGACTCCACATCATTTCAAAAGAAAAGAGCAGGCTCCCTGTGAGTGTTCAGAAAAAAGGACACCACATCAAGATGTGGAGCAGAGAAGGAAAGCAAGGGCAGGAGCAGCCATTCACCTCTCAAAGGAGCAGAACTCCCAAGGGGTCGCTGAAGCAGGAAGCCCCTCACTGTGGTGAAGGAAATGGGAAGATGGTGCAGGGAAGGGAGCCATGTCTTAGCCACTCAGGCAGAATTGGGTGCAATCCACATGCGAAGTGGCCTCTGGCTGCTAGAAAAGTTTGTCTCTGAGAAACAGCCAAGCACCTGTGGAAGGAGACTTAGAGGGAGGTAGAGGGCCACGGCCCCCTGCACCCCAGGGCCTTCCCCAGCAGGCCCACCTCCTTTCCAGGGCCTGCCACTCGCCCTGCGCACACACTCTGCTGCCCCTCCACATGCTTGCCTGAGCCAGGCCCTTACCTGGAGATGCCATTTCTTTTTATCTGCCTCCTTTCCAGGCCCAGCTCAGATCCCATGGCCCTGGAGAGATGGTTCTGGGCTCCTCAGTTGGTGGAGTCTCTCCTCCCTGCAACTGCCTGGAACTCAGTATTCTTTTCTTCCTCCACTTTATGTGAGAGTGTGCAAAGGGGCTCTTCCATTTTTGATGGTGAACTCTTAAAGGGCAAGGACTTTCTTATTCCCAGGCTCAGGAGGGACCTAGCGCAGTGTCTCCCCTACAATCCAGCCATCCACGGGGCCTCATATACATATACCACCTGCTGAGTTATCAGCCAGCTGTGTTAAGCACCTGCTGTGTGCAGACACTGTGCTTCCTGCCAGGCTGGGAAGGAGAGGGAAGAGGCCCCTAGGAGTGTAAGACCCAGCTCCTCCAGGAGCTTCACCAGAGCACACCCAAGAGCACACCCATCCACCCTCCAGGAGCTTCACCAGAACCACCAGGAGCACACCCATCAGGGACAAGTGTGCTAAGTGCTAAGTGAGGGGTACAGCCAGCTAGGGCAGGGGTGCTGAGGACAGAAGCTCCTGTGGTGGCCAGTGTGGACAGAATGAGCAGATGACTGAGTCAGCTGAGAGGGGTGTTACAAAGCAGAGATGGAGAAGCTGGCCCTGCACGTAGGCAGTCCCCACCTTGGGCTCAAGCTCCTTTCCTCGATAGAATCTTCCAGTGAGCTCAAGCCTGGGCCATGCTCGCTTCTCAGGTAGGGGAGGACAAGTGGGATGGCGATGGAAGGAAGAGGGTAGAGAGGGCACCTCCCAACTCTGAGGGGCTGGGAGTCTGGCAGCCAGTGGCTGGGGGTGGGGGGATGTACTGGCCAGGGAGGCACCCTCGAATGTGCCTATCATCAGAGAAGTTCCTTCTCAAATGCCCCTTCTCTATACTTTCTCAAGGGCCAGAGTCCTTGGTTAGTCGCCAAGAAGTGAAGCCAGCAAGCCCAGAGCCTTGGGGAAAGCACCTTGCCTTGGAGGAGGAAGGAGGTGGAGAAGCTGCCCCTGGACAGAGGGTCGCCGGCCGAATCCTTCCAGGGGATACCTGGTTTGAGGGGATGATCAAAGTGTATTGTGACTTCAGGAGTGCATGGATGGGCCTCTGTCCTCTCCAAGGGCTAGAGCTCAGCCAGGAAAGCCGAGGCCCCCACATCCACACACCTCCAGCTCTCGTGGCCTGCTGAGGTGTCTGCTGCAGCCCCAGCCAGGGCCCTCTGCTGTTGCTGCAATTTTGAGGGCTCTCGGACTCCTCTTGCTCATGAAGAATTGTGGTTCTGTGAGCAACCTCTCTGCAGAAGGGGCTGTCAGCACCATCCTGATCTGACTTGGAAAGCCTCCTCCCGAGGCAGGCCAGGCAGCTGTCACCTCTCCCACCTCTTCTCAACAGAGTTCCTTCAATTTCCTTTGGTGCTGCCACCATCAACCCTGTTACTTCCTGGGCTCTTTCCAGTGTCATAAGCAGACAAATGTACCAAGCTGGAAAAGCAAGGAGCGTTTGTCTTAGAAAGGATGGAACCGCAACATAATGGAGGAGAGAAGCCCAGGAGTAAGACTGGGTGGCCATGCCGGGCGCCTGGGCTGGTCCTCAGAACCAGGAGCCTCACACATCTAGTCCGGTGCCCAGAGGTGCCCCAGCCAGTACTAAACTGACACGGACGGAGGCAGCAGTCTATGTAGTTTCAGGAGGGTCTGAATTAAACTCTCTTCTTTTAGCAAAATTGTTGAAGGGACAGTGGCTGGAAATTAACCACCTTATATCTCCCTTTGTCATGACACTCAAACCACCTTGCTGCCTGCTTCTTCAATGAATAGAATGATCATATTTTCTTGTTCTATCCAGGACACTTTGCAAGTAAGAAGGGCCCTGGTAGTCATTAGGCTGTGACCGCAGATGTCAACCTGGCAAACCAGCAGGTGGTCACAGTAACAATGACCCAATACCCACGTCATCCTCCAGCCCTTCCAAGCCAAGCTCTGGCAACAGCTCAACCCCTCCTGATGCCTTGTAGCTGCAGCTATTCACTGATGGCCTCAGGTGTCCACAGGGCCAGGTGGACATTTTGTGGAGAACAAAGGTGAATATGCCCCTGTTCTCACCTCCATGCACCTAGGGGAGTGGGATATGATCAGAACACAAATGACAACTCTCACCGAAGGCAGGACACACAGGCCAGCGGAAGGCAGAAATGAAGAGCAGGGGACATTCAAAGGAAAGAAAGATCTTGAATAAACAAACATTTGGAGGGAATTTTTCCCCGAGACTATTTTAAGATGGAGAGGCTGGGTCGCCAGGGTTACCAGACCATTCTGGTGATTTGACTTTAAATTCTGGGATTCTGACTTTAAATTCATAACATCTTTCCTCGGCCCTGGTGGGCTAAAGAAAATGCTTTAGAGCAAATTTAGTGTTTTCTCCCATTCATAGTATCTGGCCCACAAGGCTTGTGGGTTAAAGTACACTCCTGATCTTCATTTGATAACCTCAGCTCTCTCCTCTCTTTTTGTCCTTATTGTAAAGTAGGAACAGCAGCCTCATTACATGGGGAGGAGCAGTATGTCCAGGGCTGCAAACAAATTGCACAGGTCCATTGCGGCCCCGTTGGGGTCAAGGGCACATGTGCATGACTGGATGTGGCAAAAGTCATAGCTAATGCACCCAGATGGTGATCCAGATGTGATGTGAGGCTCAGTGGGTACTTAGAGATGTTTCACAGCCAAGTCAACCAGTCGCCCAACCCTCCTGCCCTTCCCAGGGCATGGCAGAAATAAAAGGCATCCCTACTTAAAATGACACACGTTTGAGTGGGTTTGAGGATTCCAAATGACTCACAGGATCCTGTACGTTTGTATATAGTCAAATGGTCTTCATCTCCTGCCAGCAAACCACCCCGCTCTAAACCTACAACAGTCGAGGAAGACAAACCTATCACGACCACCTTCTAAGAAGACACAGCCCAGTCCCAGGGCTCACTGTAAGATCACAAACGCAGTGAAACTGCTTGCTAAGAGACATTTTTCTTGCACTCCACTCATTCCAAAGACAAAGCACTGTACTGCAAAGTCTGCCAAAATAAACGTGCCTGCAACTCCCCCAGCCAGTGGGAAAGCACTCGGGCTGGGATGAGAGTAAGGATATCGGGTGCTTGCTCCGGCCACAGCGTGCTAGCAGAGTGACCGTAGGCAAGTGCCGCCCATGCTCTGAGCCTTCAGTCCCTCATGTGTGACCTGGGGCAGGCACTGCCTACCTCCCAGGTGATGTGAGGGCTATCTCTGTGGAAGCACTTGGAACACGGTAAAGAGCCATGCAAAGGCTAGACAATGCGATTGCTAGTGTTTGCTGTTCAGAAAAACAAAAAACAAAAAATAATCTTGCTTTTCATAGACAAACCTCAATTAAATGGAATCACTTGAGGAATGGTTCATTAAAATTTCTGGTGCAATTAGGTTCAAAGAGGCCCTTCTTGGAGGCATGAAGAAGGCCTTACTGATAAACATTGTGGACACTGAGTAATGAAGATGTGGAAATGGTGGCCAGCTTGGGGAAAGACATGAGGATAGATCTAGGAAGTTGCTTCTTCAAACTGAAGTCAATCAATGTTCACAAGGGATTTTTTTCCCTTTCTCCTAGAAAAGTCAGCAACTTAAAACAAATTATTTTTGCTTTAAAATTCCAGTTCCCCATATTGCTGGTTAAAAGAGGTTTTTCTCTTCAGAGGGCTCCAGCCTGTGATGTTTCCTCCATCCTGGTCCTGCCCCCACCTCCCTCCTTCTTTCTCCTGCCCCCCTGTGCCCTTGGAGACACGCTGGGCAGACTCCCCATGTGATCAATCTGATGTCTTAAGTTTAAACGTCATTACCTCAGTATATCAGTAGAAAAAGTTCTATTTCATTGTGTCTTGTGGCAAACTTCAGTTCGGTTAATGGAGGGTTTCGTATACTTTTAAAAGTAAGTCAGGCTGGGCGCAGTGGCTCACCCCTGTAATCCCAGCACTTTGGGAGGCCAAGACGGGCGGATCACTTCAGGTCAGGAGTTCGAAACCAGCCTGGCCAACATGGTGAAACACCGTCCCTACTAAAAGTACAAAAAATTAGCCAAGTGTGGTGGCGGGTGCCTGGAGTCTCAGCTACTCAGGAGGCTGAGGCAGATGAATTGCTTGAACACAGGAGGTGGAGGTTGCAGTGAGCCAAGATTGCACCACTGTACTGTAGCCTGGGCAATAGAGCGAGACTCCGCCTAAAAAAAAAATATATATATATATATATATAAGAAAGTAAGGCAGAACCTAATTTTCAGAACTGCATAATGATGGTCACAGCTGACCGACTGGTTCCACGGATTAGGCACTAGGAAAAAAAGATTTTCCAGAGTAATCCCTAGATGATGAAAGCACGAACTCATTACTTTTTTTCTTGTGGTAGTTATTTTTGTTAAGGACCCGTCCATACTGCAGGCAGTGGGTATTTTGTATGGAAGAAGAAAACATTTATCTGCATATAGTTTGCTGAAGTTTTTTTAATCATTTCTGTTTCAATGTAAAGGCAAGGGTCTTCATTTTGCTAACTGTTGTACATTTCCTATGACTTTTAAAAAGTTGTTTCCCCTGAACACTCCTTTGGGACAGAAGCGCCCCTGGTGAGGCCATCTGGTGCTAAGCCCCCAATGTGAGGCCTTCCCGGCTCCTCACCTAAGGTTTCCCAACCACATACATGCCCAACCTGACCCTTGCCAGAGCCCCCTGTCCACCCTCATGCCTCTTACCAAAGAGAAGTCATTTCCCCAAACCCAGGGCCTTTCCTGGGCTGACAGGTCAGTCACCATCTCTGTGTGTGCCATGTTCACATCCTTACGGAGCCCCTGGCTCACATCTCCTCATGGTACCAAGCAGATGGTAGGAGAGCTTCAGAGTCTTCTACCTTCTTGCTGCTCTTTGGCATGTTACCAAATGGCCTCCAAAGCTCCAGAGCAAACTCTGACCCCTCACGGAATCTGACCCCAGCCCTTCAGCTCTGATGGTTCCTTTGGCCATAGCTCTCCCTAGCACAGTCCCATTTCCTTGTGGTGTCCCCTGACGATTCCTCACCCCTTTCTCTTGCATCCCCCTCCCTTGTTCTCTGTTTTCTTTATTTTTCAATACTCTCTTATCGGCTCCTCATGCCCAGACCCCTTGGCTCCCTCCCCTGTTCCTGTCTCCATCTCTTTTTGTCTCCATTCCGATGTCCTTGCCCGTTCCTTCTGCCCCCAAGGCCTCCCGACACTTCTTTCAGTGCAGCCCACTGATCACTACCACAGCTCACCTCTGCAAAACGACACCCAGGGAGAAAACATCGACAATATTGTCAACCTGTGTGACAGTTTTGTTTTCCTGTCAAACACTCCTGGTGCCTTTCATTTAAATAGATTCTTTGACAGATATATCTTAGTAGGTTCCCTTTCAGAGGAAAAAATGTACATTTTTAAAATTTTTAGTTTTAATTTATGTTCTAAGTCTCATAAAACACCGTTATTAGGTCCTACGGGTAAAGAAATGTTTTGGGTTTTTTTGTTTTTTGGCTTCATGGTCATAAGCAAAGTGTCTAGGGTTTCCTGTTGGTTTCAGGTCTGACATGTCACAGCAAACTCCTCAGCACAGGCCTGTGACACACTCAGCTCAGGAGAGGGCAGCAGCCAACTACAATGCAAAGGGATGGACTCCGCTTCCCGGTCTTTAAAACCAAAGGGGAAGACCAGGTGTCCTACTTTGTGCTTCTATAATTCAGTAACTTTTCTGTTGATTTCAGTAAGTCAAACACACTTTTCTTTAGGCCTACTGGATTTTGTTGATTTAAAGAGATGTTCTGGCTCAGGCTTGAGTTGATACCCACCCTTTCCCCACCAAACCCGGGCAGAAAGTTACAGTGAACAAAGAAGGGCTACAATTCCCCCATGCTGAGAAGACCAGCAAGTGCTTCCAGAAATGCTCTTTCCTTTCGGAGAGGGAATCCATTTGGCTTCCCTTCAGTGCATGGCTTGGTGGAATCTGGGATTAGATCCCCAGTAAGCGATGAGACACCCAGAGAAACGGAGTGCCTGGTGTTTATGGCAGAATATAGAATAACTCATCTTTTTCTTAACCAATTCTTCAGTTTATGGTTTAGCCAAAAGTAAGCAAGCCAGTTCCATGGCCATCCAAGACCCTGAGAGAAGATCCCCCACCAATATTTCCCATGAATGATCAGGGGTCTACAGAGTTTCCATCACCGAAGCCATTTGAGTTCAGTGTATACGCTCTGGAATGATCAGTGTAAAAATGTCAATCTCTAAGTGGTTCTGTTGCCAAAAGAGTTTATAGATTGTGTTGAAGAGAAAATCAGCACCTGTGTTTTCTGTGGTGTTACTGCAGGGTTCATATAGAATGGAGTGATGTCTCTGGGAATATGGTTGTGCAGGGACCATGTTAAAACAGGTGTCACATGAGCTGTCACCCAGCAGGGGTAGAGACAGAACAGAGCAACGTCCTACTATATTAATTGGCAAGAAAATACGCTGTTAACTGGCACACAAACTCACGGGAACTGGCTGCTTCTATATTGAGACACAGCCTCCAGTCTTCCTATCGAAATATTAACTTAATATCAACCAAAGATGTCCCTCCCCACTTGGAGAGGAGCCCTCAAGGAAGTCTGATTTCTCCAGCTGTTTTCTGAAATAGCCACTTGTGTAGGTGTCCTTCCGGGTCTTGAGGCACTCACATAGGGTTCTCCAAATACGCGTGGTGTTGATCGTCAGTGCCCACAGCCCCCAGTCTGTCCACACCAGGCTGCTGACCATAGTATGAGGGAGAAGTCTTCTGCAGAACCTGGCGACCCCAGAGCAGCATTCCATTGGGTGGTAGTAATCCCAGAGCATAGTGGTCTCTGTGGGCCTCCCATGGCCCTGGCCACACATGCAGCCTCTTGGTGCTGACCAAAGGGACCCCTCCTGTGCAGAATACCTGTGCCTTCAACCACAGTTTTTCTCCAACAATCCATAACTACTTTAGTCTGTTACGCCAGACTCCACCAAGCACAAAATCATCCCGTGGCCTCTTTGGTTGATAATCTAAAAAGGGGGTTCCAAGGAATTTTAATTAGTCTATAATTTTGAGAGTTTTCTTTATAAGAAAGAGTATAGAATCTCATATCATATTTCAGCAATTTAGTAAAAATAGCATTTTGCTGGGAAAAGAATACTAAGGGGAGGTGCCTGGTTCCCTTCTTCTTAATACTTCCTTTCTGCCCAACTGAACATTGCAAACTTCCACGGCAGCCCAGGATGATCTTGCCTGTTTATTAAAGCAATTGGATTTTATACATTTGATACTTTAGCTCTTTTGTTTAAACTTTTTTTCTTGTTATTTGGTGTACAATATTTAAATGTACAGTATTTTATCTCCATAATTAGATTAATTATAGAACAGAGTTTCTCTTCCTTCTCATAGTCTTCAGATAATTCAGAAATGTTCAAATCTTCGCACCCACTTTATATATGTTGTGCTGTTTCTAACTTCATATATGTAAATACTTTTTGACATACTTTGGTGTTTCAAATTCTGTCTCTACTTTTATTGTGACAATTATCACCATGATTCTGTTATCATTCTTAATGTTGGATTTTTTTTTCTGGTGCACTCTTTTTTTAATCACCTTGGATATTTTGAAAGTATGTTAGCTATTTGTGTACGTAGACATAGGAAAGTGCTGTGCTTAAATTAAGCTGTAAGCTCTCTGATAGACAGATATTGACCTTAAAATTTGGTCCTCTTAAATGCTACCTATATGGTTTTCTTCCAATTAACAGGTGCTATTTCAACAAAACTTGTTTCTCTGCTGAACTACTCTGTCCTTTCTGTTTCTGACTTTAATTTTTAATTGCCTGTGATTCGGTTTGCCAATGCCTGAATATACCACATCAAAGACAGATATTTCCCTTGACAGTGGCATCTTCTCTCCATTTTGCTAACTTCCAGGCTGAGAGTGAATAGCAAGAAAAACAGCCCAAGTGGCCAGGGTTTGCTAAGAATCTACTGAGCAGACAGCTTCACAAATGGCTCCTCAAGTGTTTTGGCAGTGGGGGACAGACTATCCAGCTAGCCCATAGCCACATCTGTTTGAAACTTCTTGCTTCCTACTTCTCCACCTCCAGGTAGACTTCAACCTGGAATTCTAGAAATATTTGTTGACCCAGGCCCTGCTTACCAGTGAGTCAGCACACACAGAGACAGGCAGTGTGGTCTCAGTTCAGAAGAGACCTTTCTCCCTGACCTGAACACATCCATCCTGGGCAGTGTGACACCAGGGTGAGGTCCCTGCATGGGGAGACAGAAGACCTAGGTTCTGGTTCCAATTCTGTCACTGGTGCAATGACAGCCTTTCTGGGCCTTGGTCCTATAAAATACAGGGCTAGACTTTGAATGCAACACAAATATTCTGTATGGAAAGACTTAGCTGAACAAAATAGCCTATTCTTTGAAATGTAGCTTTGCTACTGCCCAGATGTGGAGGATTTTAGCAAATGAACACAACTGCTCTTTTAAGTAAGAGGTCCTACCCACTGGGAACCACAGGGGCCAATGACTTGAACCACAGTAATGTAACAGGTATCCTAAAGATCAAAGGTGAACCCAAAAGAGTGATGTGGGAAGATCAATTACTAATTGCACTAAATAAAGGCCCTTTTGAAAAAGCCATCAAATGAAAAAGATGAAGCAGGAACTGGCTAAATTAGCAAAATGGTTAGACAACAGTTAGCCTGACACACTCCAACTTACAACGAAAAAAAATGGACAGATAATTTTTTGCTGAAATTGTAGTCCTTGCTGTTTGTGTTGTCCTAGAGTTTTATATGCCATTTTATACTTCTCTATGATGTAAATACTTTTCATTGTAAAAAATGTAAATATTAACTATATTTTTTGTTTCTGTCTTTTCTAAAATGGAAGTTGATCCAAGTAATAAATTACAAATCATCTATATCTTGTTCTTTTTTTTTTTTTTTGTTTAGAACTTATATACCTTTACTGTCCTTCAGAAGAGAAAGAGTTTCATGATTAAAGAGAAACTTCATTCCTAACTAATGGAAGTAAGATGGTGCCATATAAGAGGAAAAGATAAAGGGTCAGGAGAGTGGGTTTTAGCTCTGACTTTTTCATTAACAGATGTGGGGCCCTGACTAAGTCAGTTAACCTCTTGGAGCTTCATCTAAAACTGAAAACAGCTGCCAACATTGTTTTAAAACTCAATAAGGTAATAGATGCAAAATGCTTTGAAAGTAAAAAGCTGTACTCAAAGGCATGGAATTACTAAGTCTTAACTGTCATTGTGTCCATTGGTTGAGGGATGAAAATTTTATATATAGGAAATTTGTTTAATTATTGTATTTTGCTTGAATTCTATTTTGGGACAAAACCAAACAGAAATTGAATGTCAAGTTAACTTCTACTGGTACTTCTAAAGGCCCATAATTAATAATCATAATCATCTTATGACCTTTAAGAGCACTGGGGAAGAAATAAGTTTCAACAATCTTTGACAAAATTCTTAAGTCTGAATGTTCCTGGTTTGACCAAAATGTCTTCATCAGTGCCTAACATTCCATGAGGAAGGCTTTTCTGGAGGCAGAAATGTAATCAAATGATGTGGAATTGGCAATCCATCCAAAGGGGGAAAGAATCCCAAGGAATGTCCCAGGCAAACTCTACTTTGGATCCAAGGAACTCACATATACAAATACATCAAACTGAGAAGTGCCTTCTTTTCCTTTGTAAATGACCAAACTGAACCAATTCAACCGACAGGAAAGCCACAATGATTAGCAGCTTACTTCACACTTCAACAGACCAAAAGGCTTGACCGTGGATTCTTGCCATGTCGGAGTAGAAAGAAGCCTTGAAGATCATCTGCACCCCTTGCATCTTACAAATGAGAGTCTTGGAATTTATGTGACCCATCCAGGGTCATTCAAAATCATGGGCCATCCAGATCATGAGAAAAACAGCTAGGGATAAAGAGACAATATAGTCCTTCTCAGCAGCTGTGGTTCCACCTGCTCCACCTTCAGCTCAGGATGAGGGACATGGAAGGCAGGTGGAGGGGAACTTGTGCTTTCATCTCTCAGCCACGTACAGGCCCTCCATCTTCCCCTGAGACCATCAGAAATACAGATATTGCACTGTACAGTTTGGGGATCTTGTCTGTGGATGAGGACAATTGTGTCATAAAAGTAAAAGCTTCCATCTCTCCTCCTTTTGTGAGAAGCAGGATGGGACTGGGAAGTCCCTGAAGAAGTGGGTTCCAGGTCTGAGTCTTCCATTAAGCATGATCATGAGCCCTTCCTTCTGTGAAATGCTAGCACTGAGCATTTAAAAGCACCTTCTCCACTTTCTCTTTCCTGGCTTTTCCTGTCTCACTGCCAGCCCTGAACTTCTATTAGACCCTTGATGCAGAATTTGTAAAACAGGAAGTTATCTTAGATACACAGTCCTGTGATTTCCAATTAATTAACCCAACAATTCAGAAAATGGCATTAGAAAGAATTTCAGCTGTGTTTTGTTTTAAATGACTGATATTTAAAAGTTCTAGTTTAAAAGTCTCCAGAAAATTGATCTGGGTAACCAAATCTTGGAAAGACAGGAAAAACAAGTGGCTGAATCTTTCCACAAACAATCAGGATTTGGAAGGATTTTTGCTAAAAGATAATGTTCAGGAAAAGGTAATATCATACTCTTACACTGATACAAAAATGAACACATGTTAAAGATTTTATGTGACTCATATGATGAGGGAACCAGACAGATGTTTTCACCGGTCCAAAGGAAAAATCAAACAAGCACAAATTATATGCAGTAAAGGAAGGTTGAGATGAACTGCAAATGGAAACAAAGTCAATTATCACTATCAGACAGTATATAATTTATATAATTATCAGTTACCTACAAATTAGAAGGGGCTGCAAAATAGCTTAAAGACAATGAATAGTATAGAACCTGATACCCCAGAAGGATATGCTATAGATGTGGCATCATTTTCCATTAAAGCACAGAATTTTTTTCCTACAACTGTAAAGCAATGCTCTGCCTTATTTAATACCTAGACTTATTTCACAGACATTAAAACACATCATCCTTTTCAACTCATATATTAGGCTGGTAAATGTGTAATCAGAAAAACCCCTGGGCAGATATTGATGGAGCCCTGTATTTGAGTGTTAAGCTTCTGATCTCTGAATTCTCTGAGCCCTTTTCCTCTGTCTATCCACTGTCTCCACCCCATACCCCACCCCCACTTAGCTTGGGGCTAAGAACTCTTGACATAAATACTAACTCTGCAGAGCTGATCAAAAGCAGATGTAGTGAAGGATGTTGACCCCGGATTTCATAGCAGCCATCACTGGGAGAGTAATAAATCTCTATGTTTATATGGCTAGAGTCTTTCCTCTGAATTAAAGACCACTAATCCTTCACATTTGTGGCTGCTCACTGGGAAGAACATCTTTGTTACTGGCCTCTTAATTCAATGTGCCAACAGCTAAGATGCTCTTAGAATAATAAATTGCAGTCTCCCTCCTGACCTCATACACCCCCATGCAGTCTCCCTCCTGACCTCACAGAGGTCCATCCAATGATACTTCATGCTTATCATCCACCCACTCTTTTTAATTGGGCTGGCAGAATCATAGTATCTTAGTCCTGGAGACATGAACTATGTCTCCCTCCCCACTTTTTCAGTATTAATTAATGTGGTCATTATACTCTTGCCATTGCTAAGGATACAGTGATTTCCTTAGCACTGATGGATCATTTCCCGTTAAAATAATAAATCAGAATATTAATTCAAGATGTGGCTGTGACCCTAAGAAGTTATGTGGCTGTGGCACTAACAAGTTATGTGCCTTCACCAGCCCTTCATCTCCCAAGGCCTCTTCTTCATACAAGTGAAGACATTGAATTCTAAATCTTTTTTGATTCTATCATGGTTTACAGTGATAGCTGGTGATATATTGTGGCCATTGGTGTCTTTAATATATTGTGACTATAGTAGCTGTTGACAGCCTGTATGTGTGATTGGAAAACGGCAATGTACCCTCTCAGAAGTAAGATTTTAATGTGGGAATTGGAAAGAGATTGGTTTGGATAACTCCAATCATATAGAGATCTCTTTCCTAACTCATGCCTCATTTGAGAAAAGTAGTAAATTCCCAAAAACAAGCTATTAAATGGCATCTCCAAGGATTCTGAGCTTGAACAGGCCTTCAGGAGTTTAGGTACTGGATATTCCAAAAATAGATTGTTTATCTCCACGGCTTTTGAAGAGTGAGGATGGGTTATGCCGACTTAAATACATTCTTGTTCAGCCCCTCTACCTCCACATTCTCACTGGCAACAATGGATATATATATATATATATATATATTTTTTTTTTTTTTGAGATGGAGTCTCGCTCTGTTGCCCAGGCTGGAGTGCAGTGGCGCAATCTCGGCTCACCGCAACCTCCGCCTCCTGGGTTCACGCCATTCTCCTGCCTCAGCCTCCCGAGTAGCTGGGACTACAGGCGCCCGCCTCTGCGCCTGGCTAATTTTTTGTATTTTTAGTAGAAACGGGGTTTCACCATGTTAGCCAAGATGGTCTCGATCTCCTGACCTCGTGATCCGCCCGCCTCGGCCTCCCAAAGTGTTGGGATTACAGGCGTGAGCCACCGTGCCCGGCCAACAATGGATATAAAAATACAATGTAATGGAGAGACACTCAGCAAAAATGTTGGCCTGTACTTTTCAAAAATATCAGTGTCATGAAAGACAAAGAACAATGAGGAACTGATCCAGAATAACAAAGAGTAAAGATTAAAGAGACATGGAAAATACATTCAGGGCCAGAAAAAAAATGGACAAAAAGTTCATTATAGGGCAATTGGCAACATTTGAATATGGTGTGACATTATATAAGTGAATATTCTTGTGCTTAGAAAATACACACTGAAATATATAAGTGAATATTCTTGTCCTTAGAAAATACATACTGAAATATATAAGTGAATATTCTTGTCCTTAGAAAATACACACCAAAGTATCTAGCTGTAAAGGAGAAAGATGTCTACAACTTACTCTCAAATCACTCAGGAAAAAAAAATTTAATTGAAAAAAGATAAAAAGATAAGTTGAAAAAACTGAAAAAGAAAATAAGAAAACAATTGTGGGAAATAAGACAAAGGGGGACAAATCTGAATGAAGGATATACAGGAGTTCTTTACACTGCTGTAGCTATTTCTTGTGTTTGAAATTATTTACAAAAATATATTAAAAAGAAGACAGTGTAGAAATAATTTCAATATTCTACGACAAAATAATTTTGAACCTAAATTCTATATGCAATCAATTATTTAAGTATTATGACAAAATAAAAACATGTTCAGACTGCAGGACTTAGAATATTTCTTTGGCCATAAACTCTCACTGAAATTAATGCTAGAAAATGTACTTGAGCAAATAAAAAGACATGGGATACGAGAAACTATTATATCCATAGAAATTGGTAAAATGTGTAACTAAGCCTAAATAATTGTTGTTTTATTGATAGAATCTAGAAGAAACAAAAATCCCAAGTAGTTTCAGCAAGGAAAGTAGCAGAGACCTGGGGAAGGAGAAAGTAAAATCATACCTAGTTTATCCCTTATTCTGAATAAGAGGAAGAGAGAAATACTGATTAATTGTGGTCATACAGAGGAGATACCATGTGCTAAAATTTAAAGGCATTCAGGGTGACATCAGTACTAATGGAGGAGTAAGGAGTTCTGAACATTCTCTCCTCCATAAAATCAACTAAAACAATGGCAAAAATTCTCAGAATCGACTTCTTCAGGACTCTAAAATTAATGAAAGGCTTACAGCAATCCAGGAGCATTTATTCAAGAAAATTGGCTGAAACTTGGTAAGAACAGGGAGTTTTGTGGAGTTTTAACTTGCCTATTTCCATGACCCTCCTCAGCTCAGCAGTAGCCTTGAAAATACGAAACCAGCAGCCTGGCAGCCAGACGCCCTGGGGTTGGGCAGGAAGTGGGGTGCAGGAGGGAAGGTGGTTATGTGGGAGGCAGAACCAGCTTGGAGCTCATTCAAGGCCATGCTTCCAGAGAATTATCATTACTTAACCTGTCTGGTCATTCCCTGGAAGACCCTATTCACAACACTTATCTTATTTGACCCAGATCAGGGTTAGCCCAGTGTAAACAGCCTCTTCTCCAGGAGAATTTGTCAGAAAAAAACAGCAGTGACTATTTAATATGGTGGCTGCCTGGGTGGTGGCTAACAGCTGGGACAAACAATATTCCAACCAAAATGTTTAAAGGGTAAATCTGAGAAATGAGATATCCATGGGGATTTTTTTAAAACTCCAACATACTCACAGTAGTCTAGAAAAACATGTGCATGTACAGGGCTGTGGGTATGCTCAGGAAAGATCTGAGAAAGCCCTAGGCTATCACTTCTGGCTGACCTTGAGGCCCTACACAAACAGTAAGTGAACACTAAGCAAGAGTTGTCATCCCTGGCTGAGTGTTAAAGGCATGCCTCAATATGCATACAGAGCCTCTTAGCACAGAATGGGAGACTTACTTGTTCTAGTCATTTGAGGAAATCTCTGTGTAATCATTAGCTGATGTCTAAGTTAACTGAGCAGAGACATCAGTGACTACACATGATGAATAAAGACATTATAGAATTACCTCAAAAAAGTCACTATCAAAAGAAAACAATAATAACAACAAACAGCAAGGACAGCAAAACATGGAGTGGGGAGGGGGAAGAAAGAATCTGATTCCCAGAGATGACACCTAATATTATACGGTGTTCTGTTTCAATTAAAATTTTAAAATATGCAAAAAGAAAGAAAACCTACATACAAGAAAAAAGCAGGTAATAGAAACTACCTTTGTGGAAGCCAGATGTTGGACTTACTAGACAAAGACATTAAAATCACTATTTTAGACATGTTCAAAAAAAAAATCCATGGGTAAAGAACTAAAGGAAAATATGAGAATAATATCTCACTGTATAGACAATATGAATAAATTGATAGAAATTATAAAATGGAACAACCAGAAATCCTAAGGTTAAGAAAATACAACTGGACCAGGTGTGGTGGCTCACACCTGTAATCCCAGCACTTTGGGATGCCAAGGTGGGCAGATCACCTGAGGCTAGTTCAAGACCAGCCTGGCCAACATGGTGAAACCCCATCTCTACTAAAAATACAAAAATTAGCTGACAGTGGTGGCAGGTGCCTGTAGTTCCAGCTACTTGGATGACTGAGGCAGGAGAATAACTTGAACCTGGGAGGCAGAGGTTGCAGTGAGCCAAGATCACACCACTGCACTCCAACCTGGATGACAGAGCAAGACTCTGTCTCAAAAAGAAAGAAAGAAAATACAACTGAATTGAAAATTTCACTAAAGAGGTTAAACAGCACATATGAGCATACAGAAGACGGAATCAGCAAACTTGAAGATAGTTCAATTGAGGTTATTCAGTCTGAGGAACAGAAAGAAAAGGCAATGAATAAAACTAAACAAGCCTCAGGGACATAAGGGAAATCATCAAGCATATCAACACATGCATACTGGGAATCTGAGAAGAAGGAAGAGAAACAGACAGAAAGAATATACAAAGAAATAATGGCCAAGACCAGCCTGGCCAACATGGTGAAACCCTGTTGAAAAATATAAAAATTAGCCAGGCATGATGGCAGGTGCCTGCAATCCCAGGTACTCGGGAGGCTGAGACAGGAGAATTACTTGAACCTGGGAGGCAGAGGTCACAGTGAGCCGAGATTTTGCCATTGCACTCCAGCCTGGGCGACAGAGTGAGACTCTGTCTCAAAAAAAAAAAGAAAGAAAGAAGTAATGGCAAAGAGGCAGATGTAAATAGTGTTTTATCAATTACATTATATGTAAATGGATTAAACATGCCAATCAAAACACAGAGATCATCAGAATGGATAAAAATATGATCTATCTATATGTAATTTACAAGAGACATATTTTGAATTCAGAGACACAAATAGAACAAACGATAATCTAAAGAAAACTGGAGTGGCTATACTCACATTATACAAAACAAACTTTAAGACAAAAATTGTTACTAGGGGCAAAGAAGGACATTTTAAAATAATAAAAGAGTCAATCCATCAAGAAGATATGGTCATTATACCACTGATGTCAGCAAGATGGTTAACTAGAGTTGCCTGGCACTTTTTCTCCCGACAAAAAGGGACCAAAACAATGAATAAACAACTGGAGTGACTAAGGAAGTATGTTGGAGAGCACCTAAGGATAGGAAAACCCCATGGAGCATGGAAGCCAGGATAGCATCATAGAGAGAGGAGTGGCACACCCTGCATCTGTAGCACTGTCTTTCCCACCAGGATTGGCTAGGAGTCAGGGGGTACTTTTTCTTACAGGGAGAAGGTAAGTTGGAGATCCCTAGTGGTCCTCATAGCCACTACAGACACCAGCAGTTATTGCTAGAAAAGAGTCTCTCAGTCCTCACAGGCCCTGAATCCAGTTTGGGGAGTTCTGGAAGTTTCTGTGGCTGCATTGCCCGGGAGGAAGAGCCCAAGTTGTGCACCACCTATCCCCACAACCTGAGCTGCTCTGACATGGTACCATCTTCAAGCTGGACACACTGCTAGAGTGCATCCTGCCCTAGGGGCTAGTGGCCACTGCCTTTCTCCATCCATGAGACCCTGTTATCATTCCAACATGTTCACATAAGTGACTGTAACACCACAACCCCAGCTGCACGGAACCTAGAACCAATGGAATGATGGAGACTCTGGTGGTCAAACCCACAGAGCACTCCTTGCCACCCGAATCCCAGGGAACAGGTGAACCCATATAGTAGGAATGCCACTGATTAGGCAGCCAGCCTGTCACACTTACACAGAGTTGTGCTGCACAGCTGGCAAACCTGCTGTGCCTGCACACACCCATGCGAAGCCTGACAGCCAGCAAAGCAGCAGCCCAACTTCACAGAGAGACCAACCAGCCTGCCACACTAGCATGCACTCATGCCCAGCTGTACAGCCAGTATAGCAGTGGTCCTACCTTCCCAGAGAGCCCACTGCATAGCTGGTTAGACTGCTGTACCTGTATGTGCCCAGCTTGACAGCAAGGCTGGCAGCATGAAAAGCCCCCACTAGAAAGCCCACCATACAGTCTGCTGCCCCACCATGCCCAAACATGCCTGACCTAAAACCTGCCCAGACTCCCCACCCTCCAGCAAAACCATGCCACTGCCATCACAAACTTCTGCAGTTTAGACCACTGAGGCAATCAGAGACATTACTGGTGAGATTATAGCTGAAAAAAAAAAAAACACACACACACAGAGACCACAGTATTGAGTCCACCCAGAGCCAAAGCTAACACAGTGCCCAATCAATCTAGAACCCATCTACAGGAAAGCCTCTCCCTATAAAAGTAAGTCTAGAGAATTGGAAAAAGCAACTGTTCCACTAGATGCACAGATATCAACATAGGAACACAAGAAACATAAAAAACCCAAAAGAACAATATAAGTTTCCAGTAACAGACCTTAAAGAAATGGATATTTACAAAATACCCAAAAAGGAATTCAAAATAATGATCTTCAGGAATATCAGTGAGATACAATAGTATACAGACAACTCAATAAAATCAGGAAAGCAATTCATGATCTGAATAAGAAATTCAACAAAGGGAGAGTTATCGTAAAAAAGAAAAGAAAAAAAAGAAAAAAAAACAGAAATCATGGACCTGAAGAACTCAATAAATGAAATAAAAAATACAATTGAGAGCTTCAACAACAGACTAGATCAGGCAGAAAATAAGAATTTCTGAACTTGAAAACAGGTCTCTTAAAACAACCCAGTGAGAGAGAGGGAAAAAAAAAAAAGAACTAATAAAAAGAATAAGAAACCCTATGGGAGTTATAGGACACCATTAAGCATATAAATATTCACATTACAGAGGTGTCAGAAGGAGAAAAGATTAAGGCACAGAAAACCTATTTAACAAAATAATAGCTAAAAACTTCCCAAGTCTTAGAAGAGATACGGATATCCAGAACCAGGAAGCTGAAAGACACCAGTTAGATTCAGCCCAAAAAGATCCTCTCCAAGGCACATTATAATCAAACTGTCAAAAGTCACAAAGAGGGACCTTTTCCTCTCAGAAGTCCCTCTCTCTCACTAGAGAGAAAGTTGTTCTCCTTTCTCTTTCTTCTTCCTATTAAACCTCTGCTCCTAAACTCCTCGTGTATGTCTCTGTCCCAAATTTTCTTGGCATGAGAAGATGAACCCTGGGTATTTACCCCAGATGACAAAGCTGCTTCATAATGGGGGAATTATCCAGGATCCTAAAGTACAACATTCATCAAAACGGTGAGAAGAGGACAGAACTCCAACTCTGTCCTTTCATTTTAGGGCTCTCAACCTCCATTTTAAACCAAATCAAATCAACAACAGGCATCCTTCAGCCATTTAAGAATACAATTAGCGGAGCCAAGATGGCCGAATAGGAACAGCTCCGGTCTCCAGCTCCCAGCCCCAGCGACACAGAAGACGGGTGATTTCTGCATTTCTGCTTGAGGTACTGGTTTCATCTCACTAGGGAGTGCCTAACAGTGGGTGCAGGACAGTCGGTGAAGCGCACTGTGCGCGAGCCGAAGCAGGGCGAGGCATTGACTCACTCGGGAAGCGCAAGGGGTCAGGGAGTTCCCTTTCCTAGTCAAAGAAAGGGGAAGCAGACGGCACCTGGAATATCGGGTCAGTCCCACCCTAACTGCGCTTTTCCAACGGGCCTGGAAAACGGCACACTAGGAGACTGTGTCCCGCACCTGGCTCGGAGGGTCCTATGCCCACGGAGTCTCGCTAATTGCTAGCACAGCAGTCTGAGATCAAGCTGCGAGGCGGCAGCGAGGCTGGGGGAGGGGCGCCCGCCATTGCCCAGGCTTGCTTAGGTAAACAAAGCAGCCAGGAAGCTCGAACTGGGTGGAGCCCACCACAGCTCAAGGAGGCCTCCCTGCCTCTGTAGGCTCCACCTCTGGGGGCAGGGCACAGACAAACAAAAACTCTGCAAGAACTTCCACAGACTTAAATGTCCCTGTCTGACTGACAGCTTTGAAGAGAGTAGTGGTTCTCCCAGCACGCAGCTGGAGATCTGAGAACAGTCAGACTGCCTCCTAAAGTGGGTCCCTCACACCTGAGCAGCCTAACTGGGAGGCACACCCCCAGTAGGGACAGACTGACACCTCATTCAACCCGGTACTTCTCTGAGACAAAACTTTCAGAGGAACTATCAGACAGCTGAATTTGTGGTCTCACGAAAATCTGCTGTTCTGCAGCCACCGCTGCTGACACCCAGCCAAACAGGGTCTGGAGTGCACCTCTAGTAAACTCCAACAGACCTGCAGCTGAGGGTCCTGTCTGGTAGAAGGAAAACTAACAAACAGAAAGGACATCCACACCAAAAACCCATCTGTACATCACCATCATCAAAGACAAAAAGTAGATAAAACCACAAAGATGGGGAAAAAACAGACCAAAAAAACTGGAAACTCTAAAAAACAGAGCACCTCTCCTCCTCCAAAGGAACGCAGTTCCTCACCAGCAACGGAACAAAGCTGGATGGAGGATGACTTTGATGAGTTGAGAGAAGAAGGCTTCAGACGATCAAACTACTCTGAGCTACGAGAGGAAATTCAAAACAACAGCAAAGAAGTTAAAAACTTTGAAAAAAAATTAGAAGAATGGATAACTAGAATAACCAATGGAGAGAAGGGCTTCAAGGAGCCGATGGAGCTGAAAGCCAAGTTTCGAGAACTACGCGAAGATTGCAGAAGCCTCAGTAGCAGATGCGATCAACTGGAAGAAAGGGTATCGCTGATGGAAGATGAAATGAATGAAATGAAAAGAGAAGGGAAGTTTAGAGAAAAAAGGATAAAAAGAAATGAACAAAGCCTCCAAGAAATTTGGGACTATGTGAAAAGACCAAACCTACGTCTGATTGGTGTACCTGAAAATGATGGGGAGAATGGAACCAAGTTGGAAAACACTCTGCAAGATATTATCCAGGAGAACTTCCCCAATCTAGCAAGGCAGGCCAGCATTCAGATTCAGGAAATACAGAGAACGCCACAAAGATACTCCTCGAGAAGAGCAACTCCAAGACACATTATTGTCAGATTCACCAAAGTTGAAATGAAAGAAAAAATGTTAAGGGCAGCCAGAGAGAAAGGTCGGGTTACCCACAAAGGGAAGCCCATCAGACTAACAGCTGATCTCTCAGCAGAAACTCTACAAGCCAGAAGAGAGTGGGGGCCGATATTCAACATTCTTAAAGAAAAGAATTTTCAACCCAGAATCTCCTATCCCACCAAACTAAGCTTCATAAGTGAAGGAGAAATAAAACACTTTACAGACAAGCAAACGCTGAGTGATTTTGTCACCACCAGGCCTGCCCTAAAAGAGCTCCTGAAGGAAGCACTAAACATGGAAAGGAACAACCGGTACCAGCCACTGCAAAAACATGCCAAATTGTAAAGACCATCGAGACTAGGAAGAAACTATAGCAACTAACGAGCAAAATAACCAACTAACATCATAATGACAGGATCAGATTCACACATAACAATATTAACGTTAAATGTAAATGGGCTAAATGCTCCATTCAAAAGACACAGACTGGCAAACTGGATAAGGAGTCAGGACCCATCAGTGTGCTGTATTCAGGAAACCCATCTCACATGCAGAGACACACATAGACTCAAAATAAAGGGATGGAGGAAGATCTATCAAGCAACTGGAAAACAAAAAAAGGCAGGGGTTGCAATCCTAGTCTCTGATAAAATAGACTTTAAACCAACAAAGATCAAAAGAGACAAAGAAGGCCATTACATAATGGTAAAGGGATCAATTCATCAAGAAGAGCTAACTATCCTAAATATATATGCACCCAACACAGGAGCACCCAGATTCATAAAGCAAGTCCTGAGTGACCTACTAAGGGACTTAAACTCCCACACAATAATAATGGGAGATTTTAACACCCCACTGTCAGCATTAGACAGATCAACGAGACAGAAAGTTAACAAGGATATCCAGGAATTGAACTCAGCTCTACATAAAGTGGACCTAATAGACATCTACAGAACTCTCCACCCCAAGTCAACAGAATATACATTTTTTTCAGCACCACACCACACCTATTCCAAAATTGACCACATAGTTGGAAGTAAAGCTCTCCTCAGCAAATGTAAAAGAACAGAAATTATACCAAACTGTCTCTCAGACCACAGTGCAATCAAACTAGAACTCAGGATTAAGAAACTCACTCAAAACCACTCAACTACATGGAAACTGAACAACCTGCTCCTGAATGACTATTGGGTACATAATGAAATGAAGGCAGAAATAAAGATGTTCTTTGAAACCAACGAGAACAAAGACACAACATACCAGAATCTCTGGGACACATTCAAAGCAGTGTGTAGAGGGAAATTTATAGCACTAAATGCCCACAAGAGAAAGCAGGAAAGATCCAAAATTGACTCCCTAACATCACAATTAAAAGAACTAGAAAAGCAAGAGCAAACACATTCAAAAGCTAGCAGAAGGCTAGAAATAACTAAAATCAGAGCAGAACTGAAGGAAATAGAGACACAAAAAACCCTTCAAAAAATTAATGAATCCAGGAGCTGGTTTTTTGAAAAGATCAACAAAATTGACGGACCGCTAGCAAGACTAATAAAGAAGAAAAGAGAGAAGAATCAAATAGATGCAATAAAAAACGAAAAAGGGATATCACCACCGATCCCACAGAAATACAATCTACCATCAGAGAATACTACAAACACCTCTATGCAAATAAACTAGAAAATCTAGAAGAAATGGATAAATTCCTTGACAAATACACCCTCCCAAGACTAAACCAGGAAGAAATTGAATCTCTGAATAGACCAATAACAGGTTCTGAAATTGTGGCAATAATCAATAGCTTACCAACCAAAAAGAGTCCAGGACCTGATGGATTCACAGCCGAATTCTACCAGAGGTACAAGGAGGAACTGGTACCATTCCTTCTGAAACTATTCCAATCGATAGAAAAAGAGGGAATCCTCCCTAACACATTTTATGAAGCCAGCATCGTCCTGATACCAAAACCTGGCAGAGACACAACCAAAAAAGAGAATTTCAGACCAATATCCTTGATGAACATTGATGCAAAAATCCTCAATAAAATACTGGCAAACCGAATCCAGCAGCACATCAAAAAGCTTATCCACCATGATCAAGTGGGCTTCATCCCTGGGATGCAAGGCTGGTTCAACATACGCAAATCAATAAATGTAATCCAACATATAAACAGAACCAAAGACAAAAACCACATGATTATCTCAATAGATGCAGAAAAGGCCTTTGACAAAATTCAACAACCCTTCATGCTAAAAACTCTCAATAAATTAGGTATTGATGGGACGTATCTCAAAATAATAAGAGCTATCTACGACAAACCCACAGCCAATATCATACTGAATGGGCAAAAACTGGAAGCATTCCCTCTGAAAACTGGCACAAGACAGGGATGCCCTCTCTCACCGCTCCTGTTCAACATAGTGCTGGAAGTTCTGGCCAGAGCAATCAGGCAGGAGAAGGAAATAAAAGGTATTCAATTAGGAAAAGAGGAAGTCAAATTGTCCCTGTTTGCAGATGACATGATTGTATATCTAGAAAACCCCACTGTCTCAGCCCAAAATCTCCTTAAGCTGATTAGCAACTTCAGTGAAGTCTCAGGATACAAAATTAATGTACAAAAATCACAAGCATTCTTGTACACCAATAACAGACAAACAGAGAGCCAAATCATGAGTGAACTCCCATTCACAATTGCTTCAAAGAGAATAAAATACCTAGGAATCCAACTTACAAGGGATGTGAAGGACCTCTTCAAGGAGAACTACAAACCACTGCTCAATGAAATAAAAGAGGATACAAACAAATGGAAGAACATTCCATGCTCATGGGTTGGAAGAATCAATATCGTGAAAATGGCCATACTGCCCAAGGTAATTTATAGATTCAATGCCATCCCCATCAAGCTACCAATGACTTTCTTCACAGAATTGGAAAAAACTACTTTAAAGTTCATATGGAACCAAAAAAGAGCCCGCATCGCCAAGTCAATCCTAAGCCAAAAGAACAAAGCTGGAGGCATCACGCTACCTGACTTTAAACTATACTACAAGGCTACAGTAACCAAAACAGCATGGTACTGGTACCACAACAGAGACATAGATCAATGGAACAGAACAGAGCCCTCAGAAATGATGCCGCATAGCTACAACTATCTGATCTTTGACAAACCTGACAAAAACAAGAAATGGGGAAAGGATTCCCTATTTAATAAATGGTGCTGGGAAAACTGGCTAGCCATATGTAGAAAGCTGCAACTGGATCCCTTCCTTACACCTTATACAAAAATTAATTCAAGATGGATTAAAGACTTATATGTTAGACCTAAAACCATTAAAATCCTACAAGAAAACCTAGGCAATACCATTCAGGACATAGGCGTGGGCAAGGACTTCATGTCTAAAACACCAAAAGCAATGGCAACAAAAGCCAAAATCGACAAATGGGATCTCATTAAACTAAAGAGCTTCTGCACAGCAAAAGAAACTATCATCAGAATTAACAGGCAACCTACAGAATGGGAGAAAATTTTTGCAACCTACTCATCTGACAAAGGGCTAATATCCAGAATCTATAATGAACTCAAACAAATTTACAAGAAAAAAACAAACAACCCCATCAAAAAGTGGGCAGAGGACATGAACAGACACTTCTCAAAAGAAGACATTTATGCAGCCAGAAAACACATGAAGAAATGCTCATCATCACTGGCCATCAGAGAAATGCAAATCAAAACCACAGTGAGATACCATCTCACACCAGTTAGAATGGCCATCATTAAAAAATCAGGAAACAACAGGTGCTGGAGAGGATGTGGAGAAATAGGAACACTTTTACACTGTTGGTGGGACTGTAAACTAGTTCAACCATTGTGGAAGTCAGTGTGGCGATTCCTCAGGGATCTCGAACTAGAAATACCATTTGACCCAGCCATCCCATTACTGGGTATATACCCAAAGGACTATAAATCATGCTGCTATAAAGACACATGCACACGTATGTTTATTGCGGCACTATTCACAATAGCAAAGAGTTGGAACCAACCCAAATGTCCAACAACGATAGACTGGATTAAGAAAATGTGGCACATATACACCATGGAATACTATGCAGCCATAAAAAATGATGAGTTCGTGTCCTTTGTAGGGACATGGATGAAACTGGAAACCATCATTCTCAGTAAACTATCGCAAGGACAAAAAACCAAACACCGCATGTTCTCACTCATAGGTGGGAATTGAACAATGAGAACTCATGGACACAGGAAGGTGAACATCACACTCCGGGGACTGTTGTGGGGTGGGGGGAGGGGGGAGGGACAGCATTAGGAGATACACCTAATGCTAAATGACGAGTTAATGGGTGCAGGAAATCAACATGGCACATGGATACATATGTAACAAACCTGCACATTGTGCACATGTACCCTAAAACCCTAAAGTATAAAAAAAAAAAAAAAAAAAAAAAAAATTTATTTGAAATCTTATTGCTAAAAAAAAAAAAAAAAAAGAATACAATTAGCATGGCTGCAATTCTTACAGACTTGGATGTGAGGCTTGCTGAGGAGAACATGGAGAATCCCCCAGTACCCACAAGTTGCTGGGCATATTGGCCATGTTTGAACCAGCTTCATTTCATGGAGGACATAGCTGTCACGTGGGGCTGGAAGAGGTCCTGGAGCAACTAAGGATTTCTGGCTGGGGCTACCCGCTGGTGTTATCCAAAGACTTCTGGACTGACCCCAGCCTCTGACCAACCAATGGTGTGTCAGCCACAGGATCTCCAACTTTCCTATCATAATTTCTTCCTTTCCTGTAAACAACCACCATGTCTCCTATCCTCCTTGTGTATGCAATGTGCGGGAAGTTTCACAGTTCAGGGAATTAATCTTTGAGCCCTACATAAATCAGACACTGCCCCTTCAAGCCTGCCTACAAAATCCAGTGAATTCTGCCACTGGCTGGCCTTTTCTTCTTGGAAGCCCCTCTCTTTCAGTAGAGAGAAAGCTGTTCTCCTTTCTCTTTCTTCTGCCTATTAAACCTCTGCTTCTAAACTAAAAAAAAAAAGTCACAAAGAGGAAATTCTAAAAGCTATGAGAGAAAAGCATCTCATTAGACTATCAGCAGACTTCTCAGCAGAAACCTTGCGGGCCGGGAGATAATGTTTCAAAGTGCTCAAAGAAAAAAAACAAAAACTGTCAGCCAGGTGCAGTGGCTCACACCTATAATCCCAGCACTTTGGAAGGCCAAGGCAGGCTGAGGCCAGGAATTTGAGACTAGCTTGGGCAACATGATAAAACCCCCATCTCTACAAAAAATACAAAAATTAGCCAAGTGTGGTGGTGCACACCTGTAGTCCCAGCTACTTGGGAGGCTGAGGTGGGAGAATCACTTGAACCCAGGAGGCAGAGGTTGCAGTGAGCCAAGATTTCACCACTGCACTCCAGCCTGGTGACAGAGTGAGACCCTAAGAAAAAAAAAAGAAAAATAAAAAGAAGTCCACCAACCAAGATTATTATATACAGCAAAACTATCCTTCTGAAATGAAGGAAAAATTAAGTATTTCCCAGACAGGCAAAAGCAGAGGGAATTCATAACAAGTAGACTGAACTTAAAAGAAATGCTTAAGAAAGTGCTACAACTGGAAACAAAGGATGATAATTACAATTATGAAAACACATGAAAATATAAAATTCACCAGTAGAGGTAAATTCATAAACTCAGAATGCCCTAATGCTATAATGGTGCTATGTAAATCTTTCAATTCTCTGGTATGAAAGTTTGAATTCAAAATGGTCAAAAAGAACAACTACAATTAGTGACTAAAGAACACACAATAGATAAAGATATAAATTAAGGCAACAAAAGTAAGGGGAAGGGGGGATGTCTAGAGTATTTGTAAACAACCAAAGTTAGGTTGTTATCAGCTTAAAATAGTCTATTATAAGACTCTTTATGTTACCCCATGGTAACCACAAAGAAAGAAATTACAGCAGATACAAAAATGAGAAAGAAAAAGGAAACAAAGCTCAACACCACAGGAAAAAAAACACCAAAGCACAGAGGTAAACAACAAGAAAGGAAAAAAAAAACAAAGGATCTACAAAACAACTGGAAAACAATTAACAAAATGGCAAGAATAAGTCCTTACGAATCAATAATAACCTTGAATTTAGACAATAGCTCACACCTGTGATCCTAATGCTTTAGAAGGCTGAAGCAGGAGGATTGCTTGAGGTCAGGAGCCCAAGAGCAGCCTATGCAACATGGCAAGACACCTATGCAACATGGCAAGAAGGAGGAGGAGGAGGAAGAGGAGAGAAGGAAGGAAAGAAAGAGAAAGAAAGAAAGAAAGAGAGAGAGAGAGAGAGAGAGAGAGAAAGAAAGAAAGAAAGAGAAAGAAAGAAAGAGGAAAGGAAAGGAAAGAAAAGAAAAGAGAGAGAGAGGGAGAGAGGGAAAAGAAGAAAGAAGAAACCCTTCTTACCTTATTCTATGAGGTTAGTAGTATCCTAGTACCAAAACCAAAGATATTACTGAAAAATGAAACTGTAGATCAAAATTCCTTATGAATATAGATGCAAAACTCCTCAATATGATACTAGCAAATTGAATCCAGCAACATATAAAAAGAATTATACAATATGACAAAATGAGATTTATCATAGAAATGTAAGATTGGCTTAACATATGAAAATCAATTACATTTACAATAGCTTTAAAAATAATACAATCAGCCAGGCGCAGTGGCTCATGCCTGTAATTCCAGCATTTTGGGAGGCTGAGGTGGGCAGATCACCTGAGGTTGGGAGTTCAAGACCAGCCTGACCAACATGGTGAAATCCCGTCTCTACTAAAAATACAAAATTAGCTGGGTGTGGTGGCACAGGTCTGTAATCACAGCTACTTGGGAGGCTGAGGCAGGAGAATCACTTGAATCCAGGAGGTGGAGATTGCAGTAAGGCGAGATTGTGCCATTGCACTCCAGCCTGGCAACAGAGCAAGACTACGTCTCAAAAAAAAAGAAAAAAAAGAAGAAGAAGAATACAATCTTAGAAATAAATTAAACAAAAAGAGCAAGACTCATACACTTTAAAACAGAAAAACATTATTGAAAAAAATTAAAGAAGATCTAATAATGGAAAGATAGTTTGTGTTCACAGATTAGAAGACTAATCTGGTTATGATGGCAATATTCCCTAACTTGATTTGTATATTCGGTGCAATTCTTGTCAAAATCCAAGCTATAGAAATTGTAGAAATTGACAGGCTGATACTAAAATGCATATGGAAATGCAAGGGACACAGAATAGCTAAAACAATATTGAAAAAAAAGAACTAAAGACCTCTTCTAAAAAACAAATAACTGAATTGAAAAATTGGTAAAGAATTGTAATAGACATTTCTCCAATGATGATATACAAATGGTCAATAAGCACATTAAAAGATGTTCAACATCACTAATCATTATGAAAATGCAAATCAAAACCACAGCGAGATACCACTCCACACCCACTAGGATGGCTATAATAAAAAATCTGGAAAAACAAGACAGAACAAAAAAATGAAAATCAAGGATATGAAAACATCTGGAACCCTAATAAACTGCTAATGAGAATGTGAAATGGTGCAGCCACTTTAAAAAAACAGTTTAGCAGTTCCTCAAAAAGTTAAGCATACACTTTGGGAGGCCAAGGCAGGAGGATCATTTGAGCCCAGGAGTCCAAGACCAGCCTGGGCAGCATGGTGAGACTACAGCTCTACAGAAAAGTTTTTAAAAATTAGCTGAGCATGGTTGTGCATGCCTGTAGTCCCAGCTACTCAGGAGGCTGAGGTGGGAGAAGCACTTGAGCACAGGAGGTCGAGGCTGCAATGAGTCATGTTTATGCCACTGCACTCCAGCCTAGGTGACAAAGTGAGACCTTGTCTCAAAAAAAAAAAAAAGTTATGCATAGAGTTATCAGATGGCCCAGAAATTCCACCCCTGGGTATATGTGAAATGGAAATGAAAACATGTTCACACAAAAACTTGTACACTGGCCGGGCGCGGTGGCTCACGCTTGTAATCCCAGCACTTTGGGAGGCCGAGGTGGGCGGATCACGAGGTCAGGAGATCGAGACCACGGTGAAACTCCGTCTCTACTAAAAATACAAAAAATTAGCCGGGCGTGGTGGCGGGCGCCTGTAGTCCCAGCTACTCGGAGAGGCTGAGGCAGGAGAATGGCGTGAACCCGGGAGGCGGAGCTTGCAGTGAGCCGAGATTGCGCCACTGCACTCGAGCCTGGGCGACAGAGTGAGACTCCGCCTCAAAAAAAAAAAAAAAAAAAAAAAAAACAAAAAAAAACTTGTACACTAATGTTCACAGAAGCATTACTTAGTAGTTAAAAAATATAAACAGGCCGTGCACCGTGGCTCACACCTATAATCCCAGCACTTTGGGAGGCTGAGGCAGGCGGATCACCTGGGGTCAGGAGTTTGAGACCAGCCTGGCCAACATAGTGAAACCCCATCTCCACTAAAAAATACAAAAAAAGTTAGCCAGGTGTGGTGGTGGGCGTCTGTAGTCCCAGGTACTCGGGAGGCTGAGGTGGAGTATCGCTTGAACCCAGGAGGTGGAGGTTGCAGCAAGCCGAGATTGCACCACTACATTCCAGCCTGGGCAACACAGCAAGTCTCTGTCACAAAAAAAAAAAAAAAAGTATAAACAACCCAGATGCCTATCAACTAATGAATGGATAAACAAAACACAGTATATCCACACAGTACAATATTACTCACCCAAAAAAAAGGAATGAAGTCCTGATCCATGCTACATCATCGATTTTTTTTTTTTGAGACAGGATCTTGCTAAATCACCCAGGCTGTAACTGCAGCCTCAACCTCCCTAGCTCAGGTAATTCTCCCACCTCAGCCTCCAGAGTAGCTAGGACCACAGGTGTGCTCACACCACGCCTGGCTAATTTTGTTTAAATTTTTGCAGAGACAGATCTCACTGTGTTGCCCGGGCTGGTCTTGAACTCCTAGGCTCAAGCGATTCTCCTGCCTTGGCCTCCCAAAGTGCTGAGATTACAGGTGTGAGTCACCACACTGTGTCATAATAGGATAGTTTTCATCTACTTCTCTCAGACTAAGTAAACAAAAAGAGATAACAATACAGATTAAAATTAGTCAATACGTTTTATTAGTTATAGGCATCACACTGCCAAAACAGATTACTTTCTTTTAAAACCTTATTCAATCTATTATAAAAAGCAGAAATCATGAAGGTTTCATTCACTCTGTCCAAAATGCAATCGATTTAGAAATGAATAACAAGGATATTTAAAGAATACATGTATTTTTATTCATGTGTACATTTTTAAGCACTATTTTTAGTAACTAGATAAAGAAGCAATCAAAACAAATTATAAATTACTTTAAAATATGTGACACTAAGAACACACAAAATTTGTACATGAAAACAAAATAGTACAGGAAAATTTAAAACATTAATTTATTAGTAAAAAACAAGAAAGGATAAAAATAACCCAAAAGCTACAAAAAAGAATAACCAAAATATTCAATGAAAATAAAAGAAAATAATTATTAAAAAACAGAAATCAATTTAATAATAAACAAATGAAAGAAAAAGAGTAGTTATTTAGTAATATCCAAATCTGGTTCTTTGTAATGACCAATAAAATAGACAAAACTCTGATAAGTTTATATAATTAGGAAAAAAGAGAAAAACAAAACAAAAATAAAGAATATTAGAAATGAGAAAGTATATTACAAATTTGGGGGAGAATTTTTAATTTAGGAGACATTATTATATATGATTTTTTTTTAGACGGGGGTCTCGCTCTTTTGCCCAGGCTGGAGTGAAGTAGCACGATCTCGGCTCACTGCAACCTCCACCCCGCCAGGTTCAAGCAATTCTCTTGCCTCAGTCTTCCAAGTAGCTGGGATTACAGGCACCCACCACTACGCCCAGCTAATTTTTGTATTTTTAGTAGAAACGGGGTTTTGCCATGTTGGCCAGGCTGGTCTGGAATTCCTGACCCTCAGGTGATCCACCCGCCTCGGCCTCCCAAAGTGCTAGGATTACAGGCATGAGCCATCGTGCCTGGCCGAGATATTATTATATATAACTTTATACCAATAAATTTGATGATGATGAAATTGATGATTTTCAAGGAAAATAAAGTATATTAGAATTAGCACAACTAAGGGGTAGATAACCTGAATAAACAAACAACTGTAAGAAGCGTCAAAGATGTATTAATAGAAGTAACTCCAGGCTCAAATGGTTTTAAAGGCAAGTTCTACCAAATTTTTAAGAAACAGATAATTGCCGTGGTACATCAACTATAAAAGTATATAAAAATAGATGAAAAATTTTTGAACTTAAACTATGAAGTTAACATAACCCTGTACTTGACTAGACAAGAACAGCCCCCAAATTAGGCTGTAGATCCACTCTATTCATGAACATAGAAACAAAAATCCCTAATAATACATTGTGAAATGAAACTCAACAATGCATTTCATGATTAATCCATGAGAATCAAGTGAGGTTTATGCCAGGAATGCAAGGACTATATTAATAGATTAATGAGGAAAAAATGAACATTGTAATAGATGAAGGAAAAGTATTTGATACTTTTCAATACCCATAAATCAAAACTAATATAATCTTATGAATTTAAAAATGAAAGCTTCATTCAAGAATGAATATCTACAAGAATTTTACACAAACATCCTTCTTAATGGTGAAGTATTAGAGGTAACATTGTATTAAAAGTCCTAGTCAATGGAATAACAAATTAAAAAATTAAAAGTATAAACTGTAGAAAGAACAAGACAAACATCTTCAGTTGTAAATATTATGACACTTTTCTAGAAAAATCCCAAGAGCACAGATTAATGAATCATTAAAATTAATAAAAGGGTTTAGTACAGTAGCCAGATACAATATTATGAACAAAATTTAATATTTTTTCTATATCAGTAAAAACCAGTGGCAAAACATTGTATGGGGGGAAATTCCCTTCAGAAGGTTATCAAACCTAAAACAAAGGAAGGAAGGGAAGGAAGGAAAGGGAAGGAAGGGAAGGAAGGGAAGGGAAGGAAGAGAAGGAAGGGTAGGGAAGGAAGGGAAGAAAGGGAAGGAAGGGTAGGAAGGGAAGGAAGGGAAGGAAGGGAAGGAAGGGTAGGAAGGGAAGGAAGGGAAGGAAGGGAAGAGAAGGAAGGGAAGGAAAGGAAGGAAGGGAAGAAAGGAAGGAAGGGAAGGAAGGGAAGGAAGGGAAGGAAGGGAAGGGAAGGAAGGGAAGGAAGGGAAGGAAGGGTAGCCTAGCAATTAACCAAACAAGAAATATGGAATTCCAGCTTCTTCTGATAATGACCAAGTAAGCTCTAAATGAACCAACCCTTCCACAGGTAAAACAATAACCTTTGGACAAAATATGAAAAAGAAAAACAAATATTTGAGGGCACTGGGAAAAGACCAAAAGCAGGTAGATTTTGGAGCGGAGTTGACAGTTAAAATATAGGAATGACACTGGGTGAGTTTCACATTTTCATGGCTTCAAGCCTGACAGCAGGCTTCAGTCTATGCCATTTAGGGTGACTAAAACATCAAAATTGCAGTCTTTCTGACTTGAAAAACCTAGAAGACAGAGTTCAGGACAAATATAGCCACTATACAATGAGGCAGTAATACCAGAAAAGAGAGAGTCACAGAGGTAGTGCCCTAACTTTCGTGTATAAACTCTACTTAAATCCCTTCCTAACCCCTGGACCACACATATGTGGACAGACTTCAGCAGCCAGCTAAGGCTAAAAGAACCAAACTGAAATTTAATCTGTCACCAAAGACACAAGGACACGATGTTTATAATTTGAGTCAAACCAAATACATTTCATGCTAAAACAATAACATCAAGGTTCTTCATAGGACTATAACAAAATCTAGATCTCCATAGCATAGCATTTATAATGCCCAATAGACAATAAAAAATTACTTGATACTCAAATAAACAGAAAATATGGCTCACTCTCATGAAAAATGTTGATAAATACAAAGCAACGCCAAGATGACCCAGATGTTTAAATTAGCAGAGAAGGATTTTAAAACAGCTATCATAACTATGCTTAAGGGTATAAAGGAAAATGTGCTCACAATAAATGATAAATAGAAAATCTCAGCAGTTAAATAAAAACTACAGAAAAAAAAACCCAAATGGAAATACTAAAACTGAACAATACAATATCTGGAAAACAATTACAGCAAATTGAGGAAGATGGACAAAAGCAGCAATGAGCTTAAAAATAGATCAATAGAATTATACAATCTGAAGAGCACAGAGAAAAACATTTTTTCATGAACACAGACTTAGTGATATGTGGGACTATATCAAAAGGTTTAACATCCATGTAATTGGAGTTGCACAAAAGAAGGAGAGAGAATGGAGCAGAAAAAATATTTTAAGAAATTATGACCAAAATTTTCTTAATATGATAAAAGAAGTAAATTTATATATTCGAGAAGCTCAATGCATCCCCAAAAGAACAAAAAATCCACACCTAGGAAGATCATAATCAACCTTCTGCAAACCAAAAAAAAGATAAAATTTTTAAAGTGACCAGATACAAGTGACACATATATACAGTGAACAATTATTTGAATGACTGCTGACATCATAAATCATTAAGGCCAAAAGACAATGCAACAATATCTTTAAAATGTTTCAGAAAAACCTATCAACCAAGAATTCTATAATATTCATCATGTCAAGAATGAAAGCGAAAAACAGATATTTTTAGATAACAGTCGGACACAGTAGCTCACACCTGTAATCCCAGCACTTTGGGATGCCCAGGCAAAAAGAGGGCTTGAGCCCAGAAGTTCAAGACCAGCCTAGGCAACACAGGGAGACCCTGTTTCTGCAAAAAATTAAAAAAAAAAAGGTGGGCATGGTGGCACACACCTGTGGCCCCAGCTACTCAGCAGGCTGAGGTGGGAGGATTGCCTGAGCCCAGAAGTTCAAGACTCCAGCGAGCCGTGATTGCATCACCACTCCAGCTTGGACAACAGAGCAAAACCCTGTCTCAAAAAAAAAAAAAAAAGAAAAGGAAAAGAACAAAAGAAAGAAAGAAGCTAAGAACCAACAAAATCACGTTATAAGAAATGCTAAAGAAAAAAATGATTCCAGATGAAATGAAAATTTAGATTTTCAGGAATTAGTGAGAAGCATTGGAAATGGCAAGTATCTAGGTAAATATAACATAACATTTTTCTCTTTTTTTCAACTACAAAAAACGGTTTTAAAAATCATGACATGTGATCCATAACATATGTAAAGGCAACACATATGACAACTATATACATAATGGATGAGAAGGCATAATTGGATCTATACAGTTGCAAGATTTTAGGGTTCACATAAAGTAGCACAATACTAACTCCCATTAGTTGTAGTAGTACAATACTCCAATTGTGAAGATTTGAAGAAACATGTTGTAAGCCCTAGAGGAACTATTTAAAAAGTAATACAAGGAGTAATATAAAAAGTAATATAAAAAGGAGTAGCTAAAAAGTTGATAGATAAATTAAAATAGAAGTCCAAACAGTTTTAATACAATCCAAAAGAAAGCAAGAGAAATGGAAGAACACAGAGGAGGCAAACAGAAGTAAATGTAACCTGCCTATGAAAAATAACTCTAACTCTTTACTGAAGCCATGAAAGAAGACCTAAATAAATGGAGAGACATTATGTTTCTGAATGAATTGAATCAATACTGTAAAGCTGTCAATACTGTAAAGCTCCCACAAATGAAGTTATAAATTTAATGTAATTCAAAGCAAAATTTCTACAGAACTTGTTATGAAATTTGACACAGTGATTGGAAATAATTTTCTGGCACAGAAAATAATATGCGAGAAGAGCAATGAAATGTTTTTAAAAGAATAATGCAAGGGAGACTTGCCCTGCAAGGTATAAAAGCATCGTATGTTGATACAGAGATATTTTAAATAGTGTGTTATACCAGAGAAACCTGAACGTAGGTAGGAACTTCAATAACATTAAGGAGTTACTCTTAATTTTTCAGAGGTGATAATGGTATTACAGTTATATAGGAAAATGCCATAATTTTTTATTTCAGAGCTATATATGGAAGTATTCAGGGGTCAAATGGTATGATGTCTGAGATGTACTTTAAAACAGTACAGCAACTAGAGAGAGAGAAAAGGGATACAGTAAGCAATTGTAAGGAAATGTTGATAATTTCTGAAACTGAGACAGTGATATGTTGTATTTATGATACTACTTTATTTTATGTATGCTTGAAATTTTTCATAAGTAATAATATCTAAGTAACAGACTATTGATGGTTCAACCTAAGATAAATAAGTAATGGACTAGAAGAGATATCCAGAAACAGATCCATGTGTAAATGTGAGTGGTTACTATATAAAATGTTGGCATTTTGAATCAGTGAAGGATGAACTATTCAATATCTAGTGCTACAATAAATATCCATTTGTAAAAGTAAAATAAAATTAGCCCTTATTTCATCTTTTCCAAAATGAACTCCAAAGGGATTAAGACAATTTTTTGAAAAAAATCTACTAGGGGAAAGAAAAAGATTATAATTCTAGAGTAGAATAATTTTTTCTAAGAACATATAAAATGTAGATGTCATAAAGTATAAGATTTACAGAGTTGGCTTCATTAAAATTTAAAATTTCACTTTCCACAGACCTCCAAGGGCATTTTTTAACTATGAATGCATAGTAAAAAATGCATAGTAAAACATACATTCATGTTGTTGGAACATGTCATGAAGATCAAACAGTCATTGTGGTTGACCAATAACTTGCAGTTTTGGTAAGTTAATTACACTAAGTATTATAGTTAAGAAGCACCAGTTTTTCTTCTAATACTATATTTGGAAAAATGGGGAGACAAAAATAGTACCAGATAGAGATGCTCAATCTGTAGCTTGTGAGGAAAAGATTCACAAATATACAGTAAGTAATCAGAGATGGAGGTAACCTATCAACCAGAATGTGACAATGTAAGGAACTTCGGAATAGGCAGAAAAGAGGACTTGGTGTCTCTAATAAAAAGCTATGCATTTTTAGTGCACACTCTTACAGGTAATCTAAATCTAACTTTATCATTGCCTTTGAGCTACTTTACAACTCTGTAAGTTGTAGATAACTGATATTAATGCAAAATAATTCTTGTATAAACATGAAAATAAATTATATTCAGTGAAGGTTCCATTGATTTTCATCTTCCGTTGTGCAGAAAGCCAGTTATTTTTCCATTTGCACTTTGATTTCAATATTTCTGATATATAAATATGTCTGTTGGATTATCCTTTCAACTGCTTATAATATCTTACCATTTCCTTCATTTAAAAAATTAATCAACTATAAGATTTAATACATGCTCATTTAAAAAAAAATTTAACTGTTCTCTCTGGAAAGACACCACAAAGTTGAAGACAAAGAGAAAAAAAAATTGTAACATTTTAACAGTAGAGAAATTTCCAAAATATTTGAAGAATACCCATTAAAATATGTAAAAAGCAAAACCTAACTGGAAAACAAGCAAATGGTTTGAACAAGCAAGTCATGGAAGAAAAAGTGTAAATGTCCATACATTTGAGAAAATGCATGTATAATTTAGTACAGAATGTAAGCTGCTACCAGAAAATGATCTCACATACGGACTCAATAAAAATAGACATTTATAGAGCTGGGCATGGTGACACACACCTGTAGTCCCAGCTACTTGGAAGACTGAGGTGGGAGGATTGCTTTAGGCCAGGAGTTCAAGGCCAGCCTGGGCAACATAGTGAGACTCCAGTCTCTTAGGAAAAAAAAAAGATATTTATTGCCCTCTCACGTAATAGATGGGCTCTGCGCCACAAAACAGTCAGTTGGGCTGGTAGGGAAGCTTTGCCATTCTTACTATATGGCCTTCAACAATGCGCTGGTCAGCACTTTTCCAGCTGCTGGAAAGAGGAAAAGGGGAAGACCAAGGCAAGCCCATACATCACTTTGCTTTCATCCCATTGGCCTGAACTAAGTCACATGACCACAGCAAGCTGCAAAGGCAGCTGGGAAATGTAGTCTTTAACCACTAAAAGGAAGAAGGTCGATACTAGAGGACAGTTAGAGATATCTACCATAATGCAAAGAAAAGTAAATTAAAACAATAAAAAGCCATTTCCAGTCAGATTGTCAAATGTTTAAGTTTTATAGTATGAAAACTGACAAGAATAAAAGGAAACAAATATCCCAATATACTATTACAGAGGGTATAAGTTCAAGACAGTTTGGCAACATCGTTCAAACTTAACACATCTACCACGTGAATCTGAAATTCTCTTTAAACAGACTTACCACATAGGAATCCTTACACTTGTTCTAAAAAAGAATGCACTGTTGTATTCATCGCAGCATTGTCTGTTACAGGAAAAAAAAAGAAAGAAACTTAAATGTCCATCAATAGAGGAAATAATCTTAAATTCTGACATAATTCCTTCTATAGATTACTAAATGGCTGTAAAAGAGAATAATGTAATACTAACAGGAAACTAGCTCTAGGATATACAGCAAACTGGAAGAGCAAGATACACAATAATATACAAATGATCCTATTCATAGGACAATATATAATTGTCCTACGAATATACTAGTATATATGAAACCACATGGAAATAAAATGGGAATTATGCTCACCAAACAGCAATAACTTATCCCTAGAGCAGGGAGATGAGTGTGCTAGAAAGAAGCAAACTTTATTGTTTTCTATCCACTTGATAATTATTTTAATATTTTACAGTAAGAATGTTTTCATGTATTCCACTTTTTAAAAAAACAAAAGACAGGGAATGAAAAGAAACCAAATTGGGGAAGGAGGGTGTACTAATAAAAAAAAAGTGAAGAGATATAATACAATGGTAGTATCAATCTTGAAATTAAAGCTGATTTTTCTCTCCAAATTTTCTGCAATAGTTTATTTGTTTTCAGAATAAAAAATTTTTTTTAACTTGTCTCTGAGTTGGACAGTAAACTGACTGAGCGCCTGGTATTTCTGCAACTCACTTCCTGAAAAGTAGGCTCGCTCTTCTGAATAGAAACCAACAGACCTATGTACCTTTGGGAAAAAGGATGAGGACCTTTCTACTGCATTTTAGGATGGTTTCCACAAAGTGGTTAAGTAAATTTGCTCTTTCATCTTTTCAGATTATCATTTAATCTTAAAACCATGTGGTGATGATAAAGATGATGATGACAGACTTTATAGCTATAGGAGGAAATGTTCTTGACGGGTTTAAGTAGAATAATAAAAGCAAGAAACAAAACTGTAGACGCTAATTACACATGGACAAAGTTAACACATGTAACTCAAAAAAAATGTAGCTCCCTGAATGTTTCTGAGGTAGAGTGATAGGATTATGAATGTTTTTTTGGTCAATATATCCTTTAAGATTGCTCTAAGGATAGATAAAAATCAATGATGGAGCAGGGGAAACAGGCAGAAAATAAGTGGGAAACAATTTCCCTGGAATACAATAAAACAGACAAATTCTGATCAATGGTTCAGAATTTTTTGTTTGTTTTTGGTTTGAGACAGAGTCTGTCACCCAGGCTGGAGTTAGGTGGCACGATAATGGCTCACTGCAACCTCAAATTCCTGGGCTCAAGCAATTCTCCTGTCTCAGCCCCACAAATAGGTGGTACTTCAGGTGCGTACTCACTATACGCAGCTATGTTTGTATTTTTTGTAGAAACAGGGTTTCACCATGTTGCTCAGGCTGGTCTCAAACTCCTGGCCTCAAGTGATCCACCCACTTCAGCTTCCCAAAGTGCTGGGATTACAGGTGTGAGCCATTGCACCTGGCCTGAAATTGTGTTGTTTTTAATCATGGAAAATAACATCAATACAACACGCAAATAATACCAAAAGTTATTCAAGAAAATAAATGGAATAATTTACACAAAGTAACCCACAAGGATTTGGAATACAGTCAACTCTATTTTATAGGAAAACCTTTCTAAATCCCTACAACACACAGAGTATGAAGCCATCAGCCACCACAAAGAGAATTAATTGCTACAGAGCATCTCTTAGGGCCAGGCTGGTTGCCACAGCTGAACATAAAATGTCCGTCTTCATAAAGCACTGTCTACTCCTACCACTTTGTTAAGAAGTCAGCTCTCAGCACTTTGAGATTCCCCAGAGGACAGAAATTATTTTGTTTTCTTACAAATATACTGCTTAGAAACTCCTGAAATTCCAAGACATTTTTCTTAAGAATTAGAGATGCCAGTGATAATTTTCAGACTCTACAACCTCTGTTAAGGTTCTCAGCCAACTACTAAACAATACCATTTGCAATTTGCAGTCTTTTAAGCAGATTGCAAACCATGTGACTGTTTCTAATTCCAAGCCATCTTAAATTTCACTAGTAAAATTTCCAAACACTGTTTGAAATGTGTTGCTAACATTTACGCATATAACATCTACTGCATTTCCTCTAATTTAAAACCTATCAAAATAAGCTGCAAAATGTTGCCCAATATAACTTTTTTTTCTGCTAAACACTCTGCTTGAAACTCACAGTTTCATTATCTTACTGGTCATCAGCCAGTTCTCTCCATTCCCTTACCATTCATTCAAAAACATCAATGTTAATTTCACATATGAATATTCTCAAGATAACATTCATCTTTATAATATATCTTCTCCTTAACTTCCTGAGCTATCTTTCATGACAGCAAATGAAACATAGGTTTCAACAGGTAAGGGGTAGGCTAAGCCCCAATTTTAGAGCTCACCTGCCCTGCATCATCTAGATGGCTATTCTCCTCCAACCCCAGGTCATCACAAGTGGGCCAGGAATAGAACTTAGGGGTGGCCAACATAGTGTAATCAAGGGTCACAGCCCAAAAGAGTAAAAAACTGGGAGAGAAGAACAAGGTCAGCATTCTGAAAGGGGAAAGTCTTGAGCCTAAGCCAGCAAGCATAGTTACCAAAGTCAATCGAATAAGAATTGAGAGGTAGATTCAAAGAGTAAGGCCAAAACTGAATTAACTGAGTTAAAGCTCCAACAATGCCAAAACAATTAAACAGTTACTAGAATCACTTTAATGGGGGCCTTGGAATTATCTTTATGAACAAATTGACACCTGGTGCACGACTTAAAAGCATACGCTTTAAAAGATGAATAGATCCAAACTTTAGTATGAAGTAGATCTTCCACAACTGATGACACCTGCTTCACAAACTATAAATTTTCTTTCCCTTCTCAAAATTAATTATGCAGAGAACGACTTGCCCAATTAGAAGTAGTCCAACATATCCCTCTTGAGGTATCCTCTCTCCACCTCCTCCACCTCCACTACCTACAGACCTCTTGGAAGCTTACCCAGGTTAAAGTGCTGTGGGCTCTTTCTCATGCCAAGCTGAGAGAAGGCTACAACAGCTCCCATGGCACTGGCAAGGACTCAGGGAAATGGGCATTCTCCTACATGGCTAAGGAAAGTTCGACATGCTACAGCATTTTAAAAAAGTTATCTGGCAATAGCTCTTGACTTTCAAAATGCACATACATTTCACACAACAGTCCAACTTACAGGACTCCCCTTTATAAGAACTAAAAGAATTAGCCCATAAGAACATATGTACAAGAATGTGGCCAGGCACAGTGGCTCACACCTGAATCCCAGCATTTCAGGAGGCCAAGGCGGGTGGATCACTTGAGGTCAGGAGTTCAAGAACAGCCTGACCAACATGGTGAAACCCATCTCTACTAAAAATACAAAAATTAGCTGGGCATGGTGGCGGGCACGTGTAATCCCATCTACTTGGGAGGTTGAGGCACAAGAATTGCTTGAACCCGGGAGGCAGAGGTTGCAGTGAGCCAAGATTGCACCACTGCGCTCCAGCCTGGGGAACACAGCAAAACTCTGTCTCAAAAAAAAAAAAAAAAAAAAAGAATGTTTAAAGAGATTTTTTCTTGCCGGGCACACTGGCTCATGCCTGAATCCCGGCACTTTGGGAGACTGAGGCAAGTGGATCACTTGAGGTCAGGAGTTCAAGACTGGCCTGACCAACATGGTGAAACCCATCTTTACTAAAAATACAAAAATTAGGCCGGGAGCTGTGGCTCACATCTGTAATCCCAGCACTCTGGGAGACCGAGGTGGGCGGATAACGAGGTCAGGAAATCGAGACCATCCTGGCTAACACGGTGAAACTCCGTCTCTACTAAAAATACAAAAAATTAGCCAGGCATGATGGCGGGCGCCTGTAGTCCCAGCTACTCGGGAGGCTGAGGCAGGAGAATGGCGTGAACCCGGGAGGCGGAGGTTGCAGTGAGCCAAGATTGCACCACTGCACTCCAGCCTGGGCGACAGAGCAAGACTCCGTCTCAAAAAAAAAAAAAAAAAAAAATTAGCCAGGCATGGTGGCAGACACCTGTAGTCTCAGCTACTTGGGAGGTTGAGGCAGGAGAATCGCTTGAACACAGGAGGCAGAGGTTGCAGTAAGTCGAGATCAAGCCACTGCCCTCCAACCTGGGTGACAGAGTGAGACCCTGCCTCAAAAAATAAAAAAATTTAAAAAATAGAAAGGTTTTTTTACTGTAGAAACTATACAAAGTGGACAAGACACTATGCAAAAGAAAAGATTGGGCAATATTTTTTAAGGAAACAATTTTAAACCTGGCAAAAGAAAAAGCTAGGTGTAGTGGTGTGCCTATAGTTCTGGCTACTCAGGATGCTGAGATAGGAGGATTGCTTGAGCTCAGGAGATCAGGGGTGCAATAAGCTGTGATTGCACCAGTGCATTCCAGCCTGGGGAACAGAGCAAAATTCTGTCTAAAAAAGAAAGAAAGAAAAAAGAAAAAATTCTGGAAAATATTTAAATATTCATTAAAATTAAAACTCAGTGATGAAATAAGTGGGTTGGCTGGTTTTGTTCTACTGAGAACAGCTATAAAAGCTAGACTAAATATTTTTAACCTGTTTGAAGGCATTGGAGAACTATCAAAATAGTTAGGATTTATAGAACAAAAGACCCAAAATAAAGGAAATTCCAGAAAGGGGACTATAACATAACTTCCTCCCTTAAAGTATTTGCCAATTTGAAAACAATAGCTGAGGAGCTGAACAATCTTTCAGTTGACTTACTGACTTCAAGTTGACTGGGAGCCTAAAAATCGGAGTTAGGCCACCAAGGAGGTAAGACATTTCAAATGAGACCCTGAAGGGTTATACCCTGAAAGAAAGAGTGAGCCAAAGTAGACCAGCCCTTCTAAGGATTGAAGCCTACTGTATTAGTGTTCTCCAGAGAAGCAGAACTAAGGCTGGGCATGGTGGCTTACACCTATAATCTTAGCACTTTGTGAGGCCGAGGTGGGAGGGTTACTTGAGGCCAGGAGTTCAAGACGAGCCTGGGCAACATGATGAGACCCCGTCTCTACAAAAAAAAACTTTTTAAATTAGTGAGGCTTGAGGGTGTATATCTGTGGTCCCAGCTACTAGGGAGGCTGAGGCAGGCAGATCACTTGAGCCCAGGAAGTCAAGACTGCAGTGAGCTGTGTTTACACCACTATACTCCAGCCTAAGATCAAGACCCTGTCTCAATAAAATAAAATAAAATAAAATAAAATAAAATAACCACAGAACAAATAGGAGATAGAGAGATAGACAGACAGACAGATAGATGGAGATTTATTATAGGAATTGGCTCACACGATTATAGAGGCTGAAAATTCCCATAATCTGTCATCCGCAAGACAAAGAACTAGGAGATCTGATGGTGTAATTCAGGACAAGTCTAAAGGCCTGAGAAACAGGGAGGTCAATGGTGCAAGTTGCAATTTGAGTCTGGAAACACCCTCACAAACATACCTAGAAATAATGTTTTGCCAGCTACGTGGTCATCCCTTAGCCCAGTCAAGTTAACACATGCAATTAATCATCACAACTACCTTCATATCATATCAATCTCTAATTTTTTAAATTTTTTAAAAATTTGTATTTATTTATTTATTTATTTATTTATTTAGAGGCAGAGTCTTACTCTGTTGCCCAGGCTGGAGTGCTGTGGTGCGATCTCCACTCACTACGACACTTCTGTCTCCCAGGTTCAAGCGATTCTCCTGCCTCAGCCTCCCCAGTATGTGGGATTACAGGTACCTACCACCACACCTGGCTAATTTTTGTATTTTAAGTAGAGACAGAGTTTCACCATGTTGGCCAGGCTGGTCTTGAACACCTGACCTCAAATGATCCACCCACCTCAGCCTCCCAAAATGCTAGGATTACAGGTGTGAGCCACCATGCCTGGCCTTCAATTTCTAATTGAACTAAGGTTATCTGCCACTAGTCTGCTTGCCAGAAACAAAAGTAAATTCTCTTTGGAAGGAAATTAAATCATTTAGAGACACAATTTATCTCTAAAATGTTTGTGTGTGATCTTTGGCATTTCACCAAAGATAACCAAGCAGATAAAAGTATAAATATTGACTAAAAATCAAGACAAAAGCAAAAACAACAGAAACGAACAAACAGGAAATTCAAATATTTTAGTTATTAGACACAAACTTTAACTCAAACTAGTGATTCCACTTCTAAATGAAAATGGTATTGTGAGGAGCTTCACAGACCTGCCCCACAGTGAAACCACCACAGAATTTTTTATAATTGGTGAAAATTATAAGAAAAAAAACAATCATTTAAATTATCTGGAAATGTTCTTAATGGAATATATCAAGTAGAGAGCTTTATTCAAGAAATTCTACTAAATCATAGCAGAAATAGCAAGTCTGTGGCACTTCAGCCATGACCCACCCTCTATCCACCCTTGCCCCACAGGTCAGGGTAATGGAAGCTCCACTATGAGTGGGTGTGGCCTAGAAGACAAGCTCCCCATTCCCTCAGCTCCCACTCAAGGGCCACAGTATATACCTAGGGAAGGCAAGTGGACAACATTTCCCATCCCTGCAGCTCCATGTTGCAAAGGCTAAATTCTGGGCAAGTACAGCTGACAAGCTGGAGGCTCCCTTCCTTCCTCCACACCCTAAATGTAAAGCAGAGGTTCAACATCAGGAACAGCAGGCTGAGAACACCAGGCTCCAGATCATTCAAAGCGTCCATGCCAGGAAAGGCATCATTCAGAGGGTCCATGCCAGGAAAGGGAAGCCAAGAAGACCAGAGGCTACCACTGCCCTGGCCCAGTGCCCTACTCTTCAACCAAACTGTAACTGCAAAAGAAGTGGGCTACTATCACTGCTTCCAGCTCCAGAATAGTGGCTCAGAGATTCTGCCCAGCAGACAAGGCAGATTACAAGAATAGAGAGCTCCAAAGCACTTTCCAAAGGAACTGACTTTTTGGAAAAGAATATAGGGAAGTTCAACCTAAGGGCTCTCTCAAAAACCGTGGAAGTTTTGGTGGCAAGCAATTAAGGAAAGGTTGGCAGCTCCATGAGAGCAGCAAGCTAAACTACAGTCCGGCTAATTTACCAGAAAGTGTCATGAATGGAGACAGCTAAGAGTCCTCCTGAGATTAAAGCAAACCTCAGAGATTGGCCTCAAAAACTACTCCTGCAAAGAAGTTTAATTTTTTTTTTTTTTGGAGGCAGAGTCTCACTCTGTTGCCGAGGCTGGAGTCCAGTGGCACCATCTTGGCTCACTGCAATCTCCACCTCATAGGTTCAACCAATTCTCCTGTCTCAACTTCCAAGTAGCTGGGATTACAGGCCCACGCCACCATGCCCAGCTAATTTTTGTATTTTCAGTAGAGACAGGGTTTCACCATGTTGGTCGGGCTGGTCTGAAACTATTGACCTTAAGTGATCCACCTGCCTTGGCCTCCCAAAGTGTTGGGATTACAGGCATGAGCTACCATGCCCGGCCAAGGAGTTTAAATTTAATTGAATAAAACTGTGGAGCAATTTATGCCCTAGGACATTGTCAAAAACTAAATAGAGGAATTAGCTAACAGTGGAGCCCAACATCTGGGTGTGATACCAACAGAGGCAGACAGCATAACAAAGAAATGAGGAAAAGAGACAGAGATAGCCCTGCTAAAACTACTTATTCCAGGGCCGGGTGCAGTGGCTCACACCTGTAATCCCAGCACTTTGGGAGGCTGAGGCGGGTGGATCACGAGGTCAGGAGATCGAGACCATCCTGGCTAACATGGTGAAACCCGTCTCTACTAAAAATACAAAAAAAAACTAGCCGGGCATGGTGGTGGGCACCTGTAGTCCCAGCTACTCAGGAGGCTGAGGCAGGAGAATGGCGTGAACCCAGGAAGCGGAGCTTGCAGTGAGCGAGATCGTGCCACTGCACTCCAGCCTGGGCAACTGAGCAAGACTCTGTCTCAAAAAAAAAAAAAAAAAAAACTACTTATTCCAAGGTGACCATGAGCATGGCTAAGCCTGCACCCTCTGAGGAGAGACACCAAAGACTTCAGCTGTGGACTACTAAATAGTCCAGCCAAATGAGTAATAAATAATAAGAAAAATAACAACAACAAACTCAAGAAGAAGGATCTGTATGCAGAATTACTGCAAAATAAAATATAAAATGCCCAGCTTTTAACATGAAATTATGAGACAGGCAAAGAAACTGGAAGTTGTGACCCATACCTGAGGGGAAAAATCAAGCAACAGAAACTGCCTGTGGGAGGGCCCCAAGGCTACACTTAACACACAAAGACTGAAATGCAGCCATTATAAATATGTTTAGAGAACTAAAGAAAGCATGATAAAGAAGTGAAGTATGATGACAATGTCTCATCAAATAGAGAATACCAATGAAAAGATACAAAGTACAAAAAAGAACCAAAGGGAAATTTTTGAGTTGAAAAGTACAATCACTGAAATTTAAAATTCACAGAAAAGGCATAACAGTAGATTTAACCTAGCAGAATAAAGAATCAGAGAACATTAAGTAGATGAATAGAGCTTGTGCAATCTCAAGAACAGATAAAACTTATGAAGAAAAATGAACAAAGCCTCAAAGAATTTGGGACTCCTTTAATTGCATCAACATATGATAAATAAGAGTACCAAGAGAAGAGAGAGAAAATGGTATAAAAAAATTCTTTAAAAAATGGCAAAAACTTCCCAAATTTGATGAAAGCCAGTATTACTCTATATTTCCAAAAAGTTCAAAGAACTCCAAATAGAATAAATGCAGAGATCCACAACCAGACATCTCATAGCACAATTGGCTACCATAAAATAATGCTACTATGGAAACTTGCATACAAATTTTTGTGTGGATTCTATTTAATTTCTCTTAGGTATACCTAGCAGTGGAGTTACCAGGTATATGGTAACTTTATGTTTATCCTCTTGAGAAATTATCAGATTGTTTTCTAAAGTGGTTGCACCACTTTACATTCCAATCAGCAGTGTGTGAAGGTTCTAATTTTTCCTTATCTCATGAGCTCTTGTATTAATAATTATCCATCTTTTAAATTGCAGCCATTCTAGTGGTATGAAACAGAGTTTCATTGTGGCTTTCATTTGCATTTTCCTGATGGCTAATTATGTTGAGCATCTTGTCATGCACTTACTGGCATTTGTATGTGTTCTTTGAAAAAATGTGTATTGAGATCCTTTGACCTCCTTTTAATTTGTTTATGTGTCTTTTTTTTAATCATTGAGTTGTAAGAGTTCTTCATGTATTCTAGATGAAAGTCTCTGATTAGACATAAAATTTGCAGATATTTTCTTTCACTCACTGGTTTGTCTTTTTCACTTTCTTGATGGTATCCTTTGAAGCATAAAAGTATTTAAATTTACAAAAAACACAGCAAATTCAAATTCATATGCAAATTCAAAGAATCTAGAATAGCCAAAATTATCTTTAAAAAGAAAAACAAAGTTGGAAGACTCACACTTCCCAATTTCAAAACTTACTACAGTAATTAAGATACTTTGGTACTAGCACAAGGATATGCCTATAGATCAGTGGAATAGAATCGAGAGTCCAAAAATAAAACTGCAAGCCAATTGATTTTAGACAAGGGTGCAAAGACAGTTCAAGGGGGAAAGAATGGTCTTCAAAAACGGGTGCTCCAACAACTGCATATCCACATGCAAAAGAATAAATGTGGACTCCTCTCACATAAAATACACATACAAAAAACATGCAAAATGGACCATAAAACGAAATGTGAGAACTAAAGCTATAAAATCTTAGAAGAAAATATAGGGAAAAGTATTCATGACCTTCATTTAGGCAAAGGCTTCTTAGATATAACATTAAAAGCACAAGCAACAGAAGAAGAATAAGTTGAATTTTATCACAATTTAAAACTTTCATCCTTCAAAGGATACCAAACTTCATCCTTCAAAGGATACCAAACTTCATGCTTCAAAAGATACCATCAAGAAAGTGAAAAAGACAGCTGGGCATGGTGGCTCACACCTGTAATCTCAGCACTTGGGAAGCTGAGGCAGGCAGATCACTTGAGGTCAGGAGTTCGAGACCAGCCTGGCCAACATGGTGAAACCCTGTCTCTACTAAAAATACAAAAATTAGCTGGGTGTGGTCTGGGATTACATGTCTGTAATCCCAGCTACTTGGGAGGTTGAGGCAGGAGAATTCCTTGAACCCAGGAGGTGGAGGTTGGAGTGAGCCAAGATGGTACCACTGTACTTCAGCCTGGGCAACAGAGTGAGACAAGAAAGGAAAGGGAAGGAAAGGAAAGGAAGGGAAGGGGAGGGGAGGGGAGGGGAGGAAGGGAAAAGGGAAAAGGAAATGGAAATTGAAAAGGAAAAGAGAAAGACAGAAAGAGAAAGAAAAGAGAGAGACAGACAGAGAGAGGAAGGAAAGGGAGAGAGGCAGGGAGAGGGAGGGAGGAAGGGAGGGAGAAAGGGAAGGAGGGAGGGAGGAAGGAAGGAGGGAAGGAATGGAGGGAGGGGAGGGGGGAGAGGAAGAGAGAGAGGGAGGGAGGGAGGGAGGGAGGCAGGAAGGAAGGAAGGAAGGAAGGAAGGAAGGAAGGAAGGAAGGAAAAAAGACAAACCAGAGAGTGAAAGAAAATATTTGCAAATTGTATGTCTAATCAGAGACTTTTATCTAGTATATATGAAGAACTCTTACAACTCAATGATTAAAAAAAGACATATAAACCAAATAGAAGGTAGCGAAAGGATCTCAAAACACATTTTTCCAAAAAAGGCATACAAATGCCAGTAAGCACATGACAAGATGCCCAACATCATTAGTCACCAGGGAAATGCAAATCAAAGCCACAATGATACTCTGTTTCATATCACTAGAATGGCTCTAACTTAAAAGATCGATAATTACAAGGGTTGGCATGATGAGGAGAAACTGGAACCTTCATATCCTGCTGATTGGAATGTAATGTAGTGCCACCAGTTTAGAAAACAGTCTGATAGTTTCTCAAGAGGATATAGTTACCATATACCTAGTAATTCCACTCCTAGGTATATACTCAAGAGAGATGAAATATACATTCCCACAAAAACGTGCACACAAATATTCATAGCAGCACTATTTATAACAGCCCAAAAGTGAGGGGGCGGGGGGACAAATGTCCATCAACTGATGAATGGATAAATAAAATGTGGTATATGTTTACAATGGAATATTATTCAGCCAAGTAAAGGAATGTAGTGCTGATACATGCCACAACATGGATGAGTTTTTAAAACATTATGCTAAGTGAAAGAAGCCAGACACAGAAGGCCACGTATTGTGTGATTCCATTTACATGAAATGTCCTCATTAGGCAAATCCACAGAGACAGAAAGCAGATTAGTGGTTGCCAGGGGCTGGGAGCAATAGGGAGTATGGGTTTTCTCTTCGGGATGATAGAAATGCTCTGGATTTAAATAGTTGTAATGATTGCACAAATTTGTGAATATACTAATAACCACAGAATTATACACTTTTAAATGGTTAACATGGTGAATTTTGCTATGTGAATTTTATCACTATTTAAAAAAAAACTGTGGACAATATTTATCTCAAAATCAGGTGACAAGGTGAGGGCACACATTGCCAAAACTCACTCAACGTAACACTTCAGATTTGTGCATTTTGTTGTTTGTAGATTATACCTCAATTGGAAAAAAAACGTTGGGTGGTAAGCTAGCCCCACAACATCAACATACACTTGGGGACAAAACTTTAGTAGCCACAAGACCTGCACTAGCATTGGTGCAGAGGAGAGCAGAGAAAAACAATGGGACACACAATAAACCTGAAAACAGGAGACCCCCAAAATATCCAGTAGGCATTGGTTGGAAAGTATATAGGTCAGTTTTAATTTAGCACCTGAAAGAGAGTGCTTTACGCAATCCAATGGCTAGTGAGTGCAAGGGGTCCCCAGTAAGATCTGAAGGACCAGAGGCAGTCAACTCTTCATGAATTCTCAAAATTGACCTGCCTCCCTCTAAGGACAGGGCCCCACCTTGCAGGACAATGGAGGTGAAGAAAAGAGAAGATCCATATGAAAATAGAGGAGATGAACAGAGCCACAAAATCTCAGCAAGGACATCACTATATTTTTTAACACTTCACAAAACAACAGAAGAGGGAGCTCTAGCAAGTTAGCAAAGCCACTCTGCATCATACCTTCTTCCAAAAGTTTAAGAAATTAATTTTGCATGAAATCGAATAACAGAAAAGCATGTACATCAAAGTCCATATAAAGTTATTATAAGAAAAAAGATCAGGAACAAAATAACATTCCTACAGATCATGAAAATATGCCACTAAAATAGGTCCCAAAATTGATCAAAATGTAATCTTCCATTTCAAAATGAACTAAGTGGCATTTTTAAATGATATAACACATGCAATAACATAAGTAAGAACTAGAGCAACTCAGAAATGCAGCCACAGCTCATCACTAAAATCCACATACTGGTGACAGGTGTTTCGACAACTGCTCGGCTGAGTCTGCTGCAAAGCCATGTGGTCCGTAAGGCTGCTGGGAGTTTTTCTTTGTTCTCCTGTTCTTTGTTCCCAACAGCAGACCCAGGTTGTTGGACAGAGGGACCTGAGCTGAGCAGCAGGTATTATCTCACTCACCTTTACAGACAGCAGCGGCAGGGTCCAAGGTGAGGGTGGGTTGCAGGGCTGACTGTAGTTCCAAAGCAAGCTGGGATCTTCTGAAAAATGACAGCGTCTTAAGTCTACAGAGCTGCCTCTAGCAAAAGGTTTGTGTGAGTCAGTGTATGCTGGGCTTTTTGTTGTTTTTTAGATAAGAAACAGAAGAAAATCATCCCAGATTCTGTCATTCCCTGGAAAGAGAAGGGGAATTCCAAGTTTCTCAGAGGCTCTTTGGGGTCACTAGCCAACCACCTACACGTAGGAGTTAACACCTGCCATCACTGGCGGTTTCAAAGACCTGGCTTGGAGAACATGCAGTGAGGAGGGCCGGGATGTGCCCATGCAGAGTCCCCTTGGTGTCACCATGGGCGCATCACAGCCAGTCAGGCTCTGGATTCTACACCGTGTCTAGCATAGAGAAGTAACTTCTTGTTGTCATTCATTACTACCTTAAAGAACTAGAGGAATCATCTCCTAGGAAACAGTGCCATGTTTGTGCCCAGCAAACAGTGCCCAGGTGCCATCTGGGAAGGGGCAGTTTTATTGAAAGATGTCTTACTGCTTATTCTAGAGTTTTCAGCAACTCCCCTTCTTGCCTCCACCCCCCAGACCTTACTTTTTACCAGCTTGTCTTTTTTTCTTCTTCTTTATCCCAAAGGTTTTAACCTCCAGTCCCTTCTTGATGTCCACTTGATGGAATTCTCCAACACCATCTGCCCCTGTTCACTCATCTGCTTTTCCTTCTCTTCTCCCTGCAAGCACCTGACTTCTCTCCACTCCCACCCTGCCTCCATGGTCCAGTTATCTCTGGATGAGTGTGGGTCTGCTAAAGCCATGCACATTCACTTCTGCCTGTACACTTTAGGTATACAGTCAGACCCCCACTCACACTTAATTTGGGTGCACATTATCTGCCAATAGATGAAAAAGAGTTTTCTCATTTTGAAATTTAATAGAACAGTCCTGGATACTATTACAAAGTCAAGGTGTACCCTTTGGGTGAACTGCTGTCAGAATGACAGTACTTCCTATATGAGAAAAAAGAAAAACAAAAAGATAAAAAAAAAAAATGAAGTGACACAATTCAGCAAAGAATTCAAATTTTAAAATACATTATTCAAGAATAAATATTATACTATAAGGAACACAAGAGCAAGTAATCACAATGTATAATGTCTTAAGAGAAAATTAGAAAAGCCTTTGAAATAGAAGTTTGCCCCATCTAGCACATAAGGACCTTAGGAGTCATCACTCTGTCCTAACAAGTTAAAACTTGACAAAACAAAAATCAGTAACTCTTCTTGGATTTGTTAGAAAATTAAATTTGCAGAGCAAACCAGTAGTCCTAGACAGGAGGATACAGAGAATCAACTTATAGGAGCAGAAACTCATAAAAAGAAATCTGTGCAGGAACAAATACCAGGCTAGAAAAACCTGAACTGTAGTTGGTGAATTGCTGGAGGCTCCATGTGGACAAGTCTGGGAGTTAAAGTTCCGGGAGGGCCCACTTGCAAGGCGGATGCCTACACTTTACCTCCAGGAGTTCCTCTGAGTTCTCACAGTGGACATCAGAGAAAAATCTCCTTGGGCTTCCAGCAGGAAGAGGGAAAAGTAATGGTAAGAGGGAGAGCAATAGTAAAGTAAAGGTGTAATTTTGAAATACTCCAGAACATTCTGTTCTTCTTAACAAGGCCTGTCCTCAAGAGAAACTATTTTACCAAAGCCTAACCCTACTAGGATCTTATCAGAGCCTAACAAACCTGAGGGAAGGCAAATACCCAAATCCAGGCCCCTGTTGCCATCCTGTCCCACCTAAAGTGGTAAAAAAAAAAAAAAAAAAACCTGAGACTTGGCTGGGCACGGTGGCTCACGCCTGTAATCCCAGCACTTTGGGAGGCCAAGGCGGGTGGATCACAAGGTCAGGAGATCGAGACCATCCTGGCTAACACGGTGAAACCCCGTCTCTACTAAAAATACAAAAATAAAATTAGCCGGGCGTAGTGGCGGGCACCTGTAGTCCCAGCTACTCGGGAGGCTGAGGCGGGAGAATGGTGTGAACCCAGGAGGCGGAGCTTGCAGTGAGTTGATATCATGCCACTGCACTCCAGCCTGTGCAACAGCAAGACTCCACCTCAAAAAAAAAAAAACAAAAAAAAACTGAGACTTAATCACAGGACTATACAACACTTCCCCTCCCCAACACCTTACCACCACATCACTGAAGGCCTATTTACCTCAGTTCCTTTTACCCAACACGTTATGTCTGACTTTCAACAAAAAATTACAAGGCATACTAAAAGAATACCTACACAGTTTGAAGAAACAAAGTAAACACCAGAATCAAACCCCCCAGGAGTGTCAAGAATGTTGGAATTATCAGACCATTAATTAAAATAGCTATGATTAATATGTTAAAGGAACTAATGGCAAAAGTAGACAACATGCAAGAACAAATAGGTAATGTAAGCAGAGATATAGAACTTCTGAGAAACAGCATAAAAGAAATGCTAGCAATCAAAAACAGAAATGAAGAGTGTCTTTGATGGGTTCATTAGTAGACTGGAAAAGAAATTCTCTGCACCTGAGAATATAACAATAGAAACTTTCGAAACTGAAAAGCAAAGAGATAAAAGACTGGGAGAAAAATGGAACAGAGTTTACAAGAACTGTGGGACAACTACAAAAGTTATAACATGCAGAATAGGAATTCCAGAAGGAGAAGAAAATGAGAAAGGAACAGAAAAAAATATTTAAAACAATAATTATTGAGGATTTCCCTCAAATTAATTTCAGACACCAAACCACAAATCCAGGAAGTTCAGAAAACACCAAGCAGAATAAAAGCCTCCAAAAATGACATGTAGGTATATTATATTCAAACTGCAGGAAGAAGCTGGGAGGGTTGCAGGGGGAACACTTTATCTATAAAGAAGCAAAGATGAGAATTGTATTCAACTTTGCGAAACAATGCAGCCAAAAAGAGAGTAGAGTAGTAGAGTGAAATATTTAAAGAGTTGAGGAAATGAAAGCCAACAGCCTAGAATTCTGTATTCTACAAAATTATCTTTAAAAAGTGAAGGAGAAATACTTTCTCAGACAAACAAAATTGGAGGAATTTGTTAGCAGTAGAGCTGCCTTGTGAGAAATGTTAAAAGAAATTCTTCAAAGAAAAGAAAAATGATGTAGGTGAGAAACTCAGATGTTTCTCACAGAAAGGAAGAGCATTAGAGAATAGATAAGTGTGAAGATAAAATTAAAAACTCTTTTATTAATTTAACATGTAACAGTTTGTTCAATATAGTAATAGTAACAATGCATTTGATGATTATAGCTTATGTATAAGTGAAATGAATGACAGCAATAATACAGGAGGAGAAAATAAGAATACTCAGTTATTATAAAATACTTGCAGTATCCATGAAATGGTATAGAGTTATTTAAAAGTGAACTTGGCTTAGTTGTAAATGTATATGACAAACTCTAGGGCAACCACTGAAAAAGTTTTTAAAAAAGTATAATTGATACACTGAGAAAGAAAAATATGGAATCATATAAAATGCTCTGTTAAAACCACAAAAGGCAGGAACAGAGTGGAAAACAAAAATAAGGACAAAGAACAAAGGCAACAAAGAGCACACAGTAACAATTATGGTAGATATGAGCCCAACTATATCAATAATCACATTAAATTTTAATGGTCTAAATACACCAATTAAAAGACAAAGATTGTCAGAGTGGATGAAAAAACAAGACACAACTATATGTTGTCTACAAGAAACCTGTTTTAAATGTAAAGATACATATCAATTAAAAGTAAAGGCATATAAGGGTTTGGCAATGATTTCTTTGATATGACACCCAGAGCACATTCAACAAAGGCAAAAATAGATAAATGGTGCTATATCCAGCTTGAAAATATCATATTTCAAAGGACACAATCTAGAGAATGGGAGAAAATAGCTGCAAATTATATATGGATAAGAGGTTGATATCTACAATGTATAAAGAGCTACTACTCCACAACAACAACAACAAAAAGAACTGATCTTAAAACGGTCAAATGATGTGAATAGACATTGCTCCAAAAATGATATTCAAATGTCCAAGAAGCATATAAAAAAGATCATATTTTTACATGATATTCAAATGTTCATCTTTTTATGTGCTTCTTGGACATTTGAATATCATCTTTGTAAATTATTACAGTAATGAAAATCACAGCTACAATGAGATACCACCTCATATTCACTAGGATGGCTACTTTTAAAAAAGAAACAGAAAATAATCAATGTTCATGAGGATGTGGAAAAACTAGAACCCTTGTGCACTGTTGGTGGGAATGTAAATGGTACAGTCACTATTGAAAACAGTGTGATGGGTCCTCAAAAAATTAGAAATAGAATTACCATATGATCCACTTCTGGGATTGCCCAAATCCAAAAGAATTAAAAGCAAGATTCTGAAGAGATATTTATGCATCCATGTTCATAGCAGCATTATTTATAGCAGCCAAGAGGTGGAAGCAATTAAAATGTCCATCAATGGGTGAATGGATAAATAAATAAACTGTAAACTTAAAAGTGGTTAAGATGGTAAATTTTATGTTATGTGGATAATTTAATACATTATTTATTTATTTATTTATTTATTTATTTACTTACTTATTTATTTAAAGACAGGGTCTCACTATGTTGCCCAGGCTGGTCTCAAACTCCTGAGCTCAAGCTTCCAAGTAGCTGAGATTATAGGTACACACCACCATGCTGGGCAATGTGTATTCTTTATCAAAGTTAAAAACTTTTTTTAAAGTAAAAGAATGGAGAGAGATATACAATGCTAACATTAACAAAAGAAAGCTGAAGTAGTTATATTTTCAGACAGAGGAGACTTCAGAGCAAGAAAAATGGTCAGGGATAAAGAAGGGCATTACATAATGATAAATGGGTCAATTCTCCAAGAATACATAACAATTCTTAATGCATAAGAGCCTAACTACACAATATCAAAGTACATAAAACAAAAACTGATAGAACTTCAAGAAGAAATAGATGGATTCACTATTACAGTTAGAGAATTTAACATTCCTCTACCAGTAATGAACAGATCCAGCAGGCAGAAAATCATAAGGACATAGTTGAACTCAACAACACCATTGATAAACTGGATATAATTGACATCTATAGAATACTTTATCCAACAATACCAGAATATGCACTATTCTCAAGCTCACATGGAACATTCACTTAGACCCACATTCTGAACAATAAAATATACCTTAACAAATTTAAAGGAATAAAAATCATACACTGTATACTCCCAATTAAATTGAACTAGCAATCAATAACAGAAATATTTGTACATTAAACAACACACTTTTTTTCTTTTGGCCAGGGCCTCATTCTGTTACCCAGGCTGGAGTGTGGTGGTACAATCACGACTCACTGCAATCCTCCCATCTCACCCTCCTAAGTAGCTGGGACCACAGGTGTGTGCCACCACATGCAGCTAATTTTTTTTTTTTTTTTTTTTTTTTAGAAATGTAGTCTCCATATGTTCCCCAAGCTGGTCTTGAACTTCTGGGCTCAAGTTGTCCTCCCCTCTTGGCCTTCCAAAGTGCTGGGATTACAGGTGTGAGCCACTGTGCCCAGCAAACAACACATTTCTAAATAATACATGGGTCAAAGAAAAAATGTCAAGAGAAATTTAAAAATATTTTGAACTAAATGAAAATACAACTTATCAAAATTTGTGTGATGCAGCAAAAGTAGTGTATAAAGAGAAATGTATAGCATTTGATGCATATATTAGAAAAAAAAGAGATATCTAAAATCAATAATCTAAGCTTACATCTTAGGAAACTAGAAAAAGAAGAGCAAATTAAATCCACTGTAGGCAGAAGAAAAGAAATAATAAAAATTAGAGCAAAAATAAATGAAATTGAAAATAAGAAATCAACAGAGAAAAATCAATAAAACCTGGTTCTCTGAAATGGTCAATAAAATTGATAAACCTCTAACTAAGAAAAATAGAGATAAGACATAAATTACTAATAAAAGCTAGTTCTCTGAAATGGTCAATAAATTAATAAACCTCTAAGAAAAATAGAGATAAGACATAAATTACTAATATCAGAAATGAAGGATGGGACATCACTACAGAGCCCATGGACATTTAAAGATAATAAAGGAATACTATGAAAAAAAAATCTATGCCTACAAATGCTAACCTAGATGAAATAGACCAATAATTCCCTGAAAGACATAATCTGCCAAAACTCACATGAAAAGAAATAGACAATTTGAATAGGGCTATATCTATTAAAGAAATTGAAAGCTAAGCAGGGTGGCTCATGCCTGTAATCCCAGCACATTGGGAGGCTTAGATGGGAGGATTGTTTGAGCCCATGAGTTTGAGACCAGCTTAGGCAACATGGCAAAATCTTATCTTTACAAAAAAAATTTATTTTAATTAGCTGGGTATATTGGTATGCATCTGTGGTCCCAGCTACTCAGGAGGCTGAGGCAAGAGGGTCAGTTGAGCCTGAGAGGTGATGCTGCAGTCAGCCATCCTCATGCCACTGCACTTCAGGCAATAAGACAAGAAAAGGAAATAAAAGATATAAAGATTGGGAAGTAATAAATAGAAGCTTCTTTGTTAACAAATGGCATGGTTGTCTATGTAGAAAATCCAAAAGAATTGACCCAAAAAAACTCTTGAAACTAATAAGTGGTTAGAGAGAGAATGCAGCATACAAGGCTAAATTTTAAAAGTCAATTGTTTTCTTACATATCATCAATGCATAAGTAGAATTTGAAATTAAAAACACAATACCATTTACACTAGAAACACCCCAAAAGAAATACTTAGGTATAACTCTCATAAAGTAAGTATAAGATCTATATGAGAAAAACTACAAAACTGTGATGACAGAAATCAAAGAACTAAATAAATTAAGATACATTCCATGTTCATGGATAGAAAGACTCAATATTGTCAAGATGTCAGTTCTTCCAAATTTGATCTTTAGGTTAAACGAATCCTAATCAAAATCCCAGCAAGTTATTTTGTGGATTTTGACAAACTGATTCTAAAGTTTACACAGAGAAGCAAAAGACCCAGAATAGCCAACACAATGTTGAAAGCAAAGAATAGAGTTGAAGAACTGACACTACCAAAGTCCAAGACTTATTATAAATCCACAGTAATCAGGACAGTGTGATATTGGCAAAAGAACAGATACATAGATCAATGGAATGGAATGGAATATAGAGCCCAGAAATTGACCCACACAAGTATAGTCAACTGATCCTTGACAAAGAAACAAAGGCAATACAATGGAGAAAAGATTGTCTTCTTAACAAATGGTGCTGCAACAACTCGACATCCAAGTGCAAAACAAAAAAAGGAATCTAGACACAGCCTTTACATTCTTCAAAAAAGTTAACTCAAAATGGATCATAGACCTAAATGTAAGATGCAAAACAATAAAATGCTTAGAAGATAAACTGGAAAAATCTGGATGACCTTGAGTTTCATAATTTTTAGATACAATGCCAAAGCCCCAATCTGTGAAAGAAATAACTGATAATCTGTGCTTTATTAAAATTAAAATCTTCTGCTTTGCAAGACACTGTTGAGAGAATGAGAAGACAAGCCACAGACTGGGGAGAAAACATTTGCAAAAGATATGTCTGATAAAGAACTGTTATCCAAAATTTACAAAAACCTTTTAAAACACAACAATAATTTATAATAGCATCAAAAAGAATAAAATACTTAGGCATTAACTTATCCAAAGAGGTGAAAGACTTGTACAATAAAAACTATAAAACATTGCTGAAATTTTTTTTTTTTTTGAGACGGAGTCTCGTTCTTTTGCCCAGGCTGGAGTGCCTCCCAGGTTCACGCCATTCTCCTGCCTCAGCCTCCCGAGTAGCTGGGACTACAGGTGCCCACCACCACGCCCAGCTAATTTTTTGTATTTTTAGTAGAGATGGGGTTTCACTGTGTTAGCCAGGATGGTCTCAATCTCCTGACCTCGTGATCCACCCGCCTCGGCCTCCCAAAGTGCTGGGATTACAGGCGTGAGCCACCACGCCTGGCCTGAAAAATATTTTTAAAACATAAATAAATGGAAATGCATTCTATATTCTTGGGTTGGAAGACTCAATATTGTTAAGACGTCAATGCTTCCCAAAGTGATCTACAGATTCAATGTAATCAAAATTTCAGGCTGGATGCGGTGGCTCACGCCTGTAATCCCAGCACTTTGGGAGGCCAAGATGGGCGGATCACTTGAGGTCTGGAATTCAAGACCAGCCTGGCCAACATGGCAAAACCCTGTCTCTACTAAAAATACAAAAATTAGCCAGCCATGGTGGCACAAGCCTGTAATCCCAGCTACTCAGAAGACTGAAGCAGAAAAATCATTTGAACCCAGGAGGCAGAGGTTGCAGTGAGCTGAGATTGTGCCACTGCACTCCGGCCTGGGTGACAGAGCAAGACTCCATCTCAAAAAAAAAAAAAAAAAATTAGTGATTTGGTTTTTGTGGAAATAGAAAAACTCACCCTAAAATGTATATGGAATATTAAGGGCCCCCAAATAGTGAAAACAATCTTAAAAAAAAAAGAACAAAGTTAAAAAACTCACACTTCGTGATTTCAAAACTTACTACCAACCTACAATAATCAAAATCATGTGGTATTAACATAAAAACAGATATATATATATATATATATATATATATATATATATATATATAAAATAGAATAGAGAACCCAGAAATAATGGTCAACCCTCATGTATATGGTCAAATGATTTTTGACAAGGATATCAAGATCTTTCAATTGTGAAGGCAACAATCTTTTCAACAAATAGTTCTGGGAAACCTGGCTATCCACTTGCAAAAGAATGAAGTTTAACATTTACTTAACACCATTTAAAAAATTAACTCAAGATGAATCTAAGATCTAAACATAACATATAAAACTATAAAACTCTTAGAAAAAAACATAGGGCAAAACCTTCATGACATCAGATTTGACAGTGATTTCTTGGATATGACACCAAAGGCATAGGCAACAAAAGAAAAAATAGACAAATTAGACTTTATCGAAATGTTTTAATGTTATGCATCTAAACACATTATCAAAAAAGTAAGAAGGCAACCCACAAAGCAGGAGACAATATTTGCAAACCATATATCTGATAAAGGATTAATATCCAAAATATCTAGAGAACTCCTAAAACTTAACAACAAAAATCAAACATCCCAATTCACAAATGGACAAAGGAGTTGAACAGACATTTCTCCAAAGAAAGTATAGAATGGCTAATAACCACATGGAAAGATGTTCAACATCATGAATCACTAAGGAAAGGCAAATCAAAACTACTACGAGATACCACCTCATACCCATTAGGATGGCTACTATTTAGAAAACCTGAAAATAATAAGCGTTAGTGAAATTGGAACCCTTGTGGACTATTGGTGGAAATGTAAATGTAAATGTATATGGTACAGCCACCATAGAAAATGGTATGGCACTTCCTCAAAAAATTAAAAATAGAATTACCATATGATCCAGCAATTCCACTCCTGGGTATATATCTAAAAGAACTAACATCACAAAAATACTAATATTCTATGATTCCACTTATATGAGATATCTAGAGTAGCCAAATTCATAGAGACAGAAAGTAGAACAGTGGTTGCCAGAAATTGAGGAGTGGGGGGAATAGGGAGTTATTGTTTAATGGATATAGAGTTTTCGTTTTGCAAGATGGAAAAGCTCTAGAATGGATGGTGCTAGTGGTCGCACAACAATATGAATATATTTAATACCACTGAACTATGCACTTAAAATGGTTCAGATGGCAAATTTTATCTTCTGTGTATTTTAACACAATTTTAAAATTGAGAAAAACTCAACAATAAGAAAATGAACAATTGGGCAAGGCATGGTGTTTCATGCCTGTAATTCCAGCTCTTTGGGAAGCGGAGGTGAAAGGATTGCTTGAGCCCAGGAGTTCAAAACCAGCCTGGGCAACATAGCAAGACCTCATCTCAGAAAGGAAAGGAAAGGAAAGAAAAGGAAAAGAAAGGAGAGGGGAGGGGAGGAGAGGGGAGGGGAGGAGAGGGGAGGGGAGGAGGAGAGGGGAGCGGAGGGGAAAGGAGGGCGAGGGGGAGGAAGAAAGGAAAGAAAGAGAGAGAGGAAGGAAGGAAGGAAGGAAGGAAGGAAGGAAGGAAGGAACTCAATTTAAAAATTGGCAAAAGACCTGAAGATGCCTCACCAAAGAAGATATACAGATGGCAAATAAGCATATGAAAAGATGCTCCATATCATATGTCACTAGAGAATTGCAAATTAAAACAACAAAGAGATACCACTACACATCTATTGGAATGGCAAAAAAACAAGACACAACACCAAATGCTGGCGAGGATATGGAGCAACAGGAACATTCATTGCTGTTTGGAACACAAAACGACACAGCTATTTTGGAAGACAGTGTGGCAGTTTTTTACAAAACTAAAGATACTCTTACCATACAATCCAGCAATCACACTCCTTGGTTACTTACTCAAATGAGTTTAAAACATATGTCTACACAAAAACCTACACACGAATATTTAGAGCAGCTTTGTGCATAATTGTCAAAACTGGGAAGCAACCAAGATGTCTTTCAGTAGATGAATGGATAAACTGTGGCACATCCTTACAAGGGAATATTATTCAGCAATAAAAATAAATGAACTATCAAGCCATGAAAAGACATGAAAGAATCTTAAATGTATCTTATTAACTGAATGAAGCCAATCTGAAATGGCTACATATTGTATGATTCCAAATATAGGACATTCTGGAAAAGACAGCACTATGAATACAGTAAAATGATCAGTGGTCACCAGGAGTTAGAGGGGAGGGAGGAAGGGAAGGATGAATAGGCATAGTACAGATTTTGGGAACAGTGAAATATTCTGCATGATGCTACAATAGTGGATATATGTAATTATATATTTGTTAGGACCCATAAATGGACAACATCAAGAGTGAACCCTACTATGGACTACAGGTGATGACAAAGTGTCAGTGTAGCTTCATCAAGTCTAACAAATGTACCACTCTGGGCTAATGTTCCTAGTGAGGGAGGATACCTGGGGTAAGAAGGGGCATATGTGGCAACTCTCTACTTTCCTCTCCATTTTTCTGTGACCCTAAAACTGCTCTAAAAAAAAATAAAGTTTGAAAATGGCAGATAAGAGGCAGGACTAACTTGCCGCTCCCACTTGGACAGACAAAGCAGCATATGGAGACTAACATGAACTTTTGCTCCAAGAACTACTGCAGGAATGTACCAGGAAAACTAAGAGAATCCACAGACCCTTTGAAGGAAGCAGCTTGCCACTGCAGGCTCCATGAGACAGCCAATAAACTGTGAGTGCCAAAGCATGAGAGGGTGAATGTCTGCCCCCAAACACATACCTTCACTGGGAAACCTGAAGGTCCAGATCATAAGAGAAGGATTTGACCTTACCTGGAGCTGAGACAAATACAGAGAGCCACACAAAATATAGGGGTAGAGAAAGCAGCAGCAAGAGCCCTGTGGGCTCTCAGTCCTCAGGGAGGCCATTTCTGTCTTTATCTTGCAGGAGTCCTTGGGGAGGGCTGCCAGTGGAATTGAGGAAAAACCAGAAGGAGAAGAAAACTTCCAGTTGAATTTTATAACAATTTCTACCGAACATGAAGTTTCCTGGACAGAATCTGGGGAAGGGGTCAAACGGGTAGTGCAAATACAAGCACAGAAGCTGTGGCAGGCAGGGAGGCATAAAACCTGAAAGCCCTGCTTGTGTTCTCAGCAGGGAGGCTTGTAGCCTGGGACAAGTTCTCAGCCCTGCTTGCCTGCTGCCTGCAAATAAACTTGATGCTGTTGGGGGAGCATGCTGACAGTGAGACCAGCCTTTCCAGCTGCGTGGGAGCTGGGTAACACCTGTCACTGTCGGCTTTCCCCCACTTCCCTGGCGACCTGTATGACACAGCAGAGGCAGCCATAATCCCCCTGGGAACACAACTCCATTGGCCTGAGAACCACACCCTTATCCCCTACAGCAGTCACAGCAAGCCCCACCCAACAAGAGTCTGAGCTCAGATACAACAAACCCTGCCCCCACCTGATGGTCTTTCTCTATCTGCCCTGGTAGCAGAAGACAAAGGACATAATCTCTTGGCAGCTCTATGGCCCTGCCCATCACCTGAGAAACCCGAATACTTATCCAGGCAACCCTAGGGCAAACTTGTATCCTCTCTATAGTACCACAGCTGATGCTCTCTTGAAAGCACCACCTCCTGGCTAGAGGTCAACCAACACAAAACCAGCACACCAAACAAAAATGCAACCAAGGACCCTCACACAGTCCACTTCACTCCCCTGCTACCTCCACCAGAGCAGGTGCCGGTATCCACAGCTCAGAGACCTGAAGACACATCGCAGGACTCTTTGCAGACACTCCCCAGTACCAGCCTGGAGCCCAGCACAGAAATGACAATCACCGCAGTTCAGCTCTCAGAAAGCCCTACCCCTTCCCTAGGGGAACGGGGAGAGTACCACATCAAGGGAGCACCCTGTGGGACAAAAGAACCTGAACAGCAGCCCCTAAGCCCCAGGTCTTCCCCATGACATAGTCTCCCCAAATGAGAAGAAACCATAAAACAATTCTGGTAGTATGACAAAACAAGGTTCCTTAACACCCCCAAAAGATCACACTAAGCTCACCAACAATGGATCACACTAAGCTCACCAACAATGGATCCAAAAGAAAAACAAATATTTAAATTGCCAGAAAAAGAATTCAGAAGGTCAATTATTAAGCTACTCAAGGAGGCAGCAGAGAAAGGTGAATACCAACTTAAAGAAATTTTTAAAATGTTAAATCATATGGACAGAAAAATCTCCAGGGAAATAGATGACATAAATAAAAAACAATCACAACTTCTGGAAATGAAGGACATACTTAGAGAAATGCAAAATACACTGGAAAGTCTCAAACAATAAATTCAAACAAATAGCAGAAAGAATTTCAGAGCTCAAAGATAAGGCTTTCAAATTAACCCAATCTGACAAACACAAAGAAAAAAGAATTTTAACAATGAACAAAGCCTCCAAGAAGTTTGGGAATATGTTAAATGACCAAACCTAAGAACAAGTGGTGTTCCCAAGGAAGAAGAGAAATCTAAAAGTTTGGAAGACACAGTTCAGGGAATAATCAAGGAAAACTTCCCTGGCCTTGCTAGAGATCTAGACATCCAAATACAAGAAGCTCAAAGAACACCAGGAAAATTCATCACAAAAAGATCATCATCTAGGCACATAGTCATCAGGTTATCTAAAGTCAAGACAAACAAAAGAATCTTAAGAGATGTGAGGCAAAAGCATCAGGTAACCTATAAAGGAAAACCTATCAGATTAACAGCAGATTTCTCAGCAGAAACCATACAAGCTAGAAGGGATTGGGGTCCTGTCTTTAACCTCCTTAAACAAAATAATTATCAGCCAAGAATTTTGTATCCAGCAAAACTAAGCTTCATAAATGAAGGAAAGATACAGTCTTTTTCAGACAAACAAATGCTGAGAGAATTCGTCACTACCAAGCCAGCACTACAAGAACTGCTAAAAGGAACTCTAAATCTTGAAACAAATCCTTGAAATACACCAAAATAGAAACTCTTTAAAGCATGAATTTCACAGAACCTATAAGAAAATAACACAGTGAAAAAAAAACACACAAGGTATTCAGGTAACAAACAGTACAATGAATAGACTAGAATAGTACCTCATATCTCAATACTACTTTTGAATATAAATGGCCTAAATGGTCCACTTAAAAGACACAGAATGGCAGAATGGATAAGAATTCACCAACCAAGTATCTGCTGTCTTCAAGAGGCTCACCTAACACATAAGGCCTCATATAAACTTAAGCTGAAGGGGTGGAAAAAGATATTCCATGCAAATGGACACCAAAAGCAAGCAAGAGTAGCTATTTTTATATTACACAAAACAGACTTTAAAACAACAATGGTTAAAAAAGATAAAGAGTAACATTATATAATGATAAAAGGACTAGTCCAAAAGGAAAATTCCACTATCCTAAATATATATGCATCTAACACTGGAGCTCCCAAATTTATAAAACAATTACTACTAGACCTAAGAAATGAGATAGACAGCAACATAATAATAGGGGGGGACTTCAACACTCCACTGACAGCACGACAGGTTATCAAGACAAAAAGTCAACAAAGAGGTCAGGCTCAGTGGCTCACACCTGTAATCCCAGCACTATGGGAGGTGGAGGTAGGTGGATCACCTGAGGTCAGGAGTTCAAGACCAGCCTGACCAAACCCCATCTCTACTAAAAAAAAAATACAAAATTAGCTGGGCATGGTGGCACATGCCTGTAATCCCAGCTACTCAGGAGGCTGAGGCAGGAGAATCACTTGAATCCAGGAGGCAGAGGTTGCAGTGAGCCAAGATTATGCCATTGCACTCCAGCCTGAGCAACAAGAGTGAAACTCCGTCTCAAAAAAAAAAAGTCAACAGAGAAAAAATGGACTTAAATTATACCCTAAAACAAATGTACTTAACAGTTATGTACGGAACATTCTACCCAACAACTGCAGAATATACATACTATTCACCAGCACATGAAACATTCTCCAAGATAGACCATATGATGGGCCACAAAACAAGTCTCAATAAATTTAAGAAAATCAAAATTATACCAAGAATTCTCTTAAACCACAGCAGAATAAAATTGGAAATCAACTCCAAAAGGAACCCTTAAAATCATGCAAATACATGAAAATTAAATGATCGTTGGGTCAACAATGAAATCAGGATGGAAATTTAAAAATTCTTTGGACTGAACAATAATAGTGACACAACCTATCAAAACCTCTGAAATACAGCAAAAGCAGTGCTAAAAGGAAAGTTCATAGCATTGCATGCCTACATCAAAAAGTCTGAAAGAGCACAAATAGACAATCTAAGGTCACACCTCAAGGAACTAGAGAAACGAGAACAAACCAAACCCAAACCCAGCAGAAGAAAAGAAATAGCAAAGATCAGAGCAGAACCAAATGAAATTGAAATAAAATAAACAATACAAAAGACAAATAAAACAAAAAGTTGGTTATTTGAAAAGATAAATAAAATTGATAGACCATTAGCGAGAAAAGAAGAAAGAAGAATCAAATAAACTCAACTAGAAATTAAACAGGAGGCCAGGCACAGTGGCTCATGCCTGTAATCCCAGCACTTTGGGAGGCTGAGGCAGGCGGATCACAAGGTCAGGAGATCAAGACCATCCTGACTAACACAGTGAAACCCCATCTCTCTAAAAATACAAAACATTATCCAGGTATGGTGGCAGGCACCTGTAGTCCCAGCTACTTGGGAGGCTGAGGCAGGAGAATGAGGTGAACCCAGGAGGCGGAACTTGCAGTGAGCCGAGATTGCACCACAGCACTCCAGCCTGGGCAACAGAGTAAGACTCTGTCTCAAAAAAAAAAAAAAAAAAGCAATGAAACAAGAAATATTACAACCCATACCACAGAAATACAAAAGATCATTCAAGGCTACTATGAAAACCTTTATACACAAAAACTAGAAAATCTAGATGAGATTGATAAATTCCTGGAGATATACAATCATCCTAGATTAAACCAGGAAAGAATCGAAACTGAACAGACTAATAATAAGCAGCAAGATTGAAGTGGTAATTTCAAAAATTGCCAACAAAAAAGTCCAGGATCAGATAGATTCGCAGATGAATTCTATCAGATATTCAAAGAAGAATTGGGACCAATCTTATTGACACTATTCCAAATGACAGAGAAAGAGGGAATCCTCCCTAAATCATTCTATGAAGCCAGTATCACCCTAATACGAAAACCAGGAAAGGACATAACAACGACAACAAAAAACTACAGACCAATATCCCTGATGAACACAAAACTCCTCAACAAAATACTAGCTAACCAACATATCATATCAAACATATCAACAGCATATCAAAAAGATTATCCACCATGATCAAGTGGGTTTAATACCAGGGATGCAGGGATGGTTTAACATATGCAAGTCGATAAATGTAATATACCATATAAACAGAATTAAAAACAAAAATCACATGATCATCTCCATAGACACAGAAAAAGCTTTTGACAAAATCTATCAAATCCTTTATGACTAAAATCTTCAGCAAAATGGACACAGAAGGGATGTACTTTAAGGTAATAAAAGCCATCTGTGACAAACCCACAGCCAACATTATACTAAATGGGGAAAAGTTAAAAGCATTCCCCCTGAGAACTGGAACAAGACAAGGATGCCCACTTTCACCACTTCTGTTCAACGTAGTACTAGAAGTCCTAGCCAGAGCAATCAGAAAGAGAAAGAAACAAAGGGCAACCAAATCAGTAAAGAGGAAGTCAAACTGCTCCTGTTCATTGATGATATGATTACATATCTAGAAAACCCTAAAGACTCATTCAAAAAGCTCCTGGAACAGATAAATGAATTTAGTAAAGTGTCAGGATACAAAATTACTGTATGCAAATCAATAGCACTGCTATACACCAACAGCAATCAAGGTGAGAATCAAATCAAGGACTCAAAAAGATAAAATACTTAGGAATATACCTAACCAAGGAGGTGAAAGACATCTACAAAGAAAACTACAAAACACTACTGAAAGAAATTGTAGATGACACAAACAAATGGAAACACATCCCATGCTCATGCATAGGTAGAATCAATATTGTGAAAATGACCATACTGCCTACTGAATGTACAAATTCAATGCAATTCTTATCGAAATACCATCATTCTTCACAGAACCAGAAAAGATGATCCTAAAATTCATATGGAACCAAAAAAGAGCACCCATACAAAGCAAGGCTTGGCAAAAAGAACAAATCAGGAGGCATCACAATACCCAACTTCAAACTATATTGTGAGGCCATAGTCACCAAAACAGCATGGTACTGGTATAAAAATAGGCACATAGACCAGCGGAACATCATAGAGAACCCAGGAATAAAGCCAAATACTTACAACCAACTGATCTTTGACAAAGCAAACAAAAACATGAAGTGGGTAAAGGACACCCTATTCAACAAACGGTGCTGGGATAATTGGCAAGACCCATTTAGAAGAATAAAACTGGATCTCATCTCTCACCTTTACAAAATCATCAAGATGGAGCAAAGACTTAAATCTAAGACATGAAACCATAAAAATTCTAGAAGGTAACATCAAAAAAACCCTTCTAGACGTTGACTTAGGCAAAGATTTCATGACCAAGAACCCAAAAGCAAACGCAACAAAAAGAAAGGTAAATAGATGGAACTTAATTAAACAAAAAACTTCACACAGCAAAAGAAATAATCGGCAGGGTAAACAGACAACCCACAGAGCAGGAGAAAAATCTTCACAATCTATACATCTGACAAAGGGCTAAATTTTTACATCTGACAAAGGACAGATGTAGATTCAGAATCTACAAGGAACTCAAACAAATCAGCAAGAAAAAAAAAGAACCTCATCAAAAGGTGGGCTAAGGATATGAATAGACAATCCTCAAAAGAAGATATACAAATGGCCAACAAACATATGAAAAAAAATGTTCAATATCACTAATGATCAGGGAAATGCAAATCAAAACTACAATGAAATACTACTTTACTCCTGCAATAATGGCCATAATCAAAAAATAAAAAAAAAATAGATGTTGGCATGGATGTGGTAAAAAGGGAACACAAGGGTGGGAATGTAAACTAGTATAACCACTGTGGAAAACAGTGTGGAGATTTCTTAAAGAACCAAAAGTAGATCTACCATTTGATCCAGCAATCCCACCCAAAGGAAAATAAGTCATTATACAAAAAAGATACTTGCACACGCATGTTTGTAGCAGCACAATTCGCAATTGCAAAAATATGGAACCAGCCCAAATGTCCATCAATCAATGAGTGGATAAAGAAAATGTTGTGTGTGTGTGTGTGTGTGTGTACACACAACATGGAATACTACTCAGCCATGAGAAGGAATGAAATAATGGCATTTGCAGCAACCTGGATGGAATTGGAGACCATTATTCTAAGTGAAGTAACTCAGGAATGGAAAACCAAGGATTGTATGTTCTCACTCACAAGTGGGAGCTAAGCTATGAAGACTCAAAGGCATAAGAATGATACAATGGACTTTGGGTTCTTGTGGGGAAGGGTGGGAGGAGGGTAAGGGATAAACATAAACGACTACACACTGGGTACAGTGTACACTGCTCGGGTGATGAGTGCACCAAAATCTCAGATCAAAATCTCAGAAATCATCACTAAAGAACTTATTCATGTAACCAAATACCACTTGTCCCCGAAAAACCTACTGAAATTTTTTTTTTTTTTTGAGACTGAGTCTCGCTCTGTCGCCCAGGCTAATAGTAAAATTTTTAAATAAAGTCTATTTTAAAAAGAAATTTTCAAATGATTTAAATGATGAGAGAGAAACTAACAAATATTGAAGACAGTCAAAGAAGATTCAAAATATGGGTAATAGGAGTCTCCAAAGAAGAAAACTAAAACAAGAGAACAAAACAAATGCCAAAATACTGTAATTTAAGAAAACTTTCTTCAAATTAAAAATAAAAGCTCTGAAACTATATTTTAAAAGAACACACCATGTTGGATTGCAAAAATATAGTTAGATAAAATGAACAAGATCTAGCTGTTGATAGTACAACGGGTGACTATAGTCAATAATAATTTATTGTGTATTTAAAAATAACTAAAAGAGTGGAATTGAAATGTTCCTAACACAAAGAAACAATAAATGCTAAGGTAATGGATACCCCAACTACTCTGATGTGATTACTACACAATGTATGCCTCTATCAGAACATAATGTGTGCCCCATGAACATATACACCTATTATGCACCATAATATTAAAAAAAATTTTTTTGAGATGGAGTTTCACTCCTGTTGCCCAGGCTGGAGTACAATGGCACAATCTCGGCTCACCGCAATCTCCACTTCCCAGGTTCAAGCAATTCTCCTGCCTCAGCCTCCCGAATAGCTAGGATTACAGGCATGCACCACCATGCCTGGCTAATTTTGTATTTTTAGTAGAGATGGGGTTTCTCCATGTTGGTCAGGCTGGTCTCGAACTCCCAACCTCAAGTGATCTGCCTGCCTCAGCCTCCCAAAGTTCTGGGATTACAGGCATGAGCCACTGACCTTAAAATTAAAAAAAAAAAAAATTAACACACCATGTAGGCCAGGCATGGTGGCTGACACTTGCAATCCCAGCACTTTGGGAGGCTGAGATGGGAGGATCACTTGAGTCCAGGAGTTGAAGACCAGCCTGGGCAACATGGTGAAACCCCGTCTCTACAAAAAATACAAAAATTAGCCACACATAGTGGTGCATGCCTGTGGTCCCAGCTACTCAGGAGGCTGAGGAGGAAGGATTGCTTGAGCCTGGACGCAGAGGTTGCAGAGAGCCAAGACTGTGCCACCATACTTCAGCCTGGGTGACAGAGCAAGACCCTGTCTCAAAAACAACAAAAAAAATGCCCAAAAAACAAAACAAAACAAAACACCATGTACCTGAGAATACTGACCCAGAATGACCAATATCACAAAATATTCAAATAAAATTACTAGACTTTAAAGGAAAAAAGAAAAATCCTTTGACATCTAATCAAACAGTGAATAAGTTATGAGAAAGAAAATTAGGTTATCCTGAAGCATTTCTATACCGGTGTTTCTCCAGAAGCAAATGGAGCACATATTTAAGATACTCAAAGAAAGAAAATGCAAGCCAAGGATTGTATATGCAGCAAAACTGACATTCAAGTGCAAAGGGCATAAACTGTTATCAACATATGCAAAAAAAAAGTAGGGAATATTGGTCCCATGAACTCTTTTTGAGAAATATACTACAGAATGAGCTTCAGCCATGCAAAATGACTAAAGAAACTTTTAACATAATGACTGGTGACGAGTAATAAACATGCAGTTACAGTATTAGTTATATAACTAATACTAAATGAGAGCTAAAACGGGAAGATTATAGTATACAATGGCTGTTCAAACAATGTAGATAATTATTCTTAAATAGGGGTAGAATGAGGATACAATATGCAACAATGTTTTGTTTGTTTGTTTGTTTTGTTTTTTGGGGGTTTTTTGTTGTTGTTTTGTTTTGTTTTTTGAGACGGAGTCCCACTCTGTCGCCCAGGCTGGAGTGCAATGGAGCGGTCTCAGCTCACTGCAACCTCCGCCTCCTGGGTTCAAACGATTCTCCTGCCTCAGCCTCCTGAGTAGCTGGGACTACAAGCGTGCGCCACCACGCCCAGCTAATTTTTTTGTACTTTTAGTAGAGACAGGGTTTCACTATGTTGGACAGGCTGGTCTCTAACTCCTGACCTCATGATCTGCCCACCTTGGCCTCCCAAAGTGCTGGGATTACAGGCGTGAGCCACCGTGCCCGGCTGCAAAAATGTATTTTAACTGCTCTCAGTAATAACATTGGTGGCAGTGGTATTACTATTACTCTGAGGGTAATTCGTGTAAACATGGGGTGAAGTAAATGATTATGGCATATTCTAACTCTATCATGTCTTGTGTCCTTGAGAAACAAGATTCTTCGTGTAAAAGAAAGGAGGTACAAATGTGATATAGAAGAGGTTGAATTTTATAACTCTGTAGTAATGAATTAGATGTATCAATCTGAACTCAGAAGATACAGTCATGCACTACATAACAATGTTTTGGTCAACAATAGACCACGTGTATAATGATTGTCCCAGGAGATTATAATGGAGCTTTCATATTATATTTCTACTGTACTTTTTCTATGTCTGGATACACAGAAACTTACCACTCTGGTACAACTGCCTACAGTACTGAGTATAGTATCATGCTGTATAGGTTTATAGCTCAGGAGTATTAAGACATACCACACAACCTAGACATGTGTCCATTTCACATAGCCTAGCTATGTGATATGTCCAAACCTAGGCTATACCATCTAGGTTTGTGTAAGTACACTCTGTGATAGTCACACAGTGATGAAATAGCCTAACAACTTATTTCTCAGAATGTATCCCCATTGTTTAAGAGATGACTAATTGTATTTTATCTCTTTTTTGGTTTGGATTTTGTTTGTTTGTTTGTTTGTTTGTTTGATTGTTTGTTTGTTTGTTTTTTGAGATGGAGTCTCGCTCTGTCCCCCAGGCTGGAATACAGTGGCGCGATCTTGGCTCACTGAAACCTCCGCCTCCCAGGACCCAGCGATTCTCCCACCTCAGCCTCCTGAGTAGCTGGGATTACAAGTGTGCACTACCATGCCCAGCTAAGTTTTTGTATTTTTAGTAGAGACAGGGTTTCACTACGTTGCCCAGGCTGGTCTGGAACTCCTGAGCTCAGGCAATCCACCCACCTTGGCCTCCCAAATGTATTTTATCTTTTAAAAGGAAAAAAAATGTACACATACATATAATATCTTAGCTCTGTTCACTAAAGGAGCCTGAAGATGATGACCAACCTAATAGCATTGATTATCCCTAGCACCCAGATTGGTTGAAATACTATTTTCCACTAAATAAAACTAAGACTTCTTGGGGAAATTGTTGATTCCTGATTTGGGGCAGAAAATGTGCAAGATGGGCCTGGGGCATTTTCTTACACTGGAAAAGAGGGAGTTACCAAGCTACTAAGGTGTAAAAAGGACTCAGTGCCAACTTGAAGGGGCTCCCATCAGCCAGAGATAGGAAAATTTGAGCTTCTAAAGGATAATAATTGCAATTGATTAAAACCCATCAATCAGTGAGTTAATAATATTTAAAATGATTTTTTGAAAACTAATGGGTAACCTTGAGAGAATGATATGAAACCAATTCATTATCTTAAATGAAGCATTTATTCTGCCTTCCTGTATAAAACATACCATGGGTAATCAAATACTAATGAGGATATGTGTCTCTTTATAAAGGTACTCTATCTAATAAGTGAAAAAATTAAAGAATTCAAATACCACCATTTTTCCATCCCCAATGAATTAATAAATGTAAGTATGTAGAATTAATGGCTGCTAGTATTACAAAAAGAGAGATAATCAGAAATTATGTGCCTCCTGATGAAAGAGCACAGCAGCCCTGTAGTCCCGTCAAAGGTATTGAACCCCAGTCTTACCAAACCTCTGGATTCAGCTGCTCATTTGCAAGAAATACAAAAGACTACAACAATGTGTTGAATTGCACTGCAAACGTGCATCAGCAAATTCCAGACAGTGGGAAACTATAGGTCAAATGGTACAGGTCTTCAATAGATAAAATGAAAGAAAAAGAAAGGGATGGAGAAGGATTCTGTATGTTAGAGATTTAAAAGATATATAACAATTTTTAGTAGGCGAGACTAAACTACAGTGTCTAGAAATGTACACTGAGGTGATAAAACTACAAACTAACATAAGGAAGTGATCACTGTAAAAAGTCAGGAAAAGGACTTCTGCTTCTAATTAGGATGCAATACAGGGACCAGATTACTTTCCTGCTCAAAAGAACTAAAATACTAGACCAAATACATGGAAAGAAACAAATCTCTGTTTTCACACATTGGATATCTGGCTTCAAATAATAGTGATCCCTGAGAGAGGGGTAAAATGGCCCCAGCTTACTCCCTAGAGAGAATATTCAGGCCAGAGCACAGAGAAGGGGGACCCAACAGTCTCCCTGAGTTGAGAAGGCAAAACTGGGAGTTCATGGAAGTCATGTGGCTAGGGTCCACTGAGCAAAGTACTGGTGAGAGAGGTGCCCAGAGAGAGCTCCAGAGATGTGCATGCGGCACCCCTTGTGTATTCATCAGCACATGTGTGTGAGGCAACTACCCAAAGCTTGGAAAAGAACCACTCAAAACAAGTAAGATAAACATTTTTGGAGCTTGCATAGAACCAGAAAAAGTCCATAGTCTCATCTATCAGAGTGGACAACCTCAAAATTCATGAGGCATTGAGTAGTGAGGCAAAATCAGCCCTAGAACAAAAGCTGCTCTGATCCCACCTAACAAAACTGAAAAACAAGCATCAAAATAATTAAACTGCTTCCATACTGAGAAGATAGAGAAATGACACAAAAAATGATAGAATTAGTAGATAAGAACATAAAACAATTATAATTATAGTCCATACATTCAATGATACAGAAGGAAGATTGAACATATAGAGATATGAAAGATAGATTTTTTTATAAAGATCCAAATGAATTTCTAGAAAACTACAACATAAGAGATTTTTAAAACACATTGGACCAAATGAACAGCATATTAGACACTGTAAAAGAGTAATGAACTTGAGGATGGAGCAATTGAAATTATGCAAAATGAAACACACAGGAAAAAAAGACTGAAACAAACAAATGAAGCATCACTGAGCAGTGGGATAACTTCCAGCAGCCTAAAAATGGAGTCCCTGAAGGACAGAAAACAGGAGGAAGTAGGGCCAAAAAAAAATTTTCTTTAAGAAATAAGGGCTGAAAATTTTTCAAGTTTGGTTAAAATTACTGAACCCAGAGATCCAAGAAGCCCAATGAACCCAAAGCACAAGAACCTCTACCAAGGCATATCATAGCCACATTGCTTAACACTGGTGAAAAAGATGAAGTCTTATAAACAGAAGAGGAACGAAGATAAGAATACAGCTGACTTCTTGATAATAAATATATCTTGAAAATAATACATTCCAGAATACAATGAAACAACAATTTTTAAGTACTAGAGAAGGAAAAAAAGCTGTCATCCAATAGTTTTATACCCAGCAAAAATATCTTAAAAAACAAAAGTGAAATAAAGACTTTTTCAGGCATAGAAAACTGAAAGAATTTACTAGCTGTAGACCTGCACTTCAGGAAATGTTAAAGTCCTTCTGGAACAAAGACAATTATAACAGACAGAAATCTGGTCAATACAAAGAAATGAAGAGAACCAGAAGCAGTTAATATGTGGGTAAATATAAAAGTGGTTTTTAAAAAATCTCTTTAAGAGATCACTGACAGTTTAAAGAAAAAATAATAACAATGTATGATGGGGCCTATAACATATATGTAGAAGTTATAAATGATAAAACATTAACCTATGATAAAAGCCAAGGCAGTGGCTACTCATGTGGGAAACCAGGTGGTTTGAGCTGGTGATAGGGCAGATTCAGGAATTCCTGGAATGGCTGACAAGGTTCTATTTCTTTATGTGGGTATTGGTTACAAATGTGTTCACCTTGTGATAACTCATGTTAAGCCATACATTTGTGTGTTTTATAACACAAAATCTTTAAGAGCAATTGAAAGTGAATCATTTCATTTTTGTGAACTATATAGATGTACAGAAAGGATATGAAATAAGATTAATAGTAGTTATTACATGGGTATTGAGATTAAGGATGAGGACTACTTTTCTATTTTTTCCAAAATGCCTATATAAATATTATTTACTTTTGTAATGAGGAAAAATAAGTAAAAACAAATATTCTCAATGGAAATACTTTCATTGTATATGTTTCCTTGGGAACAAAATTTATACCTTTGCGCTTACTTCACTACCTTGGCTTCTTTGCTTTCATTTTTACATCAGTCCTGTCCATCCCTATCTGCATTGCTCTGTGGTATGTACTAGCAACCAGAATTAAGGAACTGGCAGGCATTTTTAAAATTTTGTGTACAGTCTTGGCACAGTAGCTCATGCCTCTAATTCCAGCACTTTAGGAAGCCAAGGTGGGAGGATCACTTGAAGCCAGAATTTTGAGACCAGCCTGGACAACAAAGTGAGACCCTACCTCTACAAAAAATAAAATTATTGGCTGGGCACAGTGGCTCACGTCTGTAATCCTAGCACTCTGGGAGGTGTATCACTTGAAGTCAGGAGTTCGACACCAGCCTGGCCAGCATGGTAAAACCCCATCTCCACTAAAAAATAACAACAACAACAAATTAGCTGGGCGTGGTGGCATGCATCTGTAATCCCAGCTACTCGGGAGGCTGAGGCAGGAGAATTGCTTGAACCCAGAAGATGGAGATTGCAGTGAGCCGAGATTGCGCCACTGAACTCCAACCTGGGTGACACAGCGAGACTCCATCTCAAAAAATAAAAATAAAAAAATAAAAATATTAGCCAGATGCAGTAATGCATGCCTGTAATCTCAGCTACTCAGGAGGCTGAGGCAGGAACATCACTTGATCCCAGGAGCTCAAGGTTGCAGTGAGCTATGATTGCACCACTGCACTCTAGCCTGGGAAACAGAGCAAGATCTTATCTCTAAAAAAATAAAAAAATTAAATAATTAAACTTTCATGTACAGAATCAAAATAAAAACAGCTACAATTACACTTTTAAAGAACTTCTTGTTCTAGCTGATAATAATGTTTGGCTGAGAGAAGGGAGGGGAAGAACAGTTATCTCAAAGCCAGTTTGCAATCTGCTACCCTGGAGATTTCTTTGGGAGACTTTGCATGGTTCAGAGGATCTTGTGATTGTTTTGTAAGCAAGGAGGTGCTGCATTTACAAATGCTGTAGAAACAGCTCTGTGTTTTTAATACTCTAAACAGAAATATAGAGTGCCTCTAAATTTCATCTGACAGAAACCTTATGCCTATATTAGCTGTATCCAAAAATAAGAACAAGCCTAAATGAAGACTGCCACAAACCTTTAGCATCAGCAAAAGGCTGTATCTCAAGGGAGAGAGTATCAGCACAAGGAAAATACTAGGTTTAACTAGAAATCGGAGGACCTGATAAAGACATATCCTACTGCACAGTTAATTGCTCAGAGAGCAAGCAGGAAAGTGAAAAATATACCATTAATGTCCATTGTTTGTGAATGGCTAGGGTTGAGTCAAGTAAGGCTAGCCATATAGAATATCAGCCCTATTATAGTTCCCAAGAGAACACCACACACATTCTAAAGATTAGCAAAGGGACTACAGCACACTAAAAAGGGGGGGGGGGTGAGGATGCCCCGTTTGATTATTGATTTTCTTTTAATTTACAAATGTGAAAAGAAGTATAGTATGGTACATGGGATGTCATGTATTGTAAGTATATATAATGCAGGGTCTGTTTCATGGTAACAGAATTCAAAAATTAGGATTTTATCTAACCTTTGAGCAATATAAGAAAATTTTAGGCCTGGTGCAGTGGCTCACACCTGTAATCCCAGCACTTTGGGAGGCTGAGGCAGGAGGATCTCTTGAAGCCAGGAGTTTGAGACTAGCCTGGGCAACAAAGCAAGACCCCATCTCTACAAATGAAGAAAGAAATGATAAATTAAGAAAATAAAATTGAAACTAGTTCCACAAGAGGCATTGGGGGCTATTAATTTAATTGAATCATGCATAGATATAACCATTTTAAGGGTGTATCGGTGTGAGCTAAAGGTTATCTGGACACTCATTCTGTTTGGAAAATAGAAACATGTACACGTGAGAGTTACTCTAAGGGTTTATTCTAAAAAGAAAAAATCTGATGGGTGAACATTTGCTTCCTTGGGTTATGTGCCATAATGTCCCCAACATAATTTTCCTGAAAAATGACTATATGGGTTACCAAAACAAACATATACATCACTGCAACACTTTGTAGTAACATATGCAGTGCTTTAAGCCAACTCAAAGATGTATAACGTAGAACTGGAATCATTTCCTAGACAGAGGACCACTAGCAATAACCCTTAATAGCCCAGGGTCTCCAGGGGCACATTTAAAGCAGGATTCCTAGAGGCTGCATTTCGGCAGCCGCTGTGGAATGAAATAAACACTTTGGAGCAGAGCAGGAAGTCCTGCTGTTCAGCACTAGCTGGTTTCAAGCCAATGGTTCCTAATCTCAATGAGCAGCAGCTGTCATAGTCATTCTGCAGGGATGTCTTTTTGAAAGTTCTTAAAGATCTTAATTGTGACCTTCCCCTCTGGCTCTAAGTAAGGTTCTTCTTGCTCACCTGTCATATAATTAGGAGCACTCAATTTCATGATCAGCAACACAAAATGAAGTGGCGAATACTCTTATCAAATAAGCTGGAAGAAAGGGACAATCAGAGAGACAGGCAGCATGATGTACTAGAAAGAGAAGTGGGCCTCCTGACAAAACCTGATGCAACGGACAGGCTGCTGCAACCTTGTACAGATAACTCATCAGTAAATCTACTTAACACGCCTCTTTGAAGAGTATTGTCTTAGTCCTTTTGAGTGGCTATAACAAAATGCACTCGTCCCTTGATATCCATGGGGTACTGGTTCCAGAACCTCCTGTGGATACAAAAACTCGATGATGCTCAAGTCCCTGTTAAAAAATGGTGTAGTATTTGCATATAACCTAGGTACATCCTTTCATATAACTAAAATCATCTGTAGATTACTTATAAAACTTAATACAATTTAAATGCTAGGTAAATGATCATCATACTGTGTTGTTTAAGGAATAATGACAAGATAAAATTCTGTACATTTTTAGTACAGATGCAATAATTTTTCCAAATATTTTTGATCCATGGTTACTTGAATCCACAGATGCAGAATCCACAGATATGGGGGGATGACTGTACCTTAGACTAGGTAATTTATAAACAATAGAAATTTATTGTTCACTGTTCTGGAGGCTGAGACACCTAAGATCAAGGTGCCAGCAACTTCAGCATCTGGTGAGGGCTTGCTCATCAGAGATGGCACCTTCTTGCTACATTCGCACATGGCAGAAGAGAAGACAAGCTTCCTCTAGCCTCTCAAAAGGACACTAATCCCATTCATGAGGTCTCCGTCCTCATGATCTAATCACCTCCTAAAGACCCCACCTCTTTTAGTACTATTACATTGGAGGTTAGGTTTCAACATATGAATTCTGGGGGATACAAACATTCAGACCACAGCAAGTATCTTTTTATGAAAATAAGCATGTGTAAATAAGGCAATCGGGCTGTGTTAACTTCTCAACATAAAGCACACTTGCAAAAATTCTTAGTTGAATCACTTTGGAGTCTATTCAAGATAATTTCTCATATTAAGGCCTCAGCCTGCCATTCCAAAGATACCTTCCTGTGAACCTGCTCTCAGGCACTGAATGAACTGCTAGGCTGGCACACCAGCCACACCCCCACCTGGCCAACTTCCAGTCTCTGCCTCTAATCCTGCCTTCTCCCATCTCCACCTACTGAAATCCCATGCAGCCTTCCACATTCAGCTCGAATGCCATCTTCTTTATGAAATTTTCTATCAAAGGGGCTGGGAGACAGAAAAGGGAGAGGGATGAGAGCCAGGGAGAGATTTGCTGCCACTTGATGGCTTTAGCTTTGCAAAGGCAGCAAGAAACACAGGGGCTTGAGTCTGAAAACCAACATTGTTGAGATTTCCCAACAGTGGCACAGGCAATAAAAAAGCAGTGGAAGCTCAGCCAGTGAGGTGTTAAAACACAGGCAGGGTGACCATCTGTCCAGGCTATCACAGACAGAATTTTCACACTGGGTGGGGGTTACAAGGGATGACCCTACATCCCTTCCATGATTCTAAGTTGTGTCATGGCCGTGGGTTCCAAACAGTAAGTTTCAAGTTAGAGGCAAATCTTGCTGAAGGTTCAGTTTATGATTCTCTAATCTTACCTGCCCATTTTCTTGATAAATTTTTTATTTAAAAAGAAATACAGGCTGCAGCCTAGCTACTTGGGAGGCCGAGGTGGGAGGATTGCTTGAGCCCAGGAGTTCAAGGCTGCAGTGAGCCATGATTGCACCACTATACTCCATCATGGGGCAACAGAACAAGACTCTGTCTCTTAAAAAAAAAAAGAGAGAAAGCAACATAGCAGCATAAGAGCAAAGGCTTTAAAGTCAGCCTGCACATGGATATGTATCCTTGTCTTAGACAAGTTACATAACCACTGCCGGTCTCACTTTCCTCACCTGTAAAGTGGGCTTAATAACAGAACATCATAAGGGGTTGATGTAAGCAGTATATGAGCTAATACACGTAAAGCAGTTAGTGTAGTATATAGCATATAGCAAGCATGCAATAACAGTTCATTACTATCGACATCACTACCATTATTAAAGTGCTTTGCAGGTCCTGACATATGGAAAATGTATAATAAATAACAGCTATCAAGATTTTTAAGTTTATTTTTCTTTTTTTATAGAGATGGGGTTTCCCTATTTTGCCCAGGCTTATTTCAAACTCCTGAGCTCAAGTGATCTGTTCACCTCAGCTTCCCAAAGTCCTGGGATTACAGGCATGAGCCACTGCCCCCAGCCCATCAATAATATTATAATACATGTAAGTTTATGTATTAAATGCCATTCATTTTAAGTAAAATAAATAAATAATTCATTTTAAAGATTAATTTTAGATTCATTGTAAATAAATGAATTTGTAAAGCAAATATTTAAAGACATCATTACAAAAGTAGAATCTGGTATACAGCCCCCCTCGGGTAAAGGGATAATAGTGGTTAGCTATTACCATTTTGTAGATGATAAAACTCAGAGATTCTATTAATTGCCCAAGGCAATTAATACTAGAACTAGACAATTAAAACTAGAACTGAGTCTTTAGTTTCTAAGCTCCTTCTTCCTTCCACGAACCATGCAAATAAAAATAAAATAAATTGGAAGTATGGTAGCATGCCAAGAGTTCATCTATTCATCCAGCTGAGAGATACGCTTCTTCCTCCACTGTTTAACATTTTTGAGGTTTTTATTTCCTTTATGTGAAAAAGACAAGAAATCTTTATTCTACATGTAATGAAGGATCTCCTCCAGTACAACTTGGCAGATTAAACACATGTAATGGATTAGTCAGGATGCAGATTCTACTGATAATGAATGAAATAAAATGGAGTTGTACTTCTCTTCCATATTACAAGAAGCATTAGAAGGCCTAGATGGCCAGGCACGGTGGTCCACGCTTGTAATCCCAGCACTTTGGGAGGCCAAGGTGGGAGAATTGCTTGAGGCCAGGAGGTCTAGGCCAGCCTGGACAACATAGCAATACCCTATCTCTTAAAAAAAAAAGGCCAAGTCTAATAGGGTACCCTAAAATGTTGGAAACTCATATCCTTCCCTTTTGGTGCTCAGCCTTTCCAGGATGCCACTCTCTTCTGCATGGTTGAGGCTAGCTCACCACTATAGCCATGTTCCTTCCAGGCAACAAGAAAAGACATGCCTCTTGCCTTTAAGAGCATGATTTAGGGCCAGGTGCAGTGGTTCATGCCTGTAATCACATCACTTTGGAAGGCCAAAGCAGGCAGATTGCTTGAACCCGGGAGACCAAGGTTGCAGTGAGCTGAGATCTCACCACTGCACTCCAGCCTTGGTGACAGAGTGAGACTCTGTCAAAACAACAACAACAACAACAACAACACCTAATACAAACAGTATTTCACTGTAGCAAGCTGAAAGGATATGCTGCCAGGAATGAAGGAAAGAAAGATGTCAGCTGTTTGGGGTAGGGGATGAGGGTCGCTCCTCAAATTTCCAGGTCCTCACAGGAGGCATGCTCAAGGTGGTGAAGACCTTCTACTTGCCTACAGTAACATCCTGCAGGAAGCCTAAAGGGGCATTTGCAAAGTCTCTGCTGCTTCCAGTCTGGTCATCCTGAAACTTCAACATCATTACTATACATGATTGCAAAACCACCTTGCATAAGTTGCAGAATCTAACATCTAGGTCAAGGGTACAACTTCATACCATACCACAGCTCCATCTTGCTACACTGTTACCAGTTATACTGAAAATAACAGGCATCACCCATGCATAGTTGTATGGCAAAATCGTAGCAATATTACTAGGCACAGTTATCTCCAGCATTACATGGCCTGGGAGGTTGTGAACAGGATCTGCCAAAAAGCACAAAGATACTTAAGCCAAAGTGGGTAAAAGGCAATTATTATTTTCAGGAAAAACAAATATTGGAGAAGATAGGAAGTATAGTATACTATATGGCTCTGCTGTAATAACTATATGATCACAATCATATTAATTTAACCAAAAACTATGATATAACTGTATCAAGGGGATAGTAAAAAAGGAAGTGGGAAGAAAAGAAAGAGTGTAAGAGAATTAATCCTCATTTCACAGTAATAAATCAGTAGGAATAGTGTCTCAAACTGATAAGTCAAGAAACAGTGTTACATTCCTTTTTCTTTTCTCTTCTTTGTTTCTTCCCTTCCTTCCCTCCTTTATTTCTTTCTAGATATATGTAGATAAATATCAGAAGAAACAGCTAAGAATTTACAGTGCTTACCTTTGGAGATGAGCAGTGGAACAGGAAAAAAGTAGAGCAGGAAATTGCTGTTTTTTGCTAAAAGCCATTTAGGATTATTTGATATTTAAAGCAAGAGGAAGAGGAGAAAACAAATGAGTATAGCATAAGTTGTGGTGAGTACTACAAAGCAAAGGTTGGCAAATGATGGCCCTAAGAACAAATTTAGCCCACAGACTATTTTTGTGCAGTCCATAAGCTAAGAATGATTTTTACATTTTTAAATGTTTCAATAAAAATAAAACAAAGAGGCCAGGTGTGATGGCTCCCACCTATAATCTGGGCACTTTGGGAGGCAGAGGGAGGCAGATTGCTTGAGCTCAGGAGTTCAAGATCAGCCTGGGCAACATGGCAAAACCCTGTCTCTACAAACAATGCTAAAAAATTCACCAGGCATGGTGGTGCAAGCCTGTGGTCTCAGCTACTCAGAAGGTGGAGATGGGAGGATCACTTGAGCCCAGGAGGTTAAATCTGCAGTGAGCCATGATCATGCCACTGAACTCCAGTCTGGGTGACAAAGCAAGCCCCTGTCTCCAAAAACACTTAAAAATAAATAAAAAATAGAAAAATAAACAAAGAATATTTGATGACACATAAAAATTTTATTTTTAAAAATTTAATATATAAAATTCATTACTGTCCAACATTAATAGATGAACATTTATGATCAGTTTTGATTATAGCAAACACTAAATTTGACTTCCAATTAAGAGAAATGTTATAACCCCTAAAACAGAACTCCATTATTCTCACTGGTAGGCCTGTACTACAAAAAAAAATTGTACTCCATTATTATTATTATTATTACAATATTTAGAATTTTATTAATAAAAGTGGTGGAAATTTGTTTTCTCTTGTAATGTAAGTACTTACATAATTTTGCCTCTTGGCTCACCGATCTAAAATATTCACAATCTGGCCCTTTATGTAAAAAGCTTGTTCATCTCTGCTGTAAAGGGAGGAATGAAGTTTCTCAGAGCACATAACAAAGGAACTAGGGCTCGGCTGGTAAGAATGGGGGCCTGGGAAGGTCAGGCACGATGGCTCACGCCTGTAATCCCAGCACTTTGGGAGGCCGAGGTGGGCAGATCACCTGATGTCAGGAGTTCGAGACCAGCCTGGCCAATATGGCAAAACCCCATCTCTACTAAAAATACAAAAATTAGCCAGGCATGGTGGTATGCACTTGTCATCCCAGCTACTCGGGAGGCTGAGGCAACAGAATCACTTGAACCCAGGAGGAGGTTGCAGTGAGCACCACTGCACTCCAGCCTGGGTGACAGAGTGAGACTCTGTCTCAAAGAAAAAAAAAAACACACAGAATGGGAGCCTAGGGAAAGGCAAGAAGATGAAATGATTAGCTACCTTAAGTAGTGGAAATCCCTTTGAGAACCTGCTGAAAAAAGCATAAGATGGATCTTTTCAACAGAAATGCACATACATTCAACATTTCAGACCCTTAGTATCTTCCAAGGGCCCTAACAGTGGACCTTTAAGTGTCCAAGAGCCCTAGTAAGGGGAAGGAAGGAAGTAGGGAAGGAAGGAGGGAAGGAAGGAATGAAGAAAGGAAGGAAGGAAGGAAGGAAGGAAGGAAGGAAGGAAGGAAGAAGATGGAGGCATAAACCTATGCGATAGCAAAGAATAACTGAGCTTCCTTTGTTGTAGGAAGTCAGGGACCCCAAACAGAGGGACCGGCTGAAGCCATGGCAGAAGAACATGGATTGTGAAGATTTTATGGACATTTATTAGTTCCCCAAATTAATACTCTTGTAATTTCTTATGCCTGTCTTTACTGAAATCTCTAAACATAAATTGCAAAGATTTCATGGACACTTATCACTTCCCCAATCAATACCCTTGTGATTTCCTATGCCTGTCTTTACTTTAATCTCTTAATCCTGTCAGCCGAGGAGGATGTATATCACCTCAGGACCCTGTAATAATTGCAATAACTGCACAAATTGTACAGCATGTGTGTTTAAACAATATGAAATCTGGGCACTTTGAAAAAAGAACAGGATAACAGCAATTGTTCAGGGAATAAGAGAGATAACCTTAAACTCTGACCGCCGGTGAGCCAGGCGGAACAGAGCCATATTTCTCTTCTTTCAAAGGCAAATGGGAGAAATAAAGCTGAATTCTTTTTCTCAGCATGGAACATCCCTGAGAAAGAGAATGCGCACCTTGGGGTGGGTCTCTAAACTGCCCCCCACCCCGGGGTGTGGTCGGCTCTTATGGTTGAGGCTGCAGGGGTGAAATAGACTCCAGTCTCCTATAGTGCTCCCAGGCTTATTAGGAAGAGGAAATTCCCGCCTAATAAATTTTGGTCAGACGGGTTGATCTCAAAACCCTGTCTCCTGATAAGATGTTATCAATGACAATGGTGCTGGAAACTTCATTAGCAATTTTAATTTTGCCTCCATCCTGTGATCCTGTGATCCTGTGATCTCGCCCTGCCTCCACTTGCCTTGTGATATTCTATTACCCTGTTAAGTACTTGATGTCTGTCACCCACACCTATTTGCACACTCCCTCCCCTTTTGAAAATCTCTAATAAAAACTTGCTGGTTTTTGTGGCTTGTGGGGCATCACGGATCCTACCAACGTGTGATGTCTCCCCCGGATGCCCAGCTTTAAAATTTCTCTCTTTTGTACTCTGTCCCTTTATTTCTCAAGCTGGCCAACACTTAGGAAAAATAGAAAAGAACCTACGTGATTATCAGGGCAAGTCCCCCGATATCCTTTGATGTGCACTCTCTCCCCCTCATCTGAGTACTCTTCCCCAACCCAAATAAAACCAAAAGACAAATTCGGTGAGGTGGGCAGTGTTGTGTAGAGGCTCAGGAGCAGAGACAGAAATTCCTGTATAAAAGGTAGGAACAGGGTGCAGGTAGAAAAGTTGCTGAGACCCATACCTGCAGCAAATATGGAGAAGGCCACAGCTGAGTGGCGCAGGAAGCCATGGGCTGCCTCCCATCCCCATTATTTCTGAAACCCATGCTCCCAGGGTGCCTTGGCCACATCAGTCTCCTGTCCATGCAGCCCCCAGGGCAGTGTATGCCCTGGCTCACTACCCTCAGATCCCCCAAGGGCTGAGCTGAGGCCCAGACCCCAGATGGAAAGGTTGGCAGCCCAAACCAGAAAGCAGCACTCCAGATGCAGGCGACCCTGCCTGTGGACCCCATGTTTCAGAGGTCCCAGGTAGACATGACTTTGGATGTGATCCCAGCCAGGATCCATCACATCATTTCTGATGCTTTTTGCATCAGGGAGCTTGGGGGCCCACAGGCTTAGTCCAACTGTCCTGAGACTTGTCCATATAATGGGCAGTGCCTGGACAGTGCCACTTCATCTCTGGCATCACTGCTAGGAGGCATTTTTGGGAAATAAAGCAGAATGGCATCTGAGCATCCACAAGGATGTATCAGGAAGAAAGGAAGGGTCCTCTTATCTTCAGAACTATAAGCCTGAGACCTAAAACATAATTCAGTACCAGCTGTGTACCTGGGTTGCCCCTCATATGAGCTTCGATTTATGCCATGGGTCGGGGGGAATTGGCAGGATTTCTAGATCTGGACATGGAGATTTTTTACTTTGCAGCCCCAGCAGGAGATTCCGCAACCATACCTTCACCAAAGTCTCACTCTGAGCCTGTGCATCCACTCTTCTGCCTGAGACCTCACAGACAAGAAGTAAATATGCTGTCTTAAAAATCTGTCTCTTGAGGGATTCAAATCTTAAGACTCCCCCAAAATCCCCCAGAGAAGAAAAATAAGACCTATGTCCACAGGGAGAAACATGGGAGAAAAATATGCACTTAGAAGAACATAGAAGAAACTGAACTTTAGTCACCTTAAAAAGGACAACTGGTGGCCTGGGAGACTGATATAGTTTGGATATTTGTCCCTGCCCAAACCTCATGTTGAACTCTAATCCCCAGTGCTAGAGGTGGGACCTGGTGAGAGGTGTTTGGGCCAATGGGGCAGGTCTTTCATGGCCTAGTGTTGTCTTCAAGACAGTGAGTGAGTTCTCACGAGATCAGGTCGTTTACAAGTGTGTGGCACCTCCCCACCCTCTCTTGTTCCTGCTTTTGCCATGTGATGCGTAAGCTCCTGCTTCACCTTCTGCCAAGAGTGAAAGCTCCCTGAGGCCTCCCCAGAAGCAAAGAGATGTGGGCTCCATGCTTGCACAGCCTGCAGAACCATGAGCCAATTAAATCTTTTTTTTTTTTTTTTTTTTTTTTAGTTTTTAAATTTTACTTTAAGTTCTGGGATACATGTGCAGAACATGCAGGTTTGTTACATAGGTATACATGTGCCATGGTGGTTTGCTATACCTGTCAACCCGTCATCTAGGTTTTAAGCCCAACATGCATTAGGTATGTGTCCTAATGCTCTCCCTCCGCTCGCCCCCCATCCCCCAACGGGCCCTAGTGTGTGATGTTCCCCTCCCTGTGTTATCATTGTTCAACTCCCACTTATGAGTGAGAACATGTGGTGTTCGGTTTTCTGTTCCTGTGTTATTTTGCCGAGAATGATGGCTTCCAGCTTCATCCATGTCACTGCAAAGGACATGAACTCATTCTTTTTGATGGCTGCATAGTATTCCATGGTGTATATGTGCCACATTTTCTTTATCCAGTCTCTCATTGATGGATATTTGGGTTGGTTCTAAGTCTTTGCTGTTGTAAATAGTTCAATCTCTTTTCTTTATAAATTACCCAGCCTCAGGTGTTTCTTAATAGCAATGCAAGAATGACTTAATACAGAGACATAAGAGAAAGGGTCCCTTGGACTGTCTACCTTTGTACCATGTTCAAGTATTACTTATGTTTTTAAATATTTGAAAAGCAAAAATAAATAAAAAGTAAATAAAGTAAGACATCTGAGGAAGAAACCTGGTTTAGCTGATCTTAAGAATGCTTCAGAAAACTTAAGAAAGATGTTAACTTAAGAAAGACGTTTGGAGATAACTACTGACTCTTGTTAACCACTTTTCATGGACAATTTCAAGGGGATTTGTCTACCTATCACCAAGCCCTGAGTTATCAGGTAGACTGCAAGTTTCCAGAGAGAAGAAGGCATGGGTTTTTGTACCTCTCCTGTGACCTAGCCAAGCCTCTGGAAGAGAATATGTACTTGAGAAATATTAGGTCCCATTCAAAAATAAATATTCCAAAATAAGTAAATATTTAATGCAGTAAACTGATCTTTGACAAAGGTGCCAAGAATACACAATGGGGAAAGGACAGCCTCTTCAATAAATGGCATAGGAAAAACTGGATATCCACATGCAAAAGAATGAAATTGAGCTTCCGTCTTACACTACTCACAAAAAATAACTTGAAATAGATTAAAGACTTCTATGTAAGACCTGAAACTGTCAACATGTAGAACAAAACCTAGGAGAAAGCTCCTTGACATTGGTCTAGGAAATGATTTTTTTGGATATGACCTCAAAAGCAGAGGCAACAACAACAACAAAAATAAACAAATGGGATGGCATCAAACTAAAAATCTTCACAGCAAAGGAACAATCAAAAAAATGAAAAGGTAACTTACGAAGTAGGGAAAATATTCACAAAGCATATGTCCCATTAGGATTTAATATCCAAAATATATCAGGAACTCCTCATACAACTCAATAGCAAAAAAAAAAAAAAAAAAAAGCCTCATTTAAAAAGGGGCAAATGACCTGAATAGACATTGTTCCAAAGGCAGATAAATGGCCAACGGGTATATGAAACGTGCTTAGCATCATTAGTCATCAGGGAAATGCAGATCGAAACCACAAGGAGATATCACCTCACATCTGTTAGGTTAAGCTGTTATCAAAAAGACAAGATTAAAAGCATTGACAAGGATGTGGAGAAAAGGGACCATTGTATGCTACTGGTGAAAATGAAATTTGATACGGCCAGTATAGAAAACAGTATGAAGGTTCCTCAAAATATTGAAAATAGAACTATCTTATGATCCAGCAACCCAACCTCTGGGTATATATCCTAAGGAAATAAAAACAGTAGCTTCAGATATATCTGCACTCTTATGGTCATTGCACCATTATTCACTATAGCCAGGACATGGAAACAACTTAAATGTCCATTGATGAATTAATGGATAAAGAAATTGTGTGTGTGTGTGTGTGTGTGTGTATCAGGTTGGTGCAAAAGTAACTGCAGTTTTTGCCATCATGTACAGTCATTAAAAAGAAGGAAAGGAGGAAATCCTACCATTGGTGACAACATGGAAGGACCTTGAGAGCATTATGCTAATAAGTGAAACAAGTCAGACAAGGAAAGAGAAATGTATAAGCTCACTTATATGTGGAATCTAAAGAAGACAAACTCAGCCAGGTGCAGTAACTCACGTCTGTAAACCCAGCACTTTGGGAGGCTGAGGCAGGAGGATCACTTGAGGTCAGGTGTTCGAAACCAGCCTGGCCAGCATGGTGAAACCCCATCTCTACTTTTAAAGAGACAAAAAAAATTAGCTGGGCGTGGTGGTGCATGCCTATAGTCCCAGCTACCTGGGAGGCTGAGGCAGGAGAATGGCTTGAATCTGGGAGGCAGAGGTTGAAGTGAGCCGAGATCGCACCACTGCACTCCAGCCTGGGCGACAGAGAAAGACTCTGACTCAAAAAAAAAAAAAAAAAAAAAAAAAGTCAAACTCAAAGAAACAGAGTAGAATAATGGTGGTTGCCAGGGGCTGGGAATTGAGAAAAATGAAAAGATGTTGGCCAAAGAGTGCAAACTTTCAGTTATAAGGAACACATTCTGGGGATCTAATGTACAACATGGTGACTAGAGTTAATAATACCATATTGTATACCTGAAGTTTGCTAAGACAGTAGGTCTTAAATGTCCTCAGCACACACACACAAAGGTAACTATGTAAGGTGACTGATGTGTTAATGATTGTGACAATAATTTCACAACATATATGTATATGAAAGCATCATATTATATCCCTTAAATACATAAATTGTCCCTCAGTATCCACAGAGGATTGGTTCTAGAAACTCCTGCAGATACCAAATCTGAGGATGCTCAAGTCCCTTATATAAAATGGTCCATATTTGCATGTAACCTATGCCCATTATCTCTAGATTACTTATAATACCTAACACAATGCAAATCCTATGTAAATAGTTGTAATACTGTATTGTTTAGGGAATAATGATAAGGAAAAAAGTCCCTACAAGTTCAGCACAGATGCAACTATTACAGGCCTAACTACATTTTCAAACCGTGGTTGGTTGAATCCATGGATGCAAAACCCACAGAAATAAAGGGTCAACTGCAGCCATCCCATTACTGGGCATATACCCAAAGGGTTATAAATCATGCTGCTATAAAGACACATGCACATGTATGTTTATTGCAGCACTATTCACAATAGCAAAGACTTGGAACCAACCCAAATGTCCATCAATGATAAGACTGGATTAAGAAAATGTGGCACATATACACCATGGAATACTATGCAGCCATAAAAAAGGATGAGTTCATGCCCTTCGTAGGGACATGGATGAAGCTAGAAACCATCATTCTGAGCAAACTATCGCAAGGACAGAAAACCAAACACCACATGTTCTCACTCATAGGTGGGAATTGAACAATGAGAACACTTGGACACAGGGTGGGGAACATCACACACTGGGGCCTGTTGTGGGGTTGGAGGAAGGGGGAGGGATAGCATTAGGAGATATACCTAATGTAAATGACAAGTTAACAGGTGCAGCACACCAACATGGCACATGTATACATATGTAACAAACCTGCACATTGTACACATGTACCCTAGAACTTAAAGTATAATAATAATAATAAAAATAGAAGTTCAACTGTACAATTTTATCTGTCAATTATACCTCAGTAAACTGGGGGTGGGAGTCCAGGAATAAATCGATAAACAGATAAATAGTTTGAGTATCTCTTTTCTGGCAGGGGTCAAGGGCTGGGGAGAAGTGGAGATAGGGCAGAGAGCCTTCCCTTCTTTTCCATTTCGATTTCTCCTAGCCTAGAATCTTCTTTTCTTTTATTTTAGTATTAATAGAAACTTCTAATTTTTAATGAGGGCCATCCATGGTGCCTAGAGATAAAGTAGCCATGGTCATTCAAGAGTGATTTGTCCCCTTGTCCTCCAGAAAACAATCAAAGGCTTGAGATCAACCCCATGGGCCTATATCTACCCAATCAGAACAGTGAGTTATCACAGAGCCACAGCTCTATGAATGCTTTACTTGGATTTTTTTTTCCAGAAGGAACATGTTTCTCATGCAGCAGTCTTAATAAATGCAAGTGGGCTCCATTTCTTGGCTTTGAGGTAATGAAAAATTAATTACCATACTTTACAAGTAATAGTTTCCACTCACAGCACTCCTCTAGAAGTAAATATATCATAAATAGTTACTATTATACCAATGGTTGGTGGATTGGGCAGCCTGTCGTCCATAAATCTTTTTTCAACACACATGTTATTTCTTCTGGGGGAACAAACAGATTTGTTTTAGATCAGAGAGTCAACTGACAGATGGCCTTTGTAAAAACACACCATTTGTATAAATAAATTATAGTTTCACTATGGTATTCTGCATTTGTGGATTTGGAAAATCAATGCCCCCATTCTCCAGACTGGGCCTAAACTGTAAAGAGCAATTTTGTTTAGGTGTGAGGTCACATTGCACAGATCTGCCAACACAGATGCTAAAGTCCAAACTCTCTGGATGCTTGCTGCCACTTCTCATCACAATTGTCAAAAAGAACACTGCCTGGAGGTAACAGGATGATCTCCCAGAGAGCTCCGTAACCGATCAGAGCAAGTTACCAACTGGCACACTCCCCTTAGCTCTGGGCTCTGTTTCCATTAAATGTAATGATACCACGTGCCTTATTTTCCTAACCACAACTTTGCATAATTGGGGCTGACAGTGTATTTGTCTTAAAAACCTGAAACACTTCATTTTCTTTTATAATATAGTTCATCAGTTAAATGCTAAACATTCGGTAGATTTCTTTAAAATCCAAACCAGCCTTAACTCTGAGCACACTGGAATCTCAGTCATTACTCATCTTACAAGGTATACACATGTAACATATGCATCAAATATTTCTTGATTCATATATAAATGTATATCTCTAAATATGCATCTATACACACACATACCTACTCATGCAAATCCCCTTTCCCAGAACCAAAGGGTCAAGACTTAGTATCAAAAAAGACATAGTTTGTCACTGTTTTTAAGAACCAGGACTAGTAAAATGTTTCTTTTGTTAGGAGACCAAGACATTCATTTTAGCCAGAAATTCTAAGCACAATCTTTATTGGCCTAATGATTGCCTGCGTGTCCTTTTTTTTAAAGGATATTATTCCCTCTCCACACATGATTAAGATCCTAAAGTCATCAGTCGTGATCAAGGAAATAAAAGTTTAACACCAATCATGTTCACTATTCAAAATATAACAACAGGAAAGACTTTGTAAGTTTCCAGCTTAAAAAAAAAATTGTGTGTCAAATTGCCTAGTATTTTCCTAGCTATAAAGTACTTTTGGAAGCTGTGTTTATTCTTTCACAGGGTGAGATACTGTTAGCCTGGTGCTTTGTCTGCATTCATAACCTCAAGCTCCCACATTGCTATTTAGAGTTATACCAGTTGGTGCCTTGATAAAATTAATACGGTGTCTAGAGTTCCTAACTTACATCCAAAGAAGTGCATAAACCAATGATTTCCATCTGTTTCTATGACACTCCCAGGGAATCTCAGGTTACTTCAAAGGAGATCACAAATTCCCAAATAAAATTAATTTAGATCTACAAATCTTACACATATACTTACATATGCCAGATATAAATATATAGCTACATGCACATAGTACTTCTGGAAGATGCAAAGCCAGGAAATTACTAAGGTAATTGCATAGTAAGATCCTAGGAGGGTAAAATGATCACAAATTACAATATATATCGTAAACTAGATTAGAACTAATCATGAAAAATAAAAGTCCACTCAATTTACACAAAATCACAAATTTGGATCAAGAAAAAGGGTTTGGGGGGTAAATCAATGAAGCTATTTTTGAAGTAGATGATTTTGTGGATGAATTACTAGCAACCCAATAGGATACAAATCTGGTTGGATGACTGATCCATTTGATTCTTTTTTTTCATCTCTAAATTATGCTACATGCCTCTCTCTAAATAGAGAAGTGCTTCATCCTGCATCTCAATAAAATTATTAAAGACATCTTTGCTGTAATGGAGTCAACTCACAATCAATACCTGTATTCATAATATTATGCACACATACAGGTCAAGGGTTAAGAAAATGTTTTCAGTGCAACTGTAATCAACCAGCCCTCCTGTAATTAGGCTGTTTGCTGACTCCTTGGGGACATTTATTGGGAGGGGCCCAAGGGCCCCTCTTAGACTCAGATCATGTGACTGAGTGCAAAATTCCTTTGCTTAAAACAAATGCACTTCTCCACCTTCAGATTAAGGCAGTGATTAAGAGCATGAATCTGCCACTTCCTACTCTATAACTGTGGGAAAGTTTCTCATCCACTCCCTGCCTCAGTCTGTAAAAAGGAGAAAACAGTGCTTGCCCCATACAAGTGTTGAAAGGATTAAATAAGTTAGTAAGGATAAAGTGCTTAGTACAGTGCACATAGTAAACATTCAATAAGTGTAAGCTCTTATCATTCTTTATTATTCAACTTGTCAGAGGTTCCCCGAGCTAGAGACCACTGCAGAACTCTAGATTACTTATCAACTTATGATCATGTTGACTTTTTAAAATGTATTTTAATTTTACATAATATTATATGATACTATCTCAGTGTTAAATTTTTATGTGTTAAATGTTTGGTATTAAACATACATAATTCAGCTAGATCTGCATATTAAGTGGCATATTTGTCCCCTATACATCCTGAAAAGTTTGGAATTGGCAGAAACTGCATTGACTGGGTATCTGGACATGCATTGGAGGATCTCCCACTAATGTCCTGCGAGGCCATGGCTGAGTCATTTCACCCATCCAAATACCAGATTTCTTCCTACAACAAAGGTTTGGACTAGATGAACTCTAAGAACCCTTTTATCCTAAGAATCAGAGTATTATGAAGCTGACATCCTCCTTGATTTTCTGAGTTGTGACAGCATCATCTGTCTGAAGAAACCAACCAGTATGAAATGGGAGAATCCTAACCAGTAAATTTACTAGATCCAGCCTCTCTCAGGATAGCACATAACAAAATGCTAGAACGAACTCTTATATAAAATTCACATAAAAATGACCACATATGCCACTTTTATTGGGAAATTACAAGGAGAATGTGAATCTAATATCTACTGATGAATTATTCAACTATATTTCAGTCAGCCTGGCTGACTGGATGACAGAGTATGAGTATTTTTCAAGCACTCATAGAAAACTCCTGAACTCTCTTGAATGTTGGCCTGATGGTTATTTCTGGGGAAGAATGGACACCTGAATGTATAAGAAGAGAGACCCTTTCTCTAGGAATGGGAAAGGACATCATTATGGGATGCCCCAGGGGATCATTTGAAACCCTTTAAATATACATCTTGGGGAAACAAGACTTTATCCTGACTGGATATCTGACCTGGAAAATACCTTCCAAGACAAAAGAACAGTGAGGTCATACACAGAGGGCGTGAAAGGCTTAGGAAAAGAGTAAAGGAAGCCCCAAGAAACAGAGACTGTTGAGTCCAGGGGAGTTTGAGAAGCCATAGGAGACTGAAATAGAGGTTTACGCATATGTTGATGATATATGCGTGATTTGGAGGAAGTCAGAGAGAAAGATGGCTGATTTCTCAGCAAACACACTTTAAAATGCACATGGTCTAAACCTAACTCGCTATCTATAAATGCCAGCAATAGCCATGATTAACTAGTAGAGACGCAGTGGGTGGTAGGCATGAGTTCTTCCCACTCAGGCACTGGGAGGCTTTCAGTCACTCCAAAGTCCCCACTGCCTAAATAGTTACAAGTTTGTAGTAGCAAATATACACAATATTACCAAATGTAACAGCTTTAAAAATCACCCATTTGGCCAAGGCTGGAGAATTCTGTTTGCATCGGTTTCTCTTTTTGGAAGAGATCAAAATGTTGCCTCTCACAGTCCTTTGACTGAAGGAGAAATCAGAGGAAACCTGGATGGTCCACAGCAAGTTAGCATTTCCCACTGAAATAAACACATTCTTTTGACTCCCCTCCAGCCATGGATCCCTGGCCAACATCTCACAATACAAAGCCGAGACTGGCTTCAGTAGGAACACAGCAACTGCTAATCCCCATTATCACACCCGACAGTGTCCACCACACCCCCATAAAGATGCATTTTCTAGTAACTAATAAAAACTGGTCCTGAAGACAATAGCCTCTTGCTCATCTAAATACCCGTTGGGATATTACAAATTAACACCTTGTAAAGCAACCCAATTAAAAACTATGCCCATACACACAGTCTCACCCACCAAAACATACATCTGCCTCTCCAAATATTATGCAACGCTGGATTCTAACTCGGTCTTAATTTCTAAAAAGCCTACAGGCACGGATATAAATTCGCAGTTCTTGTGGCTGTGGCCGCCCTATGCACTCTTCCCTGTGGTGGACACAAACGTTAATGTACTTGTTATTATTTAAGGACACAAAAATACAGAAGGTGGCATTTTTCGCTTTCCCCTTCGAAGACTCTCCCCAGAGCTGCCAGATGAACGCCCACGCCACCTTCTCCCACCAAAGGTGGATCCGGCTAACAGGAGACTGGATCGCGACCACAGCGCGTTTGTGCCCAACTCTGGGGAAAGCCTCATCTTAGCGAGTGGCCCTCGGCTAGTCTCGCAGATCGGCCAAGTACACGGAGGCCGCGCGGTTTCACCATTAATGCTCCTGAAGGACAATAGCTCATCAAGCCCCACCGAAAGCCCCGGACCCGTCGTGGAGCCTGGGCTGGCGGGGGATGAGGCTGAGCGACTCCTCCTAGAGGTGGTTATGTGGAGAAGGAGCAATCCCTTCTCCCTCCTCCTCCTCCCCCCGCTACTATCCGCGGCCCAGAGAACTGCCGCTTGCCGCCATTGACACGCACAGATAGAACCCAAAGAAAGGCAAAGAGTCCTGCCCGGCACCGGCGCCGCGTGGGCCGAACCTGCGCCCAGGGAGGGGCGCGCAGAGGGCACCGGGTGCCCGGAGCAGGCGGCGCAGCACCAGGTGAGCCCGCCATGGCGATGGCATTATTGTTTAGGGTGCTCCGGGGTCTGGAAACAAAACGCGCCGCCGGGGCAGTGCAGGGGCCGGAGAGAACCACCTCTGCCTCTCCCCCGAGCCCCTGCGGGCGCACCCTCGATAGCCGACCCACCCCCTGCAAAAACAAATTCTTAAATCCAGCTGCCCAACTTGCTTCCTTGGGCGATAAAGGGGGGTGCTGCTAAAGAAGTGGTCAAATTCCTGCGGCCAGCGAGGGGCCGGGGGCATCGAGGGTACTGAGGGGGTGAGGAGGAGGGATGCGAGATTCAGCAGCGGGCCCCAGGCGAGGCTGGACCCGGAGGAAGCAGAGGGCTCCTGGGAATGCGGAGTTTCGGGCGCAGGAGCGGGAGGAGGGAGGCGCCTGGCCGCCAAGGGGCACGGGGCGATGGGTGGGGGGCTGCGCAGGGCCCGAGGGAGCCCGGGGAGGGCCGCTCGGGGGCCTCTGAGGGTGCCCAGGCAGGGCGCCGGCGGCTCCAGACTGACAATGGAGGGGGCGCGGAGCAGCCGGGCGGAGGTTAGGGACCCGAGTCCGGGGGCGGGCCGCGCCCGGGAAGGTCAGGCCGGGGACGCCGGGCGGCGGGGCGAGAGCTGGGGGTTGCTTCGCGGACACCCCGGCACCGCAGGCGGGCGTGCGCCCCGGGGCCGGCGCGGAAGAGGGCGCCGGGCCGGGCACTCCCCTTCGGTTCCCTTTCCGGGGCGCCCGGTGCCGACGCGCGCTGCGCTTTCACCGGGAAATGGCGGCCCCGCCGTGGCTCGCCTGGGCAGTCTGGCTCCCGCTTTGCGCGGGAAAAAATGATAATAATAAAAATATCGAAAAAGGGAATAAAAGTAAACTGGCTGCGGCACAGGAAAGGGCTCTGCCGGGCGCCGGACGCCGTGCGTATCGCTCGCGGGGCGCGGCGGTTGGGGACCAGCCCTGCCTCCCCCGGCTCCCAGCCTGCACCCCCGGCGCACCTCAGCCCCAGCCCGGCCAGCCCCCCGGATCGCCCGTGGGTGTCCTCCCCCGCCTTTCCTCGGGGGGGCGCCCTCAGTTCTTGCCCTCTTTGTTCCTTACAACAATGGCCAAAGGGGCATTGGTTCCCCAAGGGCCAGACGAGCCTCCTCCAGGCGTTTCCCGTGGCGTGCAGTGGACCACCGTGGGCCTGACTGAGGCCTGGTCCTTGCCAGGGTTTTTTGGCAACGGCCCTGGATGAGTGAAGGGATGAAAGGCGCGAGAAGAAATGGGCTGAGAAACCAAAGTGCGGGGCCCTGAGTGTTTGAGGGGACGCGATGGGAACCGTGGCTCCGCTGCCCTGATTTTAAGGGCAGTTTCCCTATCACAGCCACGCTGGAACTGAGGTGTCCGTCCAGCCTCTGTCCACCTCAGAGGAATTCAAAACAAGGGCCCAGTTCTAAGCCCCACAGACCCCAGGATCCCCTAGGGGCGATCAGCCCACCACAGCAAATAGTTTCCTCACTTTGCTCATTTGTGTTTGTTTTGAAATCCAGTTGTCACCTCACTGGGCTGCACAGTTGCTACTGAAACGGTTCAATAGGTGAGAGAAAAAGAAAACATTATTAAGAGCGAGAACGTGTCTTCGTGTGTGTTGTTTTGAACCACAAACTAAGCTACACATAATCCTCAGTCCGTTTTAACACACTTCTTATTTTCAAACTACATGTTCAGAGCTCCAAGATTTGGAAACATACTGGTGATTTTTAGAATTGTCTTAGCCTAAAATTACGTATAAATAAATAGAGGCACTGCCCGGCAGAAAAGTTTATCTTGAGTCGCATAATTCACATCTTCATAACCCCTCTTTCCCGTGGCCAAATTTCCTTCTAAAACATGCCCAGTTCTCCTCTTCTCTGGTTTTTCCTACCCTACCACAGTTACACCTCACCTGGATCCATTAATTGTCAGACTTTACACATTATTAGTGGTTTCCTCTATATCAAAACTCCGTAAAAGATTTTACCTCCTTGAATCCAGAGTGTCCCGAGGATTCTGACCCTACTCCCTCACCATTCCATCTTCTGTCTGGTTCCCAGGATTTTTAAGGCGCCTCTGGTCTGCCATTTCCCAGTGGGTGGGACACCCTGCTAGCTATTGTCTGAGACAACCACATCTGTTTTCACTGCCTCCTGCCAGCAGAACAGGAGGTGAGTCCTGTCTTAGGCAACTTTAAATGAAAGGTATCTATAACTTGTTACTGGGGAGGGATGTGCAAAAATTCAGCCAACTTTCTTGAGAATGTTTTTCAACCTTAAGAAATAACCTCCAAGTTAGATGCAGTCTTGGTAAATGGAAAGTATATTGCACAGAGATTAACAAAGAACTTATGGTTAGAGATCATTCAGCAAACACTTATTGAGCACCATTCTTTTGTTGTTTGTTTTATTGTTTTTGAGATAGGGGGTCTCACTATATTGCTCAAACCGGTCTCGAAATCCTGGGTTCAAGGGGTGCACCTGTCTCAGCCTCCTGAGTATACACCAATTCTTAAACACCTCTAGATAGGGAAGGAAATGAAATAAAATATAAGGAAGTCATTGGGCCCTTCTCTCATAAAGCTTACAACCCCAAGCCTAGGAGATAAAATATACATGAAGGTAAAACAAGGTAAAAAGTGATTTTGGCAAGCTAGTGGGAAAACAGGTACTTTCATATACTGCTGACTGGTGTGTAAATTGATATAACCAATTAAAAGAGCAGTTTGGCACTATAAAATTAATAATGTGCACATTCTGTGACTCACCATTCCATTTCTCAGTATGTCACCCAAAGAAGCAGGCATCTATGAGCTCAGCATGTATAAGGATGTTCATTGCAATTTTGGTCATTCTGAAGTAGAAAACAGCCTAACAGCCGTCAACAGGGAATGGCTAAATAAACTCTGGTGCATCTGTCTTCTGGAATATTAGGCAGCAGTTCAAAAGAATGAAGCAGATCTATATATACTGAGACAGAAAAAGATCACCAATATATACTATTAATGAAAAAAGCAAATTGCAGAACAGTACATACTATATGGTACTATTGATATTAAAACAATATAAAATTATACATCTCTGTAAGTAAAAATGCATACAAAATGGACAGAAAAAGTATAGAAGATGTCCACTAAGAGAGACAAGAACTAGAGGAATTGTCAAGAAGGGCTTTGGCCATATCATTATTAATACCCATCCATAACCTTGTTATAATATTTGAAGTTCTGTAATTTGTTTCTGTTTTGTTTTGTTTTGTTTTGTTCTGTTGAGATGGAGTCTCACTCTGTTGTCCAGGCTGGAGTGCATTGGCACAATCTCAGCTCACTGCAACCTCCATCGCCTAGGCTCAAGTGATCCTCCTGCCTCAGCCTCCCTAATAGCTGGGACTACAAGCTTATGCCTTCCAAGGTGCTGGAATTACAGGCGTGTGCCACCGTGCCTGGCCAAGTTCTGTAATTTGAATTAATGTATGTCTTGCTTGGATAACTAAATACAAGTAATAATTTTAAAGTGATTGATAATACGTAATGATAATACATAATTAATACATAACGATATACACAAAAAATTTACTACAACAGTTTGTAAAGGGAGAAGAGAGTTTTGGACTTGAGGGAGGGTGTTGGGCTAGGCTTCGTGGAGAACGTGTCAGGATTTGGATGAAGAAGGGTAAGGGAGTGAGGCAGGTGGAAGGAAGCTGGATGCAGATGCTGTGTTCCAGCTAGTCCTCGTTCTTCAACATGATTATGAGATTCCCTTGCAAGGCTGAGAGTCCTGGCCTGGCCTACCCTGCTAAGGTTCAGGTTGAAGGGTGAGCTAAAAGAACCCTCACAATTTTTTTCATTGCCATTTAAGTCTGTGACCACCTTAAATTCTATATATAGAAGAAAGAGAAAAACGAACCAGTAGAGAAGTATATGAGTTCCAGTATGGTATGGGAAGATCATGTTTTTAAAAGGAATGTAGTGAAATCTTGAAGATAGAATTTTTTTCCCCAACATACACTGGGATGTATATTGGGAATTAGGTTGGAGGGAAAGATAAGTGTTTGGGAGGGTAATTCATTTCCCTCAAAAAAATCACAAAAGAGACCTTTTGAAACAAAATATTTAAGGCTGGTTTCATTTATTCAAACACTAGTTGAAGGAATATTTATTGAATATCAACTGTGACCTAACACTATGCTAGGTGGCATCTGGGGGTAAAACATGCAATAGCGTGTTGGAAGAACAGCCCAATTGCAGCAGTTGAGGTAAGGGGGCTGGTTCTAGTTTGATCTCACAGGCCGTGGACAAGTCATTCAATGAGCATGTTCCCTTCCAAGCCATTCCTTTCATTGTAGCTACATTTGGGTGGGAGCGGGGGGTGGGAGAATGCTAAATGATTGATCACTCAAGTCCCTTTCAGTCTTAGATAATGGTTTTGTGAAATCCTGTGATTTCCAACATTGCAATGACTATGAATTCAGGCAGATGGAATTTGGAGACTACAGGATTAGACCGAGGGGATCTGAAAGTGCCCAGCCTTGGGAAAAACAAAACTATTTGCTGTCATGAGGGTTCTCAGCAGATGATGTGGCTCTCAGGGTTTTCCTAGAGTTAAACTTTCATTATTACCCCTTTACACACATACAACCTCAAGTACCATAATAATTGTAGCAGTTGGTTTTGAAATAGAGTGGACAAAGAGGCAGAAATATGCCCAATAAAATGTCAGATTGCATTTCATGAAAATAGTTCTCTATAATGATTTCTTTTGTGGAAATAAATCACAGTAGTTAATGTTTATTAAATGTCTGCTACCTGCCAGGTACTGTTCAAGCACCTTACATGTATTAACCCATTTAATTCTGACAGCAGCCCTATAAGTAGGTACTGTTACTACATCAATCACAGGAAAACAAAATGGTGGGGGGATGGTGAAGAACATGACCCAAAGTCACCACACAAGGGACTCCAGGCCAGGCAGCCTGACCCCAAAGCCCTACATCCTTATGCCCATGTGGTAAGAGCAAGGAGCTGCTAGCTTTCCAATGATTCTCAGATGATGCTCAGCTTAATGTTTGTCTAGGCAAATTTTTATTTTCAAAACTTATTTGTCTCACTACTTTATCCAACTATGACAAATGAAAGAAAGAATATGAGACTGAGCCACAGAACTCTGTACTTTAAACTGTCTTGTCACAAAGTATTAAATAAGATAAATTTGGTGGTTTCTCTGAAGCCCTTACTGTTCATTTATCCATCTCACCATCCATCATACTTTGCCCGATTTATTTGACTGGCATTGCCAATTTGGACTTGGAATGGAGTAAGTAATTCAAGTCAAAATTCTCATGCTTTGTTAGAAATATGCATAGACCACCAGTGTACAGACATTTACTCCAACTGATTCTAAGATGTCAGAAGGGTTAGATACACTGACCACATTTATTCACTCAAAGTTACAACACATGATCTGGCCAAAGATTTAGGGGTTGTTTCTGGATATGAAAGGCGGTCCTGATGATAAGAGTTTAGATGCCAAATCTGGGATATTTCTATGACAACAGGATAAAAGCAGCACAAGATAAAATCAAACTTACCCTGGAACCCAGGCCCCATGCTGGCTGGGCTGGCACTGCCAATTTTATATACACACACACACACACACACACACACACACAGAGAGAATTTTGTAACTTGTATTTTGCACTCCTGCCTTCACTGCTCAATAAGACCATTAAAATTAAATAGTGGTGGTGGACCACAAAGAGGCAAACCCCAATAGCTTATACAATATGCAACATAAACTTTTAGGTCAGGTGGTAATTCACTGGGTTGCTCATCCGAGTGGTAAACTTCCAAATTGAGCTTTCTTGCAGAATTTCAATGAAGTGATCATTAAGTCCCCCATACCCCCACCACCCCGCCAACAACCCTATCACCACTAAACTGAATTTTCACCTCAGCTGTTCCGTAGTAAACAATGTAGATTATTGTTTTGGGGTGAAGAAAAGGCAGTCCTAGATATAAAATCAAGCAGATTTTTTCAGGTCCAGTTTTTCTTTTCTATGGTTATCCTGGGTGAAGAAATAGCAACTTCAAAGGAAAGATCCTGTGAATGTGACTTACTTATCCTGGTTGCTCCATCTCTGTGAATATAAGTGACGGGTGGGGCTCAGAGGGAGTCTGTTTTGAGCATCTTATAGGTTGGAGAGGACCTCAGAGGTGAGCTGGTGCATTGGTTCTCAGGTGGGGCTCCACAGAACCCAGTGCTCCTTGGAGGCCCAAGGCAGGAAAGGTGGGGACCAAGCTGTTGAAGTTCCCAGGCACTTGCCCACTCCAGTCAGGACAGCTCCCCTTGCATCTCTTTTATATATTAGAGCATAATTTTTTTTTTTTTTTTGAGACAGAGTCTCACTCTGTCACCCAGGCTGGAGTGCAGTGGCATGGTCTTGGCTCACTGCAACCTCTGCCTCCTGGGTTCATGATTTTCCTGCCTCAGCCCCCTAAGTAGCTAGGATTACAGATGTGCACCATCACACCTGGCTAATTTTTGTATTTTTAGTAGAGACAGAGTTTCACCATGTTGGCCAGGCTGGTCTCGAACTCCTGACCTCAAGTGATCCTCCCGCCTCGGCCTCCCAAAGTGCTGGGATTACAGGCGTGAGCCACCACGCCTGGCCTCCTACAAATTTTTGTTCAAGCAAAAAGGGAGCCCTAAAAGGTCTACTGGTTTGCCTACAGGCCACAGCTAGTCACGGCCAAACTGGAGGCTCCCTCCCCGTGGTCTACCACACCTTCCATTCTACCACCTTGATGCCCCCTTGAGCTTTGGCAGGTTTCACCCACAGAGGGGATGGTGTGGTGTGGCCAGTGGCTGGTTACACCCACAGAGAGGATGGTGTGGTGTGGTGTGGTGTGGCCAGTGGTAGCCCTTAGCTGAAGCAGCTGATACAACGTGCCGGGGTCCAGGAGCTACAGGGGACCCACACATGCATAACCAGGGAGCAACACTGTCAACAGCACAGGACACAGAACTGCAGCAAAAGACCCAAGCCACTTTTCCCCACAGTGCAGCCACTGCCTGAGGACTGACAGCAGGGCCAGGTGCGGTGGTTCACAACTGTAATCCCAGCAGTTTGGGAGGCTGAGGCAGGCGGATCACTTGAGGTCAGGAGTTGGAAACCAGTCTGGCCAACATGCCGAAAACCCATCTCTACTAAAAATACAAAAATTAGTGGGGCACAGTGGTGGGTGCCTGTAATCCCAGCTATTTGGGAGGCTGAGGCAGAAGAATCGCTTGAACCAGGGAGGCAGAAGTTGCAGTGAGCCAAGATCGCACCACTGCACTCCAGCCTGGGCAACAGAGCCAGAGTCTCTAAAAAAAAAAAAAAAAAAGGAAAAGAAAAAAAAAGAGAAAAAAGGACAGACAGCAAGAAAAACTGGGTAGGGAGGTGCAGGCAGAGGAAGGGATGGAGGAAGAGGGGTTCCAGAGCAGTCTGTTGTTCCAGCTTTGAGAGCAGACAACTGGCCCCACTGATGTACTCAGTTGCCCAGCAAATATGGATGTCTCTGGAAGCCCCTGGTGGATCAGGCTCACCAAGGCATACAGCCCACCTGCTGTCTGGTACTGGAACATTCACCCTAGCCCCTAAGGGTGCTCCTACACACCTCTACTCGCATTTGGAAATCTCATCTTGGCTCAGACAAAGCCAGTGCCCTGCTCAGAGAAGTAAAGAAGGTGCTGCTTATAACAATAAACTGCATTACTAATTTGGATCTGTTAGATTTGCGGAAAACAAGATAGTTTACCCACTGTTATACTTGATAAAGAACTTATTTAAATTAAAAGAAAATCTTGGTCAAGCTGGTCTCAGTGGCTCATGCCTATAATCTCAGCACTTTGGGAGGCTAAGGTGGGAGGACAATTTGAACTTAGGATGTCAAGGCTGCAGTGAGCTATGATTGGGCCACTGCACTCCAGCCTGGGTGACAGAGACTCTGTCTAAAAAAAAAAAAAAAAAGAAAGAAAAAAAAAGAGAATATTGGTTTAAAGAAACCAGACTACTTCGTCTTTTTATGAAGGCCATCAGCATGTTAAATAAAGTTTATTCTTTCTCCCCAAAAGCAATTCATTCAATAAGGGCACGTGCTAAGGGGTTTTTCTTTCTTTCCTCTCCTCCCTTCTGAGATCCCAGTATAATTTTAAATATTGTTTATGGAAATCCCACTGTTCCTATTTGTCAAGCCTCAAAGAACAAAAAGACAAGAAGAGACCAGGCTGGACCCAGTGAGGGTGTTTTTGTTTTGTTTTCTGTGAATGAATAGATTCAGGAAGGCAGACTGGTTCATTTTCTGGTTGGCTTTCTTTAGGAATGCATTGCTAACTCAGATTCAAAGAAAACTGAAATTATTTTTATTCATTTCTCATCCAAGTACCACAGGTGGCCAAACATATTTATATTAGAAAATAGCGTAAGGCTAATAATAAAGAAACAAGCTACATTATAGATCAACAACTTCTGCTTTTCTCTTTTTTAAAACAACCATAGCTCAGGTTCAACAGAGACAACAAAACATGTTAAAATGTCTTAGTATCCTGCAGTAGCAGCAGATATCCTAAATCTATCCCTTAAACCCCCCTACCCCTTGTCCCAAGCTCCTCTAGAGTGACCACACGTGCTCTGCCTCTGAATGACAATGTGCCGGCAGTTGAACTTCCCGCTCCACGATGTGACTTGAAATACTTTTTTAAAAGGGAATGATTTGTTATTCAATAGTATAATTTAAATAGATTGGATTAATGCTTGGTTCTAACATTCATGGTTGGTTAATTTGGTTAATTTGATCTGCGTGTCATTTTGATGAAATTGCATTTGATATAGCCCTTTATGTTATAAATTGTTAATGTGCTTTAACATATATGACGATAAAATTATTGACTATTCTCATTCACTTAAAGGTGGCCTTGAAAGAAAATGGTTTGGAAAGTATTATACTATAATGATTTGCCCTTGGAGTTCATAAATGGAAGTGTAATAGAGCCAGTGATTTAGCTTGTATTACTGAAAATGGCTTTTACAGCTACAAAATAATGCTAACAAACTATTATTATTTTAATACAATACTTAGGGTAACACACCAAAATACAGTCAAACTCTATTAGGTGGGAAGCTAAGATTTTTTTCATACCCTTTAAAATATATTTCAATGTATAGTTAATATATTTATATTGAATCCCCTCATTTCCTACCTAGTTTTGTTTTATTTCCTCTCAATGTATTCTCCCAAAGGATTATTTTGAACTGACAAAGATGCTTCATTGCAGTGTCTCCATCACTTTTCATAAATATTTACAATATAAAATATTCTGAAGCACAATACCACAGATTAGGGAAATATCATAGGGGATAAGAATGAATAAATTGAATAAATTTCAGCAATTTTAAAACAGTACGCGAGTCCATTAGGGATGACACTGTGAATTTCATGTTCATGAAAACAATGTTTAAAGTTTTTTTTAAATTTCAATTCCATCATTAAAAGCTCTAAAATCTCTTATTTCTAGATTTAAAATAATGTATGGTGAAAGCGTTTTGATTTGCATACTTCTGAAGAGAATGATCTCGAAAGAGTGCTTTAAAATAAGCTGTCTTGTGATTCTAGATCCTTTGTCAAGGTGATTCATCGCTGTGACCGAACCCCACCTGTGACACCCTGGCCTATAATTATAGCTCCCAATCCTCAAATTACTGACTGCTGTCTCTTTTTCAAAGCCTCGTTGTAGAAGCTTGACTGCAGAAAAAAATGGTCATTTAAGTCAGGATGCTGTTGTATGTTCTCACCCATAAGTGGAAGCTAAACTATGAGGGTACAAAGGCATCAGAATGACATAATAGACTTTGGGTACTCAGGGGAAAGGTGGGAAGGGGGTGAGGGATAAAAGACTACAAATCAGGTTCAGTGCACCAAAATCTCACAAATCACCACTAAAGAACTTACTCATGTAACCAAATACCACCAATAAAAAATTTAACAAAAACAAAATAAATAAATAAATAAATAAATAAATCAGAACGCTGGAGGTGTCAATGGCCCACCTTGCTGGCTGGCAGAGGGTTTGTTGCAGCCCTCCACAGTTTACAAAAAAAATAAAAATGTGGAGAAGTTGAGGTGTAAAATATGGCTCACTGTGTAACAGCTCCTTATACTTGATAAAGAAATTATGTGAATAAAAAGAAAATATTGGTCTAAGGAAACCAGACTATTTTGTCTTTTGATGAAGGCCATCAGGGTGTTAAATAAAGTTTCCTGTTTCTCACCAAAAGCAACTCATTCAATAAGGGCACATGCTAAGGGGTTTCCTTTCTTTCCTCTCCTCCCATCTGGGAGCACAGTATAATTTTAAATATTGTTTATGGGAACCTCATATGCTGCAATTGTGAAAATACAGACACACTGAGTTGGATTCTATTCTATTAAGGAGTCGTTATCGTCTCTTGATACAAAATTTTATATTCTTCAATTATCTCAAGACCGGTTAGTTTTCAGGGACTCACCTGGTGATGAAGGTGATCTTAATTTTTTAACATGACATTATTACTCAATTATAAAACAGTTGAGCTGTTTCTCCTCAGCAACATACTCATTTCTGGGCTGATCCACAAATGAGGTTTGTTAAAATGTTAAAGTAAAATGACATTTTCAGTTTCCAGTTCAAAATGATGGACTGAGCACATGTGCTTTCCTTCAAACCCCTCCTCTCCAGAGCCACAGAAATAATGGTAAAGAAGTACAAATAAAATAAACAATAACAAAGGGGTAGGGGCTGGTGTGGTTAGTCAACAGCAGATGGGAGATTTCAAGAAATTTCCAGAAGACTGAAAGTGCATAAGAACATATGCACATCACAGGGGAAGCCACAACTGAGAGTAAAAGCAAGAGGGAACTGCGGCGAAGGTGGGGAGGGTGATAAGCGGGGACTCATTGAAGGTCTGTTTCCAGGACAGCTCAGTGAATTGTCCTTTCTCCCTCCTTTACTACTAGAAGAGTTTCCAGCAATTTGGTGTTTAGCCCTTAAGCTAACAATCTGAGAGTTCTTCTCTAAAGCAATCAAACAACTACAAGAGGCTGGGCATGGTGGCTCATGCCTGTAATCCCAGTATTTTGGGAGGCCGAGGCAGGCAGATCACCGAGGTCAGGAGTTCGAGACCAGCCTGTCTAACATGGTGAAACCCTGTCTCTACTAAAAATACAAAAATTAGCCAGGTGTGGTGGCAGGCTCCTGTAATCCCAGCTACTCAGGAGGCTGAGGCAGGGAGAATTGTTTGAACCTGGGGGACGGAGGTTGCAATGAGCCAAGATTGTGCCACTGCACTCCAACCTGGGTGACAGAACAAGACTCCATCTAAAAAAAAATTAAAAAACTACAAGGCACACGTAGAATTTCTAGGATAAATATCACACCACAAAATAAAGCTCCCCACTCATTCTGGCATTTGGGGATTCTCAGATCCTAACTGGACACCCTAAAGCCATGCCTACTGATGTGGTTTGGCTGTGTCCTCATCCACATCTCAACTTGAATTGTGTCTCCCAGAATTCCCACATGTTGTGGGAGGGACCCGGGGGAGGTAATTGAATCATGGGGGCTGGACTTTCCTGTGACATTCTGCTGATAGTGAATAAGTCTCACGAGATCTGATGGGTTTATCAGGGGTTTCTGCTTTTCCTTCCTCCTCATTTTTCTCTTGCCGCTGCCATGTAAGAAGTGCCTTTTGCCTCCCGCCCTGATTCTGAGGCCTCCCCAGCTATGTGGAACTGTAAGTCTAATGAAACCGCTTTTTGTTCCCAGTTTTGCATGTGTCTTTATCAGCAGTGTGAAAATGAACTAATACAACTAGCTCCTAACTGGACACCTAAAGCCATGCCTGCTAATTAGCATGCCCTGCACACACACACCCAGAGATCCCAAACGGGAAGCATGCCCACCAAACAATGGTTGAAGAATTGAAGAAAGCTCTTCTATCTGCCTATAATCATCAACCTTGTCCTTCATTCTTTTTTTTTTTTTTTTTTTTTTTTTGAGACAGAGTCTCACTTTCTCGCCCAGGCTGGAGTGCTTGAAAAAGGATCGTTGCAGTGGCAGGACCTTGGCTCACTGCAACCTCTACCTCCCAGGTTCAAGTGATTCTCCTGCCTCAGCCTCCCAAGTAGCTTGGATTACAGGCACACACCACCATGCTCAGCTAATTTTTGTATTTTTAGTAGAGGTAGGGTTTTGCTATGTTGGCCAGGCTGGTCTTGAACTCCTGACCTTAAGTGATCTGCCCACCTCGGCCTCCCAAAGTGCTGGGATTACAGGCGTAAGCCACCGTGCCCGGCCTTGTCCTTCATTCTTAAATACAAACGCATAGCCAAAGATCACCAGACATTTAAGAAAAGCCTACATGAAAGTGAAAGATGAAAATCAATCAATCAATAAATAGAACAACTGCCTGATAAAATAATTTAGAGGACAGAAGATAAATTTAACACATTCTAATTAGTTTCAGAAAGATTTGAAGACATGGTGCATTCATAAAAGTACAGGATGCTATAAAAAAGGAATAATCTGAGAACAAAAAGAGCTCTTGGAAATTAAAAATATGATTACCAAAATTAGATAAAGACTGAAGAAAAAATAGAAGAAAAAAGATAAGAGACTTGGACTATTAATCTAGGAGATCCATTACCTGGTTTACAGGAATCTCAGTAAGAGACAAAGAAAGGGGGTATTGGGAGAAATAAAGAAATTGGCAGCGGGTCGAGGGGGGAGGGATAATCAAAGACATAATAGAAAAAAAAATTCCATGTTATAAAAGTCTAAGTTTTCAGGTTGAACCAACTTATTGCCAAATGCTGAGCAGAGTTCAATGACTTCAAAATATTGAAGCAAAATGATTTTGACACTAAAAATGATAATACTCTACTAAATGATAACCTAAAGATCTTTCAAGTAAGATAGTTCTGCTTCTGTAAGAAAACAAAGTTTAGGCCAGATGTGGTGGCTTATGCCTTTAATGCCAGCACTTTGGGAGGCTGAGATGGGAGGATCACTTGAAGCCAAGAGTTCACAGGCAGGGGGATCACTTGAGGCCAGGAGTTCAAGACCAGCCTGGGCAACATAGTGAGACCCCCATCTCTACAAAAAAGTTAGCTGGATGTGGTGTACACCTATAGTCCTAGCTATTCAGGAGGCTGAGGTAGAGGATTGCTTGAGCCCAGGAGGTCAAAGCTGCAGTGAGCCATGATTATACTACTGCACTCCAGCCTGGGTGACAGAGCAAGACTGTCTCAAAAAAAGAAAGAAAGAAAACAAAGTTTACTTCCCTGTCCTGTTTCTGAAGAGTTACGTCAGGTGGATACTAACAAAACAAGGGAGAAAACCAAGAAAGAGGAAGTCATAGGGCCAAGGATGAACAGAGAAGATAGGTCCCAGAAAGACCAGTCCCAGGAAGACCGCTGGCTAAAACAACTCCATTCCAAACTGGAGCTGGAGGTCAGAGGGCTTTGAAAATAACCCCTCTGCAAAGGGTTCTCTGGGAAAAACAGGGTCTCTACAAAGAACAATGTGATTGAGAAGCTGAGTGATTTTGAGGACATGGTAAAGGAACATCTTTTGTCAACACAGAAAAATACAGTCCACGTTCCTATTTGTGGATCCTATATTTGTGAATTTGCCTACATGCTAAAATGTATTTGGAGCCCCCAAATCAATACTTGCGGCACTTTCATTGTCATTCTAAAGCACGCATGTACACAGAGCAGCAAAACATCTTAGTCGCCACAAGCACACCTTCCCAGCTGAGGTTGCACCAGGTGACTGCCTTCTTGTTTCAGCTCACACTGCAATCAAGTGCCCTTTCCATGCCCTATTTAGTGCCGTGTTTTTCACATGTTTGTGCTTTTTGTTGGTGATTTTGCTGTTTAGAATGGCCCCAAGGTGTAGTGCTGAAATGATGTCTAGCATTCCTAAGTGCAAGAAGGCCATGATGTGCAAGCTTCCTTCAGGCACGTGTTACAGTGCTGTCGGCTGGAAGCTCAATGTTAATGAGTCAACAATATCTATTAAACAAGGTGTCTTTGAACACAAACATACATAAAACAAGATGAAGTATTGATTAGTTGATGAAATGTTGTGACCAGAGACTTGTAGGAGCCTAACCCTGTATTTCCCCTAAGCGCAGTTTTTCAGTTTTTGCTAATTCTGTGTTTCTGACTACTTTATAGAACATAACTACCCCACATATTGAGAATCAACTATAATTAATAAATTCAGGGTTAGAGAGGAGCTATACAAGAAAGACATGGTCCAAATGTGAAGCCACGGAAAATGTGGAATGGTTTTGAACATCAGGTTTTCAGAAAAAAAAAAAGAAAAATTCTTCTTGACATGAGGACTCAAGGATTCCGATGCTGGACCACAGAGAAGAAACTGTGATGCTAGCATCACACTTGATTCTGCAGAAAATATTTACAAATGTGATGAGCGCTATACTCAGTTCTGCAGGGAACAATATTTAGAAAGTCTTAACCATGTAAATGGAGTTTAACTTTTAAAATAAATCTAGGGTCAAAATGTGAATGATTTTATTGTGATTATAGAATAAAATATCTATGTTATGAACTAAGACAATAGCAAGTATAGAAGACAGAGGTAGAGCTTAGGGAGGTGATGTAGGGAGGAGAGGACCAGGGAAAGATTAGGGCGCTCATATCCTCATCTCATATGATGATGACATGAGAGATAATCCCCAAAGTTGATGAAGTCAGAAACAGAGATTGGAGTGTACAGTATTACTTCAAGTTTCCAAGGCAATCAGTGGGGAAATAAAACTGAAAAAATAACTGTCAACAAATGAAAAGGGAGGAGGAAGGTGGGTTAAGGCCTCATCCTTCTTCGGCACAGGTAGAGACTGTCTAAAAATGAAAATACATCAAGAAGTGGAGGTATAAGCATGAGAGTTTTGGAGGTAGCCACCAGAACTGAAATTATCCCTTGTCACCTGTATTGGTCTCTCTCAATGAGACCAATGAGTGAGAAACTGTTGCTCTTCATTTTATACATTTTGGTTCCTTTTTGCTGTTTTTTTTTTTTTACTTTGTGCAAATATTCCTCAGATTTAAAGATAAACTCAAAATATTTAAATAATTTCTTTAACTTTCTTGTTTTCCTTGCTTTAGAGTAACCTTGAGCAAGTCAGAAGTATAGGTTTAAGCTTGTTGGTGGTGGGCCCCAGCATAGAAATTCCCTCACTTTCTCAGAGTTCTTAATGTCTCCAGCATGTTTTTGATACCACTAGGGCAGAGGAAATGCCTGCCTGTTCCATTTATGAAGTGTTGAGCCCAAACAACTTAATAAGTTTTCATGTTCTAACATTGTACTAGCCATTTGGGAAAATAATACACATGAATTAAAAGGAAAAAGTATTCTTATTCTGTTCTTAAATAACCACAATGAATTACAAATAGGATGTGTACAGCTGTTGGGCACTGCACAGGTACCCAGACCTTGGAGTCAGATTGGACACTGCCACCCTCATTTTCTGTTCTGTATTGACTTTCACCCAACACTTGCTTTTAATCACAGCAACAGCCAAAAACCCAGCTTTGCAAGAAAAAAATGGCATCATCTAAAGGAACATAGTGCACCCTACTGTTGAAACTGAACCATCGGGAGCTGGTAGTGGTGGGGTCTCACAGAGGCCAACTATGGCTGTATTCAAGGGAAAGCTTAAACCTTCCTGCAGTGCTTCTGTGGGTTTGTTGATTGCCCCAGTGTACCCTGGTGCACAGTTTGGGAACCATAGCTCTGACATCTATTTGAAACTTCATTTTGGTCTGTCAGGCAACTTCACTGGAAAATATTGGAGGACAAGGGTCATATAAATTTAACAACATCTAATGTAGTTTCTTGTTCAATAATAAATGCTCCATAAATACTGTCTTACATTGAATCTATGATGGTATCGATTGCAAGAGGCATACCAACTTCTAGAGACAGTAAAATGTTAAAAAATAAAAGTGCATCATAAAATCAGTGAAATACGGTAGTTCTTTGAATAGTCTGGTGTGAGTTTATTGCCTGTGTCTGAGTCAATGCTGCAACTTCATATTTACCCGGTGTTATATATAAAATCTAACCTGTCGGTGTTGTTATGGGCTTAAAAGCCAAACCTAGAAATAAATCCTGAAACAACAGAGTCTGAATACGCCCTCTTCCCCAGCACACACAAGACCAATGATGTGCTTCCACTTGCTGTGCTCCTGGGGGTTGGGGGGAACCAGCCAGGAGCCCTACATTCTCCCTCTTCTTCTCTGAGTCTGGAGTTTTACCTCCCTGTTTCTCACCGTTAACATGCTTGAAATGCTCTGATCCACTCTACTAAAAATTATAAGACTGTATACCTTGGTCTTTCTGCTATGAAAGGACAGGTACATTGCAGATCCAGGGTTTGTCTGGTTTCCTCTATATCCCACGTGTGTCTGGGAAGATGGGGCCACCTGAACAGAGCCGCATGGTCTCCAGGGATTGCCCACACGGTGTCTCTGAGGACACCAAGAGGTGCGTCCAGCCATATTCACTCTCCAGACATGTAAACTTAGTGTATCGTAGTCCTTAAGCTTTGCCTAATCAGAGTGGAATTGTCTTAGAGCAGAAATTGTTTCCTTCAGGCTAATACTTAAATGTTTACATTTAAGTATTAGCCTGAAGGAAACAAATTTTCACCTTGCAGTGGTTCTTTTTAGACAGTAGGCCTACACCAAGACTCCAATTACCAGGATGTGGATAAAAACCCATTCAAGTTTTTGACTCCTGACTTCCCAAGACGGAATAGAGTTGGAGGAAAGGGTGGCCTGGGAAAGAAGGAAGTTCAGAGTTATAATTTATCATAACTCCAGGCATAATCCAGCACAGGCTTTGGGGAGAGGTGGTCTTTAGAAAGCAGGGTCTTCTCGAGTGGCCCCAGAGGCTCAGCACTTCCTGCCGTCGGTGGGCTCTGATAGATGTAACATGTCAGCTCCATCAGCCCCTCCTTGCTTCCCCTAGGGATTCCTGGATGTGCTCTAATTCTTACTGTCCGTGTGCGGGGACCTCACAGCCCTGAGTCCCCAGGAGGGCCTGGGAGATAGGTGCCTGGCTGCTTAAATTCCACACAAGACCTGAAAAGATGGGTTTGGCAGGCATAGAGAACTCTCCAGTCCTGCTTAAAATACATGTGTAAGTCAATCCGTCTCACACTTAGACTTCAGATGGAGGTGCATCCCCCACCCAGGGGAATTCCCTCTAAGGCCGTCACTTAGAGGGAAGTCTGGAAGCCACAGAGAGAAAACCTTGTCATAAAGTACCATGTTCGGGATGATTCTTACATTTAGGTTCTTTTTTACAATGTGCAGGTGGTATGTTTCTCTACTTGTTCCTACTTTGATTTTCCTTACTTGGCTATTTTATCTTCATGAGTGTTGGGTTTTGTTTGTTTGTTTGTTTGTTTTTGAGATGGAGTTTCGCTGTTGTTGCCCAGGCAGGAGTGCAGTGGTACAATCTCGGCTTACTGCAACCTCCACCTCCCGGGTTCAAGTGACTCTTTTGCCTCAGCCTCCAGAGTAGCTGGGATTACGGGCACCCGCCACCACGCCCGGCTAATATTTTGTATTTTTAGTAGAGTTGGGGTTTCATCATGTTGGCCAGGCTCAAACTCCTGACCTCAGGTGATCCACCCACCTTAGCCTCTCTAAACGTAGGGATTACAGGCATGAGCCACCGCACCTTGCCTCTTCATGAGTGTTTTAGGCATCCGTCCCCTAAAGTAACTTGCTTTTCTTATACTCCTAGTCCTAAGTTCAATTTTTAGGGCAATTTGTGACTTCTCTTGGTGGCTAATAGTAGGAAAGTCCCTAAATGGCTTTATCCTGCACACCTAGTCATTCTCTGGCTGTTTTGAGGAAAGTGTGTGTGTGTGTGTCTGTGCGCACGTGTGTGTGTGCATGCATGTGTGTGTGAGCGCGTGCGTGTATGCATGTGTGTGCGCGTGCATGCATGTGTGTGTTGTGTGCACACAGGGGGTGTCCCTGGCCTTGTGGTGTTTGTACTTCATGTAGCATTCTCTGGTGGAAGCATGGTAGGGAGAGATTAAGACCAGCCAGCACACACCATATTCACAGAGCACGTCCACCCTGTGATGGGCTTTTCGGGTGGTTTTCTTGACAACCAGACTTACTAATCATCCTCCAATCCCACTTACCATTAACTGAGAAAAGCACATAATTGGCTTAGGAGAGTCACTAATGCACCTTTATGAGCCTGCGTAGGCTCTTAAGTCTTTAGAACCGACTGCTTAAAGAGCCTAAGCTTCTCTACCAAAATCATTGAAAAGTGCCTTTCAGAAAAATCAGGATGTTTAAGAGCAGAACAACTGTAAGGATGTTAGCCACCTGCCCTGTTTTACAGATGAGGCCACTGAGGTCCAAACAAATAACATATGAAGCTCACATAACTACAGTCATGCATCACTTAACGAAAGGGGTACATTCTGAGAAATGCATCGTTAGGTGATTTTGTCATTGTGCAAACAGCATAGAATGGACTTCACAAATCTAGATGGTACAGCCTCCTGCACACCTAGGCTATAATCCTATGATCTGTTGCTTCTAGGCTACAAACCTGCTCAACATGTTACCATACTGAATACTGCAGGCAATGGTAACACAGTGGTAAGTTTTTGTGTCTCTAAACTTAGAAAAGGACAGTAAAATACAGTATAAAATGTAAACAGCAGTACACATGTGTAGGGCACTTGCCATGAATAGAGTTTGCAGGACTAGAAGTACTCTGGGTGAGTGAGTGAGTCAGTCAGTGGTGAGTGAATGTGAAGGCCCAGTACATTATTGTACACTACTGTAGACTTCATACCGTACATGTAAGCTACACTACATTTAAAAGAGAATATTTTCCTTAATAATAGATTAACCTTATCCAATAATAAATTTTCCAATAATAAATTAACCTTAGCTTACTGTAATTTTTTTTACTTTATAAACTTTTTAAACTTTTTAAACTTTTTGACTTTTGTAATAACACTTAGCTTAAAACACAAATACATTGTACAGCTACATGTATTTTCCTTCTTTATAGCCTTACTCTATAAGCATTTTTCTATTAAAATTTTTTTAACTTTTTAAACTTTTGTTAAAAAAAAAGACACATACACATTAGCCTAGGCCTACACAGAGTCAGGGTCATCAATAACACTGTCTTCCACCTTCACATCTTGTCCACTGGAAAGTCTTCAGGGACAATAACACGCACGGAGCTGTCATCTGTAATAATAATGCCTCCTTCTGGAATACCTCCTGAAGAACCCGTTTAAGGCTGGTTTACAGTTAACTTTGTTTTTAATAAGTAGAAGGAGTACCAGTAACATAGTCATTTGTTATCAAGTATTATATACTATACATAATTATATGTGCTCGACTTTTATATGACTGGCAGCACAGTAGGTGTGTTTACGTCAGCGTCACCACAAACACATGAGTAAGGCATTGTGCTACGCCGTAGGATGTCACTAGGTTGGCCGGGTGTGGTGGCTCACACCTGTAATCCCACCACTTTGGGAGGCTGAGGAGGATGGATCACTTGAGGTCAGGAGTTTGAGACCAGCCTGGCCAACATGGTGAAACCTCATCTCTACCAAAAATACAAAAATTAGCCAGGCGTAGTGGTGCACGCCGATAGTCCCAGCTACTTGGGAGGCTGAGGCAGGAGAATCGTTTGAGCCCGGGAGGCAGAAGCTGCAATGAGCTGAGATTGCACCACTGCACTCCAGCCTGGGCGACAGAGCAAGACTCCTTCCCAAACAACAACAGCAACAACAACAACAACAACAACAACAAAAAGATGTCACTAGATCATAGGAATTTTTCAGCTCCGTTATGATCTTATGGGACCAGCGTCATATGTGCGGTTGTTGTAGGGTGCATTACTGTAGTTATGTAGAAGTGGCGCTATGTCCAGGACTTTCTGTTCCACAGTCCTGGGCTCCTTCCACTATAGCAAGAGCCACCTCCATTTAGAGCACCACAACCCAGCTAGCAAACACGTGCTATGTGAGGACAGGGACCACTTAGCAATGCTGTCTGTTTCCCCTCTTTCCTGTGACAGTGCTGACTAACAGCAGGCCCTCCATACATTTACCTAACACATAGTCGCTTGCTTCCTCAAAGAGAAAACCCCTACAAGTGGATTTATGAGAGTGAGCAGCCACAGATAGCAGCAGCACAGCAAATGTGGGAGATCTTGTTTCTTCCAGATGAGGAAACAACATGATAAAACAACATGGCAACATTGCCTGACCCTGGGCCTTGCGGTCAAAGAGATAATAGTCTAAGGCACTTCTCTCATCTTTGCTTGTACCTCACTGATGAATAGCTACATCCTTTGGTGGCAAAACTACATATAAAGTATAAAATAGGGGAGTAGTAAGTACGTATGAGCATTTTAAATAATGTATATGAAGTATATACTAAAATGCCCCAAACTTGAATCATTCACTTCGGGGACAGGTGAGAGTTGAGAAAGGGCTTTGTTGCTAATTTCAGAGCTTTTAATATAGTCTCCTTGGTCATAATGGAGTTATCAGATGCTTTAGAAAATTGAAATCTGTTCACTCTTTCACCTAGATTAAGTAAATCCCACTTTTGTATCTATTTCATATTAGCCAAGCATTCATTTAGTATCTTCTTCTGTCATATATTTAGCGACTTTCTTGGGCCCTCCTTTCCTTTGGCATCTTGCCTGTTGGTATGATGACCTAACCAGGATCAAGGGATAGAACCAATTTCAATTTGTTCCTGACTTTCCCATTTTGCATCTCCAGAGGAAACGGCCCCTGAGAACGCCATTGACCTTGGGGAAGAGAGCTTTGATATATTAACACATTTCCTAGAAAATGTCATTTTCCTTTTCTTTGCTCCTGACCGTTTGTCCCTTGTAATTTGCTTTTACTTACTGAAGATTATATTCCATTTGTCGGTTACAATACTCTGTCAACCAGCAGACCAAGCCTACCCAAGATCTACTACAATTTTCTAGATTGTGGGTGGGCTTACAAAGACTGTGTTCAGGAATATGTGATTATTTTATCTTCACACGAAAGATAGCTTCCTTAAGCAACAGTAAATATTTCTCTCTTAGTTCCTGGTGCTGAATTCACCTCTTTGTGCTGCCTGTGAAGTTTCTCCCCAAAATCAACCTGGATTCCTCATTCCAAGGAACAGACGCTCAGGCCGCATTATGGCTTTTCATTTGCTATGTTTGCATACCACACATATTCAGTAAAACTGCCTCTTCTGGCCTGTTTCCATTTCTAAGAGTGCTACATTATTGCAGGATTTAGAAAAGTGTCTAAAAAATACACATCAGCTCTCAGTTATGTCTGTCAAACCTAACGGATATGGTTTGGCTGTGTCCCCACCCAAATCTCATCTTGAATTGTAGCTCCCGTAATTCCCACGTGTTGTGGGAGGGACCTGGTGGGAGATAATAGAATCATGGGGGTGGTTCCCCCATACCATTCTCATGGTAGTGAATAAGTCTCACGAGATCTGATGGTTTTATAAGAGGAAACCCCTTTCGCTTGGTTCTCATTCTGTCTTGTCTACTGCCATATAAGACGTGCCTTTCACCTTCCACTATGATTGTGAGGCCTCCCCAGCCACGTGGAACTGTGAGTGCATTAAACCTCTTTTTCTTTATAAATTACCCAGTCTCGGAGACATCTTTATTAGTAGTGTGAGAACAGACTAATACACTAACCATTATAACGGGCAAAGTCATATAAGCCAAGAGGAATTGTATTAGTTTTCTTGTTGTTGCTGGAACAAATTACCCCAAACTTAGCGTTTAAAACAATACAAATTTATTCTCTTATAGTTCAGGGGTCGGAAGTCCAAAATTAGCCTTACTGGGCTAAAGTCAAGGTATCAGCAGGACTAATTCCTTCTGATGGCTTTGAGGGGAAAATCCTTTTCCTTCTGTTATCACATCTCTTACTGCCCACTCTGACCCCCTGCCTCTGTCTTCTAAGGCAATTACGTTAGCCCCACCCAGATAATCCAAGATAACCTCCCCATCTCAAGACCCTTAGCTTAATCCCATCTGCAAAGTCTCTGTCATATAAGATAACAGTCACAGATTCTGGGGATGAGGAAATGGACATCTTTGGGGATCATTGTTCAGCTGACCACAGGACCGAGACCTCCCTATTCAGTGACAGTTTTCTGTGGCCTTTCCTCTTGAGGTCAGGCTGCCCTGGTGGGGGAGGGATGTTTGTGGGTGGGCTTGCCCATGCCCTTCAGAGACCCCATGCCTGACTCCATGCCTCCTGCACCTGCAGTAGCAGCCAGGTTTCAGCCGCCTCCCCAGGACAGTAAGAGGTGCCACAGTGGTGCCCAAGGGCCATGCCACTGTGCCCAAGATGTTTGCCAACTACCCTTCCTCAACTCTGTCTTCTTTCCTTTTTTCCTTTTCAGCATTGTGTTAGTGCCAGGAGGCCACTGTGTCAGCAAGCTGAGAGGGAAACTGAAGCAAGATGTCGGGCCGGAGCGGGAAGAAGAAAATGTCCAAGCTGTCCCGTTCAGCCAGGGCAGGTGTCATCTTTCCAGTGGGGAGGCTGATGCGTTATCTGAAGAAAGGGACGTTCAAGTACCGGATCAGCGTGGGTGCCCCTGTCTACATGGCGGCAGTCATTGAGTACCTGGCAGGTAATGAGGATACGCAAAGGAGACTGCCTGCTCCCAGGTCCCCACCCTCCCCTGGGTCCCCCTCGCAGGCTGGGGAGGGATGCTCCAAATTGCCTTTTGGCTGGCTCAAGGCTACTGTGGGTGGTGACAGGGTTGCAACTGGCCTGCTTGGCTAAAATCAACTTCTGCAGACTTTAGGGGAGAGAAGAGGGTATAGGAAGGACAGGTGATCAGCATGGAAGGCAGAGAACCCACAATCAAGTAAGTGGCCCTCCTAGACGAGTCCTGCAAAAGATGTGTCTTGCTTTAAGCGAATGCAATATATAAATAAGCTCCTGAAGAAAATAAACTGCAGGGAGAATGGGGGATTTGATACTCATTTTGTAAAAGGGAGTCTTTTTACATCAAATTGCTCATTAAACATTAGTTTTCCTGATATATTTAAACTGGGACTCAGTGTCCATAAATAACATTTATCTGATCATTAAAAGCATCTTTCGGGTGCTGCCATGAAGCCGATGTAATATTGTAATTTTGCTCTCCTTCGCTGAGGTGATTCTCGTCTAATAGGGGTGCACAGAAAATAGTTTCACGTATTTGTTGTTAAAGTTAATTTTTTTACTGAAAGATGAGATTTTGCTGTGTGTGTTCTTTATCTTAGTAACTTTCTCTTTAGCTTTTTTGTTGTTGTTCTCTTATGTCATAGTTAAATAGAAACCAAACTTTACAATATCAGGGGTGCTTTTCAGAAATATTTACAAATAAAATATATAAATATATATATACAATAAGTGTGATTTAGTCCCTTGTTGGGTAATAGCCACGAGCAACAATGTCTCTGACTTTGCCCAAGGTTAACAAATTCCCTAGACACCAAGGTTAAGTTCCTTGGAAATTCTGCCAGATTAAAAAGCAAACCTCCCCAGACAGTCTAACACTGGGGAGGCAAGCCTCACTGCATGAAATCCTCTGGGCTGTGGCAGGGCTGGTCCTCTCTTCTGTCCCCAGATTCCTCTTTTCTGCTGGTTTTTCCTCTTTTGATGCTCAGTCCTGCCCTGCCCTCTTAGTCCCCATCGCTCACCAACCAACATTTATTGGTGAAAGGTTTTCCTTGATCCGTGCATGGAAATGTCCTCCCCCCAGAGCTTCCATCAGGCAGACCTCTGCGTCGTGAGCCTTCCTCTTATGAAATGAAAGCCTTGCTCCTGAGCTAAAAGTCCTTCCCTCCTTTAGGAGGTTGGGGAGAGCTGGAGGGCTCTGAAAAGCAGTGCTTTTCAAAGTAGGGTCATGCAGGGATCTTGTTGACAAGGGCAGGATGGCACCTGAGACTCCATTCCTCAAACTCCCAGGTGATACTGATGCTGCTGGTCCAGGGACCACATGTTGAATAGCAAGATTGTAGCCAGTCTTTTAACCTCAAGCCAAAAGATGTGGGGAATGCTTGTTTAAAATGCAAGTTCCCGCCAGGCACGGTGGCTCACACCTGTAATCCCAGCACTTTGGGAAGCTGAGGTGGGTGGATCACCTGAGGTCAGGAGTTCGAGACCAGCCTGGCCAATATGGTGACACCCCATCTCTACTAAAAATACAAAAATTAGCCAGGCGTGGTGGCAGCTACTGGATTATTAAAAGCTCCCCCAAATGATTCTGATGGGCAGCCAGGTGAGGAAGGGAGTCAGCCAGATTCAGATGGGGGGAGGAGGGCAGGTAAACTACAGGAAGATAGTAAGGGAGGTAGGGAGTAAGGGGGAAGACTCCAAGTTTAAAAGAGTGTGTGGCCCTTTCTAATGTGCCAAGAGCAGAGCTTGGAAATGGGAGGAGTGAGAGATGAAATGGGGGCAGGGCAGCAGGCGCTAGACTGTGACAGGCTGGTAATCCCAGCTACTTGGGAGGCTGAGGCAGGAGAATCACTTGAACCCAGGAGTTGGAGGTTGCAGTGAGCTGAGATCACACCACTGCACTCCAGCCTAGGTGACAAAGCGAGACTCCGTCTCAAAAAATAAAGGCCAGGCGCGGTGGCTCACGCCTGTAATCCCAGCACTTGGGAGGCCGAGGCAGGCGGATCATGAGGTCAGGAGATGGAGACCATCCTAGCTAACATGGTGAAACCCCGTCTCTACTAAAAAAAAAATAATAATACAAAAATAAAAATAAAAAATAAAATGCAAGTTCCTGGATACACTTTCAAAGGGTCTGATTCACTGGATCTGGAGTGAGGCCAAGGAATCTGATGGGAAAACCTCCTAGCTGAGGGAGGGAGAGAACAGACTTTGAGAAGAGTTTATGAAGCTTTAGAACAACCTGTTAGGTGTGTGTCACCCACTGGGACTGGAAGACACTGAGTAACTCCAAGATCCCACAGCTTCCAGATGGGGAACTAGGACTCCCTCAGGCCCTCGACCTCGAGCCGCGCAGTTTTGCTGCCCTACACTGCCCCAGTATTTGTGTGATGAAAATAACTAAGTACTTCCTGTGCCTCCATTTGGCAAAAGTCTAACCCAGTGCATATACAAAATTTGGCCTTTGGAATCCCTGGCATCTCTGTTAGTCTTTGGTTCAGATGTGTGAGATAAACGAAGCTTACCTCTTCCTGTTCGTTCATCCATTCAAAGAGCATTTGTTGAGCATCTCCACGTCAGCGCACACAGTAAGTCCTTAGGCAGAGTTCCCGCAATAGAATTGGGCCATTTTTACGGTGGGTTGAACATGGAGAGGATGAGCACCTGCAAGGGTGCCATTGCCAAAGTCCTCCTGCCCCTGGCTAGTCCCAGTGTCCAGACCATCCTGGGCCATGTGGAGGAGGAGAAGGTGACATTGGTCTCCTGAGGCCCAGGCCTGTCCTCTGTGTCCTTTCCCTCCCTTCTTTGTGCCCTTTCTCTCCCCCAAAGGCAGGCAGGCACTGAGAGAGTGCAGGCTCAGATGTGGGTTCCAATCAGGATGACTCATTGGCCAGCTCTGTTACCTTAACCTCTCTGAGCTCCAGGTGTTTCCAGAACTAGCTCATTTAACCTCATTCAATGAGCTAATATGTGTAAAACACCTGGCGTATAGGATTCACTCAATAAATGGTAATTCTTCTCCTCCCCCCTCTATTAAGAGCTGACAAAATCATTCAGGACAAAGTATAAATGACTAATTCCATTAAGGTGGTGTATTTTTGGCTGAATTTGCATTTTAATAAGACAAGGTGTTTTAATCCAAAGGAATGAATCATATTAGTGGAATTGCAAGCTACTGTTGAGTAAGTGACATGGGGGATTTTAGTCTGTTTTTTGGTTTGTTTGTTTTTTAAAGAGGTATCCATTGATTCTGTTTAGGGAAGGGGGGTCAAAGCGTGGAAGCCTCCTGTCACCCTTGAAATGACTTCCACATTCATGAAACAAATCTAGACTGAGTGCCTCATTTGTATCAGGTCTTGAAGATACAGCAGAAAACCAGCTAACTTGGTCCTTCCCATTGCTGGACTTAGAGCTTAGTGAGGAGGACAAGAAGGAAACGCCTCACAATACGAATCAGGTGCTGTCGGGCAGGGAATGAGAGGAACTTCGGGAAGTGCGGGCTGGGGGAAGGGCTGCCTAATCTAACATAAGTGTTGTTAAGACCTAAACCAGGCTGTCAACCCTGCATTTTCTCCTATCGATCGATTTCAAATCCTGATGCCTGGGTCCCACCCCCGAGATTCTGGGGTATTTTCCGTGCATCAGGATTCTTAAAAGCTCCCCCAAATGATTCTGATGGGCAGCCAGGTGAGGAAGGGAGTCAGCCAGATTCAGATGGGGGGAGGAGGGCAGGTAAACTACAGGAAGATAGTAAGGGAGGTGGGGAGTAAGGGGGAAGACTCCAAGTTTAAAAGAGTGTGTGGCCCTTTCTAATGTGCCAAGAGCAGAGCTTGGAAATGGGAGGAGTGAGAGATGAAATGGGGGCAGGGCAGCAGGCGCTAGACTGTGACCACCCTTGAAGGCCACGTTGAGGGTTCACGCACACACACACACACACACACACACACACACACACACACACATATATGGCAGAGGAGGCATCAAAGAGAGGTGGCAGCATATGCGAGGCATCACTCTGGCTTTAGGTAGAGATCAGTTGTCAAGGAGCAAGAACAGATTCCAGGAGACCAGTGGAGTTGTTTTAGTGTCACTTTGTAAAGAACTGACAGTGGCCAGGACCAAGGGTGCACAGTGGGGATGGTGAAAAGAAATGGAAAATCTGGGAGCTTTCTGGAGAGTGGAGTCAGCTCCGCTCCGTAATGGATTGGATCCGCAGGGAGAGGCATCAAGGATGACATGAATCTTGTAAGCGTGGACTAGCTACTTTCTCTCAGGCCACACTACCATGGGGTGAGAAGTAGACTGACGTGTGGACTTGGAGACAAAAGGAGTAGGGAATGGGTAAAAGAAGTCTGGCCAGCTGGACGTGGTGGCTCACGCCTGTAATCCCAGCACTTTGGGACGTGGAGGCGGGCAGATCACCTGAGGTCAGGAGTTCGAGACCAGCCTGACCAACATGGAGAAACCCCATCTCTAATAAAAATACAAAATTAGCCGGACGTGGTGGTGCTTGCCTATTATCCCACCTACTCGTGAGGCTAAGGCAGGAGAATCACTTGAACCCAGGAGGTGGAGGTTGCAGTGAGCCGAGATCGTGCCATTGCACTCCAGCCTGGGCATCAAGAGCAAAACTTCATCTCAAAAAAAAAAAAAAAAAAGAAAAAAAGTCTGGTCGAGAGGAAGGAGAAGAGAGAGCAAAGCAGCTAGTGGATGGAGAATGGTGCCTGTACCTGAAGTAGGGAGCAATGGATGAGAACCAGGCTGCAGCAGGAGGGGCTCAGTTTGGGACCTGTTGAGCTTTGGTGTCTATAAGATGTCTAAGAGGGCTGGGCAGAGTGGCTCGTGCCTGTAATCCCAACACTTTGGGAGGCCAAAGTAGGAGGACCACTTGAGCCCAGGAGTTCCAGACCAGCTTGGGCAAGATGGTGAGACCTCGTCTCTACAAGAAATTAAGAAATTAACCAGGTGTGTGCTGGGCACAGTGGCTCACACCTGTAATCCCAGCACTTTGGGAGATCGAGGCGAGTGGATCACCTGAGGTCAGGAGTTCAAGACTAGCCTGACCAACATAATGAAACCCCATCTCTACTAAAAATACAAAAATAAGCTGGGCATGGTGGTGCATGCCTGTAATCATCCCAGCTACTTGGGAAGCTGAGGCAGAAGAATCACTTTAAGTCCCAGTTACTAGGGAAGCTGAGGTGGGAGGATTCCTTGAGCCCAGGAATTTGAGGCAGCAGTGAGCTATGATTCCACCACTGCGATCCTCAGCCTGGGTGAGCAAGCAAGGCCCTGTCTCTCAAAAAAAAAAAAAAAGAAAAAAAAAAAAAGAAGATGTCCAGAAGAGCAGAGTGGATAGAAATGCTGGATCCAGCCAGGCCTGAACCTAGATTCTGGTTCTGCCACGTATCAGCTATGAACCCTCAGGCTCATTGCTTTACCACTCATGATGTTACTGTGAGGATTACATAAAATAATGCATGAAAAGTGCTTAGCACTGCTCGGCACACATGAGCAACTCCATCCATGTGGCTATTGCGCTTATTGAGTGAAGACACCCTAGGTGTGTCGGGAGCTCAGGAGGGAGCTGTGGGCGGGAGGTTCACATCGGTGTGTTAAGGCAGTGGAAGTGAGGGAGGTCACCCAGAGAGAGCACAGGACCCAGCATGAGTGACACCAGTGTGCCCAGTGGGCCAGGGAGAGGGGGAAAGGATGGCAAAGGAGGCTGAGGAAAGCCAGAGGGTAAGGAGGAAAGATGTGAGCATGTGACGCGTCAGAGGCCAAGGGAAGGGAGGGAAGGCCAGGAGCCCCTAAGGGTCACGCTGATAAAAACCAGACAAGTCGGCCGGGCGCGGTGGCTCACGCCTGTAATCCCAGCACTTTGGGAGGCCGAGGTGGGCGGATCACAAGGTCAGGAGATCGAGACCATCCTGGCTAACACGGTGAAACCCCATCTCTACTAAAGATACAAAAAATTAGCCGGGCGCGGTGGCAGGCGCCTGTAGTCCTAGCTACGCGGGAGGCTGAGGCAGGAGAATGGCGTGAACCCCGGGGGGCGGAGCCTGCAGTGAGCCGAGATTGCGCCACTGCACTCCAGCCTGGGTGAAAGAGCGAGACTTCGTCTCAAAAAAAAAAAAAAAAAAAAAAAAAAAACCAGACAAGTACAAAAGATCTAGCCACCTCAGGGTCATGGTGACCTTGGCAAGGACAGCGTGGGAGGTCAGAACCAAACCACCGTCAGTTGAGAAGTGGGAGGTGTGGACTGGGAGACAAAGGGGGTGGGGACTCTTCACACTCAAAGTAGTTATTAGAGCTGCCACCAGATCTTATGAATGAATGAAATGTAAAATGGTGCAGCCTATAGTAAAAATAATTTAATTGTACATTTTTAAATACCTAAAAGAGTACAATTGGATGGTTTGTAACACCAAGGATAAATGCTTGAGAAGGAAACCCCATTTTCCATGATGTAATTATTACACATTTAATGCCTGTATCAAAATATCTATGTACCCCATACATATATACACCTACTATGTACTCACAAAGATTAAAAATAAAAAATGTATTTTTAAGAAAGAGTGCAGCCACGGTGGATAACAGTTTGATGGTTCCTAAAAAAGTTAAACATAGAATTACCAATACAACCAAGCAATTCCACTCCTAGCTATTTACCCAAGAGAACTGAAAGCAGTGACTTGGCCGGGCACAGTGGCTCAAGCCTGTAATCCCAGCACTTTGGGAAGCCAAGGCGGGCGGATCACCTGAGATCGGGAGTTCGAGACCAGCCTGACCAACATGGAGAAACCCCGTCTCTACTAAAAATACAAAATTAGCCGGGTGTGGTGGTGCGTGCCTGTAATCCAGCTGCTGGGGAGGCTGAGGCAGAAGAATCACTTGAACCCAGGAGGTGGAGGTTGCAGTGAGCCAAGATTGCGCCATTGCACTCTAGCCTGGGCAACCAGAGTGAAACTCCATCAAAAAAAAAAAAAAAGAAAAAAGAAAAAGAAAAGAAAGAAAGAGAGAAAGGACTTAAACAGATACTTGTGCAACCATGTTCTTAGCAGCATTTTTCACAGCAGCTGAAAGGTGGAAGCAACCAAGTGTCGATCAACAGATGAGTGGATAAGCAGAATGTGTTATATTCATACAATGGGCTGTTATTCAGCCATAATATTTCAAAAAGGAATAAAATTCTGATACATGCTACAACCTGGATGAATCTTGAAAACATTATGCATATGAAGGATGGCAGACACAATAGGGCAATATTGTATGGTTCTATTTATATGAGATACCCAGAGTAGGTGATACCTAGAAGAGGTGAATTTATAGAGACAGAAAGTAGAATAGAGGTTACCAGGGGCTGGGGAGAGGGAGGGAGAAATGATGAGTTATTGTTTAATGGGTACAGCGTTTCCATTTGGGATGATGAAAAAGTTCTGGAAATGGATAGTTATGGTTGTGCAACATTGTGAATATACTTAATGCCATTGAATTGTATCCTTTAAAATGGTTAAATGGTAGATGTATGTTATGTATGTTTTCCTTTTTTTTTAATCAAACACCTTGTTCTGAGAAGAGTTGTTGGGCCTCACCAGACTACCAAAGGGATTCCCAGCACCAACAGGGTGTAGCCCCCCTGCAGGAGGGGGAGAGCTGGAAACACAGAGACAAGGAGTCCCGTGGGAAAGCTGGGCCCCCCGGGGTCTCCAGAGCTGGCTGGAGGCCTTGGCCCCAGGTGGGGAGGCACCTCCTCCAGCTCCCAGAAGAAAGGCTGCTGGGGACTGATGCAGACACTGCAGTGTGCCCCTAGAGACAAGCACCCCCAAGATAACTTCTTCCCCCACACAGGCACAGCCTCTCTAAGTGACCCTCATTACACAACTCTTAAGTGGCAGTATTCCACTCTTCTCTCCCACCCAAATCTCTGTGGCAAGCAGTGCTCTTCACCCCCACATGAACTGGATTCTCCTGCTGATGTCCTGGGGGCCAACGAGCCACCATCGGTGGGCTTCCCCTGGCCAGTCTACCGCTCCTGTCAGATTTATGTCTGTGGTTTCTGAAGGCCCTCTCTCCCACACACTGCCTCTGCAAGGCAACCTGGGGCCACAGGTATGGCCAGGAAGAGAAGGCTGGGGACAACACAGTCAAAAAAGGAGGGCACAAATTCTCAGCAACACTGGGTGAGAGACAGCAGCCTGCCTCACCTGATTCTATGGACTGACTGTCTGGCTAGCCCCAGGTTCACATGTGATCATGATGCTAGAGCCACAGTGTCTCTAGCCCCAACCTGGTGAAGGAGGGTGCACAGTCTCGCAAAGAGCGCATGCTCAGCTGCTCATCTAGAATGCCCCACTGACCTGAACATGCTTGCCTCCCAGAACGGTTATCACGTTCCTGCTTCAGTTTCTTGATCTGTGGAATTGTGATAATGTTGGTCCAGTTCACATCTCCAATGTAAGTGAGGAAAAATGGACTGAAAAAACAAGCCCCAAATTCTGCAGTAGCATTTTGTATGTGCTGACAGTAGATATTGATAGTAGATATTGAGAAGGAATAGTTTATAATCATTTTGATGAAGAGAAAATGTTCTGTCATATAATACATTTTCAACTGACCAGAACAAGTAGGTCTTAAAATAGGGCTGGATTTCAGGACATCCCATGAAATCATTGTGTAACATAAACACTTGTCATTTACATGTCATTTCCAGATAATTGGGTCTCACCACTTAACACCAAAAATTTTCTTATCTAATGATTCTCATTTATTACATTCGTGTTTTTAAAAGACTACTTGGACCACCAGCACATGTGGCCGTGCAGGTTGTACACGGCACAAGAATACACATTTAAGGCAATATCATTCAGATCCTAGACTACAAAGATTTGTGTATTTATTATGAGAATTTCCAGCAGATGGTAGTAAAGAGTTTTGTTCTAACAAAATCCAGAAAGTAAAACATCTTGCTAGGCATGGTGGCTCACCTTTGTAATCCCAGCTACTCGAGAGGCTCAGGCGGGAGAATCACTTGAGCCCAGAAGGTTGAAGCTGCAGTGAGCCTTGATAGCACCACTGCACTCCAGCCTTGGCAACAGAGCAAGACCCCGTCTCTAAATATAAAAAGTGTCTTGAGGCAGGAATGTCTTTTCTTTCTTTTTTTAGAGGCAGGGTAAGTTTTTGTTGCCCAGGCTGGAGTGCAGTGGTGTGATCACCGCTCACTACAGACTAGACCTCCTGTGCTCAAGCAATCCTCCTGCCTTAGCCCCCTAAGTAGCTGGAACTACAGGCACATACCACCAAGCCTGCCTAATTTTTGTATGTTTTGTAAAGACAGGGTTTCGCCATGTTGCCCAGGCTGGTCTTGAACTCCTGAGCTCAAGCGATTTGCTTGCCTCTGCCTCCCAAAGTGCTGGGACCACACCCGGCTAGGAGCATCTTTTTCTAATTTGCACAAAGGTACCTATTGGGTCACCAGTGGCCTTGCTGACATGGATCTGGAGAACAACAAAACTAGGGATGGGGAAACCATCTAGACACCCAATACAATTATCTGGGCTAGAAGAGAAGAGAGCTTTAACTCAGGCGATGGCAACAAGAAGGCCAAAAGTATGTGAGATTGATGAGGCTGGATGGACCCCACATGGTGACTGGAAGGAGATGGGGAGTGGGAGAGGGAAGGATAGGGAATCACTCCCAGGCCTCTAGTAGGAGCCATGTGTGGATGGAGCTGCCAGTCCTAAGGGCGACGAGAAATGCAGGTTTGGGGAAATGATTTTGATTTGGGGACTGTGATTTTGCTTTACCTGTGAAACCCCCAGGTGAGGCTATCTGGGTGATATCATGGGAGGGCTGGAGGTGCAGATTCAGTAGTACATATGGGTGGGTAGAAGCTGGAGCCATGAGTCCGATGGAGTTTTCCCCAGAAGATTGCACGGCCCTAGCAGAGCAGAAGGCACAGACAGAACCCCAGGGACACCGCCAATCAGTGGGCAAGTGGACAAGGAAGAAAGGGCCTGGGAAGGAGACAGAGTCTTGGTCACTCTACCTCACCTGTCCCAACCCTATAATTAATGTGCTATTTCCCATCTTCTGTGGGCTGGAATATCCACTGTTGGTTTAAATTGTATACAAAATGAAAGGACACAGACTCTTCCAAAATAATGTGTATGAGCTTTACAGCATCCCTTTTGGCTAAAGAAATTCTTTTTACTACTAGATACTCAGCTGTTATAAGGATTTGGCAGGATTAATAAAATCCCCAAGATCAATAAAGTCACTCAAGAATGTAGCAAACTTTTATAGTTCATGGGACAATAGTTGCCATAATAACATTTGAAACTATTAATGATGCTTAATGTTTTTCTTGTTTCATTTGCTTTGAATTTTTTTTTTTTTTTTAGAGTCAAGGTCTCTTCTGTCACCCAGGCTGGAGTGCAGTGGCACTATCACAGCTCACTGCAGCCTTGAACTACTGAGCTCAAGCGATCCTCCCACCCCAGCCTCCCAAAGTGCTGGGGTTGTAGGCATGAGCCCTGTGCCTGGCTAATGATTAATGTTATTACAAACATTTAAATGGTGAAGTCCATGTCTCAGGGATGTCCAGACTAAACATCCGACAGAGATAAGAACTATTTGATGTAGATTTTCTGTGATGTATTATCTTTTTCTCTCTAAGGAAAAAAAAAAAAGTCCTACCACTGCTTTTGCACTAGAACACATAATCAGGGTTTTCTTTCTTATGAATTATTTCAAAAGGGTTTAAGAGCCCAGTTGCATGATCCCCAAGCATCGTCTGCATTCCCTGAATTGTGCTGCATGCTGAGTCTCTGCCTTCAGTCTCGTCCTATGCTGTTTGATTCCAGCAGATTTTTTTGTGTGTGAATGTCTGTGCATCTGTCTGTCAAGCTGAAAATAACCTGACCTTCATGGGTTTCCTGAAGACTCCAAATATTTAGTGCTTCCCATGAGCCCTGCCTCTTATGCTGACAGTCAATTTGATGAACTTGGGGAGGGCACTTAATTTCTCCCTCTAAATGCAGGTAACAGGAGGCAGGAAAGTAATGATCCAGGATGCTAAATTCAATTCAGTTGCTCAGAAGCTTAAAATTGGGAGGCTCATTTACCCCCAAACCCATCTATAAAAAGGGACAAGTGGAGTGCTTCTTCCTCCCATGTGTACCCCAGAAATGAGAGTCCCTTGAGATGAACAGGGGCAGCACACTTCCCTTCACTGTGCACAATGGAGAGCTGCACATTTTAACCCAGAGCCATAAAGCAAGCCTGCCGGGAACAGCGGCTCACGCCTGGAAATCCCAACACTTTGGGAAGCTGAGGTGGGAGGACCACTTAAGCCCAGCAGTTTGAGACCAGCCTGGACAACAAAGTAAAACTGTGTCTCTACAAAAAAATTAAAAATTAGCCTGGCGTGATGGCACCAGCCTGTGGTCCCAGCTACTGAGGAGGCTGATGGGGGAGGATCACTTGAGTCCAGGAGGGTAAGGCTGCCGTGAGCCATCACTGCACTCCAGCCTGGGTGACAGAGGTGAGATCCTGTCTCCAAAAATAAAGTCTATTTGAAAGCTTTATAATTCCATTTTCTTTTCTTTCTTTCTTCTCTTTTTTTTTTTTTAAACAGAATCTCACTATGTCTGTTGTGAGTGCCGTGGCCCAGTCTCGGCTCACTGCGGCCTCTACTCCCAGGTTCAAGTGATTCTCCTGCCTCAGCCTCCCAAGTAGCTGGGATTATAGGCGCACGCCACCAAGCCTGGCTAATTTTTGTATTTTTAGTAGAGACGGGGTTTCACCATGTTGGCCAGTCTGGTCTCGAACTCCTGACCTCAAGCGATCCACCCGTCTCTGCCTCCCAAATTGCAGGGATTACAGGCATCAGCCACCATGCCTGGCCACTCCATTTCCTTTTAATGGGCATCCTTTTGAAGAGGAAGCAAGGATTGGGCAACAGCCTGAAAACAGCAAGCCTGCTTATCTAATACAGCATTAATTTCATTTTTCCAATGTAATCCGTGGGTTCACAGACAGCATTAATTTCGAATACCTTATCCCGCTGTCCCAACAAGCATTCTCACACTTCTCAAATTTTAGTGCCCCGATCTTTGATTCAGAAAACATGGTCGCTACATAAATGAATTGTTGGCAAATACAATATTCATTGCTTAATAATCTGGAAAAGATGTGAGAACGAATTTATGGTGATTTAGCACTTTTCTTTATGGAAATGCTTATGAATATTTAACTGTAATGTTTATTTTATTCTAATTTTTTTGTTAATCACATGTGCTTAGTTAATACGGCATACTTATGCCAAGTTTTTGTGATTGCCGTAGATTTTATGAATGATGGCAATTTCATGTGCTCTTTTATTTGAAATTAGATTGATTGCAAAGACTCATACAAAGTCATCTGTTAATTTTAGGGCTTAGTATTTGTGCCATTGTATCAGCGTATCCTCCCAGCACATACCCACATGCACACGCACACATATGCCTGCCTGCACGCACACACGCACAATACATTCATGCACACACATGCACATATGCCTGCCTGTACACTCACACACACACAACACATTCATGCACACGCACACACGCATACTTTCCCCCCTTATTATCAGTGAGACAACAACACATTGGCACATTCCCTCTAGCTTTCTAAGGGAAGGAATTTTTCTTTAAAGGCTCATTCATACTTTTGAAGGCAAATTTGATTTAGCAGAACATCCTTCTAAAATTGAGGAAGAAAGAAAAATAACAAAATAAAACAGAAGAGGAAGGGGGAAAGCATATAGATAGTAGAAACCAATTCTACAGATTTCTTTTTTTACCCCAAGGTTTTAATAGCATGTGAAATAGCTTTAGGAAAATTTCTTCTTATCAATTTTTTCATATTGGCCAAATGGCGTGTTTGTTACAGTCAGCCATGCTAAAGTTTTGGGAAGTATGTGGAAGACCCCCAGGCTCTACGTGCTTTCCTATGCAGGTCTCCTGGCATTCCCTTTAGGAATTCACTTTTCGGATTAACCATTTCCTCATCCCAAAGTATAAGTCAGTCCTTCCATCCACTTTTCTTTTAGGACAGGAAGGACCTAGGGCATTGAGCAAAGAGGAAAAGGAGAGTCAACCAGGTGCAGTGGCTCAGGCCTGTAATCCCAGCACTTTGGGAGGCCAAGGCGGGTGGATCACCTGAAGTCGAGCCCAGCCTGGCCAACGTGGTGAAACGTCGTCTCTACTAAAAATACAAAAATTAGCTAGGCGTGATGGTGTGCGCCTGTAATCCCAGCTACTCAAGAGGCTGAGGCAGGAGAATTGCTTGAACCCAGGAGGCGGAGGTTGCAGTGAGCCAAGATCACACCACTGCACTCCAGCCTGGGCAACAGAACGAGCAAGACTCTATCTCAACAAAAAATAAAAAAAAAAAAGGAGAGCCTAAGAGAAGTCCAAGTGGGCACCCAGAACAGACGTTACGTACATCATTGTTCTCTTCAGAGATGGCCCTGCTCCCCACAGACTGAGAGGAATTTAGGTTCTATAGCAGGATTCTGTATTGGTCAGGATTCACTTCTGTAGACAGTGGCTTCAACAAGAGAGTTTATTTCGCTCTCATACAGAAGAAATCTAGAAAAGACAGTCTAGATTGGTAGAGACTCAGTTTCCTCCTGTGCTCTTGCTCTAGCGTGCACAACTTCCTCTTCTTGGTCAAAGATGGCTGCCCAACTTCCAGCCATCGTGTCCTCAGCCCACCATTAGAAAGGAAAGAAGGGCACGGCCCCTTCATTGATGGACACTTCCCGGAAGGACCAGACAACACCAACGGCTTGCCTTCATTGGCCAAATATTGGTCATAGAACCACACTTATCAAGGGAAATAGAGTTTTCCTGCAGTTATGGGCTTGGCAAAAGAAATCAGAAGTCCTGTACCAAGGAAGAAGAGGAAGAGGGAGAACTGACGCTGACGGGCAACCAGGAGGTTTTGCCACAGGATCAGATGACAGCTTGCTAAAATAGCTTACTTCTCTGTGACCTGACTTATTTTTTCTTTTTTTAAATTTTTTAATTTTTTTAAATTGTTTTTTAGAGACAGGGCCTCACTCTGTTGCCCAGGCTGGGGTGCAGTGGCACAATCATAGCTCGCTGCAGCCTTGAACTCCTGGCTGGGCTCAAGCGATCCTCCTGCCTTGGCCTCCTGAGTAGCTGGGACTAACTTGAATTCTCTTATGCTTCCTGGATTTCTTTCCAGGCCGAGACATAGAAATCACAAATGAATGAATGTGATCAAACTTGAAGGCCATTTCTAAAGAAAGGCTTTAGCTCAGACCCCATTCTGTGATTGCCTGTTAACGCCTCCTTGTAATTTCAGCGGAAATTCTAGAATTGGCCGGGAATGCCGCGAGGGACAACAAGAAGGCCCGGATAGCCCCGAGACACATCTTGCTGGCAGTTGCCAATGACGAGGAGCTCAACCAGGTATGTCTGAAGCATTGAGGGAAGCCGTAGAATGGGTTTGCCAAACATGCTAATGTGTGGGCCTGGCTGGCCATGAGTCACTCCCGCTACAGTTCCCAATTACATTTATACAAAAAAAAACTCAGGCCATATAAAAGAACAAATTCTGCTAGCTCTATCATTCAGATTCAAAATGAAATTGCCTCTGGCATGGATCTCATGATATATTCTAGGTCTTATCAGACCTTTCTTTTCTCTTTGAAGACAAGTTCTGTGTGTTGCTGAGGAAGGTGTGGCACAAATGTTATTCTCTTCACTTTCTTCACCCAAAGTTAGTTGACAGTTTTTTCTGATGAAGGCAGAAGACTCTTTATATTTTAGAACTGACCTTTATATTCTAAAACTGACTCCAAAGTCAAGTGAATAGCCCCTCTTCACCCACAGTATATATAAGGTGGTAGGTAAATAGTATAAGAATTTTTATTTGTTTCTTTTCATTTATCTTTATTTTCTAATCTCATTCTTCTCAAACTGTAGTGAAGAAGCCGTTTTTATGGCTAATCCATCATGGACTGATAATTTCCAAAAATGTAATAAAAGTTACTAGAAAAAATAAAAAGCAAACTACAAGCCATAATTTTTTGTTATCAGATTCAACAGATATACAATAACTGTCAGTTTGCTGTGAAAGTTTCTAGATGCTTACTATACTTCTCTTGTCACTGATGGGTAACTACCAGTTCATGGGTGAGCCATGGTCGCAGACCACGCTTGGGGTAGTGTTGGTTTCAAATCTGCAGAATATATTAGTGGAGTAGTACATGTCTGTTCTTTATGGATAATTAACTTACATTGATTGGGAGGAGCATGGCCAGACATACTTTACTGACGGAATGTATGTGCAAGCTTGTGGAGACCACTGGTTCGTCATTAACTGGGTCTAGTCTTTGCAATGACCTTTGAACCTCATTCTCTCAAGCTGTGCTCCCCACATGGGAAGCTCTTTATCCTGTGTTGTGTTTGGAATTTCAGAGCCCTGGGCAACATCCCTGGTTTCAACTTCTATGTCCCTTCTATTTTGCTTTGCTTTGTTTTGCTTTCTGTACAACATCACAGGATGCCTTGTTAACCTACAGAGAAATGCTCTACAACTGAAAGTGGGAAAAGCCAATTAAATGGTGTATTATGCAGTTTCTTTAGGAAAGCGGAGGCCACATTTAACAGAACTGTATTAAATCCAGGCCAGGCGCAGTGGCCCACGCCTATAATCCCAGCACTTTGGGAGGCCGAGGAAGGTGGATCACCTGAGGTCAGGAATTTGAGACCAGCCTGGCCAACATGATGAAACCACGTCTCTACTAAAAATACAAAAATTAGCCAAGGGTGGTGGCAGGTGCCTGTAATCCCAGCTGCTCAGGAGGCTGTGGCAGGAGAATCGCTTGAACCTGGAGGCGGAGGCTGCAGTGAGCCAAGATCGCGCCACTGCACTCTAGCCTGGGTGACAGAGTAAGATTCTGTCTCAAAAAAAAAAAAAAAAAAAAAGAACTGTATGAAATTGGGAACTAGCAGGCTAGCAGGCTGTTTGCTACATGAGTGCATGCATTTCTCTCTTAAGCTGCTAAAAGGAGTGACCATCGCCAGTGGAGGCGTCCTGCCCAGAATTCACCCCGAACTGCTGGCCAAAAAGCGAGGGACCAAAGGCAAGTCGGAAACGATCCTCTCCCCACCCCCAGAGAAAAGAGGCAGGAAGGCCACATCAGGCAAGAAAGGGGGGAAGAAATCCAAGGCTGCCAAACCACGGACGTCCAAAAAGGTAAGCCGAGGCTGCGTGTCCTGAGCCAGGCACTCCCACTGCAACGGTCTGAATGTCTGTGTTCCCCCACAATTAATACGTTGAAACCTAACCCCAGAGGCATTGGATTACGAGGTGAGGCCTTTGAGAGGTAACTAGATCATGTGGGTGGAGTCCTCACGAATGGAAACAGTCCCCTTATAAAAGAGGCCTGAGGGTGGCAGAGGGACCCTTCTGCCATGTAAGGACACAGCTAGAAAGCGTCATCTACCAGGAAGTGAGCCCTTGCTGCCTCCGGAACTATGAGAAACAAGTTTCTGGGCCAGGCACAGTGGCTCATGCCTGTAATCCCAACACTTTGGGAGGCCAAGGCAGGAGGATGGCTTGAGCCCAGGAGTTAGAGGCTGCAGTGAGCCATGATGGCGCCACTGCACTTGAGCCTGGGTGATAGCACAAGACCCTGTCTCGAAAACAAACAAAAAAAAGAAAGTGGTTTCTGTTGTTTGTGAGCCAGCCAGTCTATGGCATTTTGTTAGAGCAGCCCAGACAGACACTAAGACACTCACAGAACAGGAGGGAAGTTTAAAGATGAAACAATGATTTCATAGCAGACACCTCTGAAGGACCGAGGACCTTGCAGCTTGGTGCCGGAAGAAAACAACAAGAATGTACAGGTAAAAGAATAAAGGGCCTTTGAGGTTAGAGCTGAAATGGGTCTTCTCTAGGTTTCCAAACCCTAAGCAGGGATGGTTTTCAGATTCCTTTTACTACCCCCAGCAAAATCTGAAGTGAGCGATGATAGCCGGCAACCTGCGTTTTATTTCTCTGCAGAGCTCTGTGTTGCCTTCCAAACAGCCTCTAGTCTCCTGCAGGCATTCCCTGAGTTCCGCCAGTGGAATTTCAGGTGTTTGGGATAGCTTGATATGCTAGGTAGCTTAGCTCAGAGATGCCACTGATGGAATAATGTTTTCCTATGTTGCCCAGTACAGTAACCACTGGTCACATGTGGCTTCTTTTTTTTTTTTTTTTTTTTTTTTTTTTAAGAGACAGGGGTCTCACTCTGTCACCCAGGCTGGAGGGCAGAAATGCAGTGGCGAGATCATAGCTCACTGTAGCCTCAAACTCCTGGGCTCAAGGGACCCTCCTGCCTCAGCCTCCCAAAGCATTGGAATTATAAATGTGAGCTAAGGCACCCAGCCAAGGCTATTTGGATTTGAATTAAAACTAAATCAAATTTAAAATTCAGCTCCTTGATTGTACCAGCCACATTTCAAGCACTTAGCAACATTGAGGATCAAGACAGAATATTTCCATGATCACAGAAAGTTCTATTGGACAACCCTATTGTAGAAGTTGTGGATGTTTCATTCCACACTGCCTCTGTGCCCTGAGAAATCCTGGGGAGAAAGAAGGCTAAGCAATGGGCTATCAACAGCCCCACCCGGCTCCGATGCTTTTCGTTGTGAGCTGCAGGCATTGAAATGAGCAAGGACAATGTGCTGGTGCACAGGGGTAGGTGAGGACTGTAGGTACATGTGAACCCTTTAACACACTTTCTATTTTGCTGCTTTGCGGTACCCTTTTCTTTCCTTATATTGCTTTTGCTTCCCTCCTTCAAGAAACAGCAGAACACATCACCTAACCACTTCCTTTCATATTCAACTTGGTGGCAGCCATGAGAAGAGCTTAATAAAGGCATCTCAGGCTTTTTCTGGATTGGTTCTCATCTTGCCTTTTGATTTTTTTTTTATTATAATTTAGGTTTTAGGGTACATGTGCACAATGTGCAGGTTTGTTACATATGTATCCATGTGCCATGTTGATTTCCTGTACCCATTAACTTGTCATTTAGCATTAGGTATATCTCCTAATGCTGTCCCTCCCCCCTCCCCCCACCCCACAACAGTCCCCGGAATGTGATGTTCCCCTTCCTGTGTCCATGAGTTCTCATTGTTCAATTCCCACCTGTGAGTGAGAACATGCGGTGTTTGGTTTTTTGTCCTTGCGATAGTTTACTGAGAATGATGTTTTCCAGTTTCATCCATGTCCCTACAAAGGACACGAACTCATCATTTTTTATGGCTGCATAGTATTCCATGGTATATATATGCCACATTTTCTTAATCCAGTCTATCATTGTTGGACATTTGGGTTGTTCCAACTCTTTGCTATTGTGAATAGTGCTGCAATAAACATACGTGTGCATGTGTCTTTATAGCAGCATGATTTATAGTCCTTTGGGTATATACCCAGTAATGGGATGGCTAGGTCAAATGGTATTTCTAGTTCTAGATCCCTGAGGAATCGCCACACTGACTTCCACAATGGTTGAACTAGTTTACAGTCCCACCAACAGTGTAAAAGTGTTCCTATTTCTCCACATCCTCTCCAGCACCTGTTGTTTCCTGCTTTTTTAATGATGGCCATTCTAACTGGTGTGAGATGGTATCTCACTGTGGTTTTGATTTGCATTTCTCTGATGGCCAGTGATGATGAGCATTTCTTCATGTGTTTTTTGGCTGCATAAATGTCTTCTTTTGAGAAGTGTCTGTTCATGTCCTTTGCCCACTTTTTGATGGGGTTGTTTGTTTTTTTCTTGTAAATTTGTTTGAGTTCATTGTAGATTCTGGATATTAGCCCTTTGTCAGATGAGTAGGTTGCAAAAATTTTCTCCCATTCTGTAGGTTGCCTGTTCACTCTGATGGTAGTTTCTTTTGCTGTGCAGAAGCTCTTTAGTTTAATTAGATCCCATTTGTCAATTTTGGCTTTTGTTGCCATTGCTTTTGGTGTTTTAGACATGAAGTCCTTGCCCACGCCTATGTCCTGAATGGTATTGCCTAGGTTTTCTTGTAGGATTTTAATGGTTTTAGGTCTAACATTTCCCTTTTGATTTTTACTGACAGTCCAAAGCAAAGGACAGCGATAAAGAAGGAACTTCAAATTCCACCTCTGAAGATGGGCCAGGGGATGGATTCACCATTCTGTCTTCTAAGAGCCTTGTTCTGGGACAGAAGGTAACAAAGAGAATTGCCTTGTGCTATATTAAAACACTACTGTATTTTTATAACCTACTGTTGACAAGCAATGATGCCTCCTTTGCTCCCCTAATAGTGATTTTCACTGCAATCTTGAATTATTCATCTTTAAACTAAAGAGCTGTGGCAGCATCAGCATTGTGAGAGTAAGAATTGTTCTTCTTTGCTGAGAATTGTTAATGCTAACGTTGGTCAGACAAGGGTGAGCATGGAAGCTCTTTCTGGTCAGTAGATAGGATGGCATTACTGGTTTTGCTGGGAATTCCCCACACCCCAGTTATTTCTACATCTGCCAAAAAAAAAATCCATAGCTAACTTTCTCAGACAGCTTCTGAGAGGCCCGTCTTACATGGTTCAATGTAATTTATCAAAGAAAGAAAATAGAAATGTATGTTTCCCAAATATCCTTGGTATTAGAAATGAATTATTTGCCAATAATTCAGTCTGCCTGCCTTCCTAGGCTTTAGAAAGAAAACAAACAGGGCTATACATTTGAACAGTCTTCAGCAACACAACAGCAGCCCAACCAGACATGCAAATAATTCATTCCTGCAAGCGTAAAGTTTACTGAGCAGACAATTTATCTACCAAGTGAACTGGGGCTGAAATAAGACACCCAAGGAAAGAGTCAGTTAATCATATCTCTGGTAGCTGAATGTTTCCATCCTGACAACACAGTAAGCCTCCATTCAAAGAATTGGGAAGAGTATGTTCTAAGAAGAGCATCGGTGTGGCTGGTTGCTAATTTGTCACTGATGAAAGCAGGGAAACAAAGAGGTGGAATTTATGTCCCCTCTCTGGCCTGTTCACTGTTACATGACGATTAGCTTTCTCTCACTTAGCTAAGGGAACATAAAGGTCTTGCTCACATGGGCCAACAATAGAGAATGCCCTCCATTCCACTCTACTGTGAACACATAGGGTAGCAATTCCCAATGGTAGCCCCAAGACTGTGGTCTCCGAAGGGCAAGGGAGCCAGACACCCCCAGGTCAGAATCCCAGAGCCCATTACTTCTCTCCAGCAAGGTTATTGGCTTCAGAGTCCTGCCCCACAAATTTTGTGCCCTTCTAGGGAGAATGCAGGATGCTGAGGGGAGAAGAGAGAGTAAACCCTGGGCTTCCTTGCAGGAGCTGCTCAGAAGGTGCACCACTGAAAACTAAGGCCACCAGGGTTGGGAACCAAAGGCATGAGCTGTAAGGGAAAGAAAGAAAGGAGAGGGGGCCGGGCACAGTGGCTCACGCCTGTAATCCCAGCACTTTGGGAGGCCGAGGCAGGCAGATCACGAGGTCGGGAGATCAAGATCATCCTGGCTAACACGGTGAAACTCCATCTCTACTAAAAATACAAAAAATTAGCCGGGCATGGTGGTAGGCACCTGTAGTCCCAGCTACTCAGGAGGCTGAGGCAGGAGAATGGCGTGAACCCGGGAGGCAGAGCTTGCAGTGAGCCGAGATCGCACCACTGCACTGCAGCCTGGGAGACAGAGCGAGACTCCGTCTCAAAAAAAAAAAAAAAGAAAAAGAAAAAAGAAAGGAGAGGGGAGGTCCTGTTCCTGTTCCATGGAAGAGGAAATGGATTTGCTGCCAGTCCCAGAGTGGAAGGCAAATCAGCTGAGCTCAAAGAGCTTATTGCAAGCCAAACAACTGGGAAACTGGAGGTTGTCACTCTCTATGCAGCCCCTATGTTGACAATGGGTATGAATAATTAAAAAGAATTAATGAATGCAAGTAAAATATGAGATTTTTCAACAGAATTTTATCTTTTCCACATTCTCCACCTTTTCTTCCTAATGCAGCTGTCCTTAACCCAGAGTGACATCAGCCATATTGGCTCCATGAGAGTGGAGGGCATTGTCCACCCAACCACAGCCGAAATTGACCTCAAAGAAGATATAGGTAAGGTCCTGAGACTTCAGTAGAAGTGCCATAGAATAGGCCACTGTTCAGGCAAGTTCTTGTGAAGCTGATCATTGTCAACTGGCTATCCCATTGCTGGGGTCCCATGTTAAACTCTGTCTTTATGTGTAGTTGAACAGTTTCACTGGAGAGAAGCTAATTTTGTTTTAATTCTGCATATATTTTTGAAATTTTTATTGGGATATTGTGTAAAAGCAAATCATTAGCATAGAGCTTGACGAATTTTTCTCAAAGTGAACCCCACTTTGCAACCAGCACCAAGATCCTGAAGCAGACCCTTACCAGCACCCCAGAAGTCTCCCTCAGCCCCACTCCCAGTCAGTATGTCCTCCAAGGGTAACCACTGTCCTTTCTTATCAAAGCAGAGATGGGTTTCTTCTGTCTTGAATTTTGTAAAAATGAAATCTTGTCCTCTTCTGGGTCCGACTCCTTTTGCTCAATTTAGTATTGTGAAATCTATCCATGTTGTTGAGTATGCTTGTATTCACTCATTTTCCTTGCTCTGTAGTATTACACTCTATAAATATATGACAGTTTATTGATCTACCACTGATGACATTTGGGGTAGTTTCCAGTTTGAGCTATAGTGAATAGTGCTACTATAAATATTGTTGTACATGTTTACATATATCGTAAGCTTAAATATTGAGAGTGCTATTGATAAAAGGGAAATGGACATCTAGAAAATATTAGGTTGCCCATTAAGCTATGAGCATTGAGTTATTTTTGCCTGTGGTTTGCCACCTGTCCCACGAGTGGCAGAGGGAGCTGTTACTAGCCAGGGTGGAGGAGCTTGGGAGGGTAAGCTGTTATGGGCGCTGGAAATAACAGCATGCTAACAGTCCCCATCCCGTCCATTTTTACCAAGCCAGAACTGCCTTAAACTCTCCACGGAAAGGGTAAAGTGAGCAAAGAAGGGGCTTTGTCTCTAGGGTACAGGGCTTGCCTGTGAGGGAGGCAATTTGAGGTAGATGCTAGTAGTTCAGCCCTGGGTGGTAGCACCAGGGACCCCAGGCAGCTGGACTCATTCAGGGCTTCCTCCTGGCATCAGAGGCCACTTGCTGTGCTGAAAAGGAGACAGACAGCCCTGGGAAAAGTCAGCATTACAGAGAAACAGGTCTCCTTCCACTCTCCATGGAAGGACGCCCTCTAGTAGCCTTCATCTGGAGCTCTTTTAATAGCTGTCCTGCCTCTCACTGACACATTGCAGTGTTCATACTTTACACATTTCTATAGTAATGAAATTTTTATGTAAGAAAAACAATACGCTTCCTTTTTTTAGTTGGCATGGTGGCAGAGTAGAAAGAGCACTGGTCTGGGAGCAAAAATTCACACTCAGATCCCAGCAGTGGATTCTAAGGCTAACCTCTTCAGGGTCTTGGGAGGAGAAATGGGCTAAAGGCAGTCAGGTGGTTAAGAGGGCAGGTTCCAGGTCGGCCTGCCTGGACTGTCCCAGCTTTTCTGAATTGCTTCCTAGCTATGTCACCTTTGGCAGGCTTCTAAACCTCCCTGAACCTCCGTTTCCTCCTCTGTAAGGGAGGATAGCAACAGTACCTGTCCCATAGGGGTGCTGTGATGGAGCCTAGCACAGTGCTGGGCTCCTAGGCAGTTAGTAATTGACAGTTGTTTTATTGCTGCTGTGTTAGGAGGAGTCCCTCCCACTATGATTCCATTCTCCACCACCGTCACCCAAACTAATCATCCCAGCAGCCAAGGCGCTGCCTTACTCTTTTCAAAACGTTATTTTATTATGGGAAAAGTCAAGCATACACAAAAAATAACAGAAAAGTATAATGAAACCCTGTGCAATCAGATGCAATAATCACCACCCATGGCCACCTTTGTTTCAGCTCTTACCCCCTCCACATACTTCCAGACGTCATTTTATCTATGAATATTTCACAATGACTTCTAACAGATAAGGGCAGTTTACTAACAACACAGCCACAATACCATTACTGTACCTTTAAAAAGATAGCAATATCAACAAATTACCAGTGCTCCAATTCCAGTTACATCATAAATGTCAAGTTTCTTAAACATTTGTTTAAACCAGGCACAGTGGCACACTCCTGTAGTCCCAGCTACTTGGGAAGCTGAGGCAGGAGGATCGCTTGAGCCCAGGAGTTTGAGACCAGCCTGGACAATATAGTGGGACCCCCATCTCTTATAAAAAAAGGGGGGCCCGAGTACGGTGGCTCACACCTGTAATCCCAGCACTTTGGGAGGCTGAGGTGGGCAGACCACTTGAGCTCAGAAGTTCCAGACCAACCTGAGCACATGGCGAAACCCCATCTCTACAAAAAATATAAAAATTAGCCAGGCATGGTGGCACATGCCTGTGCTCCCAGCTAAGGTGGGAGGCTGGGGTGGGAGGATCGCTTAAACCCAGGAGTTCTAGGCTGCAGTGAACTGTGATCACGCCACTACACTCCAGCCTGGGCCACAGAGTGCACAGAGTGAGACCCTGTCAAGAAATTAAGAAAGCAAAGAAAGAGAGAAAAAGAGAGAGAGAGAAGGAGGGAGGGAGGGAAAGAAAAAGAGAGAAAGAGAGAGACAGAGAGAGAGAAAGGAAGGAAGGGAAGGTAGAGAAGGAAGCAGGGAGGGAAGGAGGGGGAGAGGGAGAGAGAAAGGAAGAAAGGAAAGAAAGAAAATTTGTTTATTTGATTTCGGATCCAAATCAGTCCACGCACTGCAGTTGGTTGATGAGTCTCTTATACCACAGGTTCCTCCTTCATCTCTTTCTTTCTTATTTCTTTGCAATTCATTTGTTGAGGAAGCTGGGCCATTTGTCCTATAGGGTTTCATGCAGTCCGGATTTTGTTGATTACATCCTCCTGGCATCATGAAACATGTTTCTTTGCTTTTTTATAACTTGGTGGTTGGATCTAGAGGTTTCATGAGGTGTAGGTTCGAAAACTTTGCCAAGACTCCTTGGTCAGTGGCGAGCACTCATGCCTGAGGAGGCGCGTCGTGCCTGGTTGTCTGTCTTGGTGTGATGCTGGCAGCCATTGATGCCTCTTCTCTAGATTCCGCCATTTGTTAGGAGTTGCAAACCTGTGGTATTCTCATTCTAGCATTGCTCCTTTCCTTCTTGGGAATGCTTCTGTAGAGAGAAACTACCTCTCTCCAGGATGCTTTTTTCTTAAAAGCCTTCAGTGAGGAGGGTGGATTCCCCTTGCCTTCTGCACATTCCCATTTGGCCCTTGACCTGAATGCAGAGGGCACCAGTGTAGACCTAGTCCTCTGCTTCTCAACATGAACTGGCTGCCAGCTTCGGTTACCCGGCCTTCTCCAGGCTTCTGGACCCAATAGATCAACAGTGTCCAGGAATCTGGGGGCCAGAAAGGAGCCTCAGAGGTACTGGGTATAATGCACAATCACCCTTTCTCAGTTGCATCATGGAAACCCAAGCACATTAACAAAGAAAACCCCTCTGCACGCCCTTCCCCAGTGGACAGTGACCACTGGAATAGACACTTGTCCTAAACCAGCTGCACAGCGTACTGTGGCTGTCTACATATACTTGAGGCTCGAGTGTGGAGTGGGGAAGCATCAGCACCCAGGCCCTGGGGAAGACCATGAACTGAACCATAATAATAATGATGATTCATAAAGAGGGAGCTGAGACTTGCCTCAGACATCCAGATCACCAAGTTCATTCGAAGATAAAAACATCTGAAAAATGCCTCCTCTGCTGCCCCAAAGCCGCCATCATCCCAGTCTGGACAAAACACCCATGTCATCTCAGAGACATGACAGCTGGATGCGCTGGTGCACACAGACAGGGTTCCTGTGAGGTCAGAGGTGGCGTCCTGTCATCTCCCAGGGGTTCCACTTGGCCTGTGTAGAAGTAAGAGCTGAGGTAGGAAAAAAAAGAGTGAGGCATTCCCCTAACATCAAAGGCTCAGGGTATCTCCTGGCAGGAATGTCCTTAGAGATTAGCCTCTCTGCATTTCTCCATTGCAAACTGAGCACCGGGCTGGGGGAACAACGTGCCAGGCTGCCCTGGGTCTCTGTCTGTCCTTTGACTCAAGCACATACAGTATGTTGATGGCACTGTGATGGGACCAGGACTTCAGAGCTCTCCACATGAGTACTAAACCTGTGGGACACAACACTAGAATCTCAGTTTTTTGTTGTTTTGTTTTTAAATCATCTACAAGACTCAAGCCATGAGACAGCTTTATGGCCAAATTACCCCTTAAAAGATCCTTGATAAAAGCTTGCCAATCTAAGTCTGCTAGACTGAGGCCCAGAGACCCCTGCCTCCCCTGACCACTAGCAAACCAGGATAACAATTGGGAATTTCAATTCCTAGTTTCTAACAGTGCTTCTGTTTTCTCCTGGCCTACCACAAATATGTCAAACAGTGTAATTAGATTGAAAGAACAACCACAGTGGCTTCCCATTGCTCTCCTTTGCAGGTAAAGCCTTGGAAAAGGCTGGGGGAAAAGAGTTCTTGGAAACGGTAAAGGAGCTTCGCAAATCCCAAGGCCCTTTGGAAGTCGCCGAAGGTAAGTGTGGAACTAGGCTCCTGTCACCAGCATGGCCTCACCCTCCTCTCTGGACTCTCCAGCCTCACGTGCCTCATGCCTATTCAGCTTATGAGACAAAGTATGCCATAACTAATCAGAAAGCTGTTTTAGCATCTCAGGTAATTTGGGCAGGCCCATAGAGATCCTTTCAGATGTCCTGGGGACTCCAATATGTCAGAATAATTCAAGTCAGTTTGCATCAGATCCCCCAAAATGGTCTAGAGCCATTGGGTGAACTTCGCATGTGTGTGATAAAATACACAAACCATAGGATGTACCACTGGAACTATGTTTCCTTTTTCTTTTTTTTTTTTTTTGAGAAAGAGTCTCACTCCGTCACCTAGCCTGGAGTGTAGTGGCGTGATCTCAGCTCACTGCAACCTCTGCCTCCCAAGTTCAAACGATTCTTGTGCCTTAGCCTCCCGAGTTGCTGGAATTACAGGCGCATGCCACCATGCTTGGCTAGTGTTTGTATTTTTAGTAGAGATGGGGTTTCGCCATGTTGGCCAGGCCAGTCTCAAAGTCCTAACCTCAAGTGATCCACCCGCCTTGGCCTCCCAAAGTGCTGGGATTACAGACATGAGCTACCACACCCGGCCACTGGAACTATTTTGAAGCGTATAATTCAGTGGCATTAAGTACTTTTACAGCGTTGTGCAGCCTTTGATATCACCTCACACAGAAACCCTGTTGGGTTGATCGGACTCAACACCAGGTCGTGGGGGTGACAAAGTCCAGCGGAGTCAAAGGAATGAGAAAAGATAGTTTGAGAGAGAAAGTGGGTCCACAGGGCTGTCGCTAGTGTGTGGAGGCTGGGAAGGCCCCGAGCTCTGGAAGCCCAGGCTATTTATTGGTGACCAAACAAAGAAACAGGTGGTGAGGATGTGGGGGTCGAAAGGGCAAGCGCATGATCTACAGCTGTGACAGTTTAGCATTTCCTTTGAAGCATTTGGAACATATTCTGCTACTTGAGATAATGGAGAGCAGGTTCTTTTAACTCAAGATACAATCGATTGAGAGCAAGGAGCAAGAAGCCAGCAAGTCTAGACACATTCCACAGCCACGAGCCCTGGATTCTATCCAAGCCACGAGGGGTTTTATGCCCTGGGCTTAGATTATGGTGCGTCAGGGTAGCCTTCCACCCTTTGGCACAGAGCTTGGTGTTCCAAAGGCCACAAGGGGTTTTAGAATCTGGACCCCGGACATGTTCCAAGACTCTTTTACATTATGTCAGATATGCAAGCCCTGCCTCAGCTTCTCTCAACACTTAGCTTGCTTTTCTCCCAACAAACCCCCTAACCATTAAGCAGTCATGCCCAGTGCCCCCCTTAGGCCCTGGCAAGCACTAATCTACTTTCTGTCTCTATAGATTTGCCTATTCTGGACATTTCATATAAATGGGATCATGCAATATATGACTTTTCTGTCTGGCTTCTCTCACTTAACATTTTTTTCAAAGTTCATCCATACTGTAGCATGGGTCAGTATTTATTCCTTTTCATGGCTGAATAATATTCCATTTTGTTTAACCATTCATTTACTGATGGACATTTGGGCTGTTTCCACCTTTGGTGATTGTGAATAGAGCTGCAGTGAACATCTGTGCACAAGTTTTTGTTTGAACATCTCTTGTCCATGATATTGGGCAACTTTTTGACAGGTAGATTCAACCTCAGATCCATGTTCCCACCCATACAACTCCCAATCAGTTCACTCCTTGTACCCTCAGTCAGTGCCAAGTGCTGCAGGGCTTCAGAGGAAAATAAAACCCACTGCTGCCCTCAGATGCATAATTGGGGCACAGAGCAGGAGCCACGACCTCAGCATAGTGGAGTGTGGGAGGACTGCAGTGAGGCTGTGAGACCCCTTGGGGGTGGGACACAGAGGGCAATAGGAGCACTGCATGCGAGAAGATGCGTGTCTTGCATGAGCAGGGAGCCCTGGGTTAGCACGTGGGAGGAGAGAAACAGCAGCCAAGATGAGTCTGGGCCTGTGGGCTGTGCGAAGGGGTCTGAATCTGACCCTACATGGACATGAGGGCACTTGGAAGTTTAAGCAGAGGGCTGTCCAGATTAGACTTGATTGTTACAAAAGTAGGGCCCAGGCACGGTGGCTCATGCCTGTAATCCCAGCACTTTGGGAGGCTGAGGCAGGCGGATCACGAGGACAGGAGTTCAAGACCAGCTTGACCAACATGGTGAAACCCCGTCTCTACTAAAAATACAAAAATTAGTCAGGCGTGGTGGCGCATGCCTGTAATCCCAGCTACTCAGAGGCTGAAGCAGGAGAATCACTTGAACCTGGAAAGTGGAGGTTGCAGTGAGCCAAGATTGCGCCACTGCACTCCAGCCTGGGCAACAGAGAAAGATTCTGTCTCAAAAAAAAAAAAAAAAAAGAAAAGAAAAAAGAAAAAAGTAATGGGGGCTTCTAGTCCAGAAAGAACAAGAGCCCACACTTTAAATCTCCACCCACCACTCCCCACAGGCATAGCAGTAATAGATGCAGTGTCTCTTTAAAAACTGTAAGAGCCACACTCAAATATAAAATAAGCCTCCATGTAGACAGACAGGAGGGCTGCAGCAGCACCTCCAGAAGGCCGCCGCCCCAGGCCTGGGCTCCAGGTCTGTAAGATGCAGAGTCGCTTCACGTATAAAGAGGGCCAGAGCCAGGCTCACTGCCCAAAGCAAGGGGCTGCATGAGACTCTCACAGCCTTTATAAGAAGCCAGAGCTCTAGCCACCACCCAGGGCTACAACCTGTATAAAAATCTGTCTTTCTAGGGTAGCAGAAGGGAGAAGAGAGCCCCTCATCCAAGCCCAGGGCCACATTGCCCACCAAGTCAATGTTTGGCTCCACCACATCCCTGATATGACCATGAGACCAAGCCCCAACTCAGTCATCTAAGATGGCATCTGGACTGGGGGCTTGGGTGTGGGGAAGGTTCCCCAGAAACTGCCTGATAGGGTGCAAAGGAGAGGAAAAATAGCTGCTGTACACAGAATGAGAGGCTCCAACACACTTCTTTTTTAAATTATTTTTTAAATAGAGATGGGGTCTTGCTATATTGCCCAGGCTGATCTCGAACTGCTGGGCTCAAGTGATCCTCCTGCCTCAGCCTCCCAAAATGCTAGGATTACAGGTGGGAGCCACCGTGCCCAGCACCAACACACTTCTAAACAGAGTCCCAAAGGCAGAAATAGAAAGTAGAGAAGCATTATTTAAGGAGATCATAGCTGAGAATTTTCTAGGATGAAGCATGAGCCCTTAAGCTGAAAATATCAAGCAAAATACATGAAAATAAATCCAAAACCTGGAGTGTTGTGGTAAAGCCTCAGAAATTGAAAAATCAAAAGAAACCTTCAAAGTAACCCGAGAGGAGAGGCAGATCGTTTGTAAAGAAATGATGGCTCTTCTAATGACAGCAGACTTCTCATCAGCAAAAAAAAAAAAAAAAAAAAAAGATGTGTGGAAACAGGAAAGAAATAGCTTCAAAGCACTGAAGGGAAAAAAAAAACTGTCAACCAAGAATTCCACATTTTGCTACGTTGTAATTCAAGAATGAGGACAAAAGATGTACAATTTCAGATGTGCAGAAGTTGAGAGGCAGCAATCCAGACGCTAGCTGGAAAGAATACAAAAGTCTGCACCGAGGAAATAGACATGAACCTGGAAGGAAGGAGAGGGCTGCAGGACACAATTTTGAGCTAAGACATTGGTGCAAATATGTTAGGTGTAAGAAGCCATGGCCTGGGGCCAGTGAGTGTTAGCACCCTGGGAAAAATGGAGAAGGGGAGATGGTTCGCCACTGTCTAACACCACATTGCATTTCATTTAAAACACCATCAGTTGTAAGATATACTCTTATTGTATGTAACACTAAGAAAAATTAAATTTCCAAAATAAGGTGTCTAATAGGAGGCCCCACATAAAGCTGGGGCACATTAGTATAACAGCAAGCAAGACATGACCCGCCATGCAGAAAGGAGCAGCAAATATCTTGATCTTGGCATCCAGTTGACAGAGGGGGGAAAAAAAAAAAAAAGCCTCACTAAAGAATTTGGCCAGGCATGGTGGCTCACGCCTATAATCGAAGCACTTTGAGAGGCAGAGGCGGGTGGCTCACCTGAGGTCGAGAGTTTGAGACCAGCCTGATGAACATGGAGAAACCCTGTCTAGTAGAAATACAAAAATTAGCTGGGCGTGGCGGTGGGTGCCTGTAATCCCAGCTACTTGGGAGGCTGAGGCAGGAGAATCATTTGAACCCGGAAGGCAGAGGTTGCAGTGAGCCGAGATCACGCTATTGTACTCCAGCCTGGGTGGCAAGAGTGAAACTCTGTCTCTAAAAAAAAAAAGAAAAAGAATTTGAACCGCAAGCCAGTGCTCCTGAAGATTTGCAGCCAGATCCAGTGCAGCTCAAAACCTCAGGCAGAGAAGAGAGTGAGACATAGCCTTAGTTTGGTAGTGTCCCCAGGTGACATAGAAGGAAATGTAATTTCTTTCTGGAAGAACTCAGCTCCAGGCTGACAGCAATTCTAAGATGCTTCCTGATTTCAACAATATTAAAATGTTTAAACAACAAAAAAAGTGCATCTAAACATGGTTAAAACAGACCAACTGCAGTGCAGGCCCACCCTGTGGCAGGGGGTGGGGGAGGGTGGATCAAGAAAATATTTCAGGAGCAGAGTCAGTGAGAGGCAGCGATGCTGCATGTTCAGGGAGGCAGAAGCTGGAGCTAAGGTAGGTCCAGGGTTTCCAGGCTGAGCAAACTGATGAAAAGTCAGGCCTTTCATTCATTTGTTGAATATTGGAGCACCTGCCTGCCAGTGACTGTGCTAGGAGCCAGGCAGCAGCAAGGAATACAAAAGTGCTTCAGTGAAGATGTCATCTGGGGCAGAACCAGTTCACGTTAAGCATCTACAGTGTGTGCTGTCGGGTGCAGGCATCAGGATGTGGATGTGATTGTAGGCCCTGAACACTCCTGAACTTTACAACCAGGCGGAGACCCCAGGGTAACACAGTACCTATCACTTAGCACAGCTGGCTGCTGAATTGCATGGCAGTGGCCCAGAGAGAATGGGCGAGGGAGTCAGGGACAAAGCAGGATAGCCAAGTTTGGAGACAGAGGTGCAGACAGACCCATGTGTGCAGGGGACTGAGCCCACTGGCTGGAGGACGACTGGGCATCCAGAAAGAGCAAGAAATGGATAGACTCCAAGGGGAGAGGGGCCGACCATGAAGGGAGCCTGGGAGGACTGCAGTAAGGCCAGGTAGCAATCAGGAGCAGTTGCAGATTCTGAGTTTAAATGTGGAGTTTAAGGACCTTGGCTCCAGCAACCATATGGAGGATGGTTTGGCAGAAGGAGGGCTGGGGCCCGAAGACCATCGAGAAAGCTGTATCGGATGAGGGTGGGGGTGGAGTGGGGGTGAAAATGAAGCACATGGGCCTGGAATGAGACAAGGCAGAGGAAACTGATGGTGTCTGCAGTGACAGAGAGGGAAAAAGGGGAATCGGGTTTCAGGAGTGAATGGCCATTTTACTGGGCACGTGTTAGCCCTGGGGCCCCAGAAAGGTCATGAGGTGCAGGTCCCTGTTGAAAGCTAAGGAAGAAAATGGCTTGCAGATGGCTGCTTAGGAGCTGAGGCTGCAGCAGAGAGAAGAGCACTGGGCCCAGACACGCAGGAGGAGGAGAGGCCATTGTGGGAAACTGAGGTGCTATTAAAAGAAAACCCACAGTGTAGTGGAAACCAGGCATCAGCAGTAGCAGCCTCTCAGCAGGACAAGGGGCCAACCTAGAGTCCCCTTTTTCTGTGGTGACTCCAAGAACTGTGATGGCTCACCTGGGGGAAGGTTCTAGAAGCTCCCAGCAGCAGCACTGCCACCCTCAGAATGCAGGTCTTCACCAGGCATCACATTAGGTAAGAGAATGCCTCTAGTCATTATGTGGATAGGTGCTTATACCAAATACCGGGGTCACAACCCTTGCAATAACTTGACCCTCATCCTTGACACCTCTGGAGAACATTACAAAGCATTACGGCTACAAGCTGTGTTATTCATTTCCAGTTGCCATGAACTTACTTTGTTTTGGACTGAAATGTCATCGTGCACTACCCTGAAAGCCATTTTTTACTTGATTGGATGTTTGACATTGCCAATAGGAACATATTCCTTTTATTTAAAAATGACTTTTGGCTGGGTGCAATATAATCCTAGCACTTTGGGAGGCCGAGGCGGGTGGATAACTTGAGGTCAGGAGTTCAAGACCAACCTGGCCAACATGGTGAAACCCCATCTCTACTGAAAATACAAAAAATTAGCCGGGCATGGTGGCGGGTGCCTGTAATCCCAGCCCCTTGGGAAGCTGAGGCAGGAGAATCGAATCGCTTGAACCCGAGAGGCAGAGGTTGCAGTGAGCTGTGATCGAGCCACTGCACTCCAGCCTGGGCAACAGAGGAAGACCCTGTCTCAAAAAAAAAAAAAAAGACTTTACATTAGAGGAATACCATTCTGCTAGTAACATGATTATACTTTTAAAATATATGAAATAAATCAGCCATGACTGTAACAAGCCAAACTCTGGCATACAATAGCAGCCAGGTGCTCGGGAAGATCGCACCGTGCAGGCAAGGCCCGTGCCCAGGCTCCTTGGCTCTCAGCAGAGCAGCCTCCAGTTTTAGCGGCATCATTGTTCAGGCCAAAGAGGGACGCTCTGCTTCTGGTGAATATACATGATCGTAGAGTCAGCATGCATGGCGGGCCTTACCCAGGGCCTCGGTGTATTGTGTGGCCTGGGTCCTGCACTCAGGCGTTCACATGTGATGACACTGAGCCCCCTCTAGGCACTGGAAGGCAAGGAGCCTACAGCCTCCCCTGATGGACGAAGGGGTCCCTTGGATTTGGCTTCCGCCCACGCGAGGAAGTGCAGTCAGCACTTCCCTGACACTGTGGACATTGCCAGGAAATACTTATCATAAACTAGGTGGGCATCATAGATTTCCAGTCAGTCTTTCACCTCAACCCCACACACAGCTCTGGAATACGGCGGACACACATTTCTGTTACAAGTGCTGCCCCTAGTGGCCACAGACCCTTGCTACGCCAATTCCTGGGTTCCTGGAGGGGCACAGGGCACCCAGGCGGTGTGGGGGCACGCATGGCTCATGGCTGAAGCTGCAGCTGCCTCAGGCAGATCCGAGGGAACTGCTCCCCTGGGGAGTCCCACAGGGACTTCCCTCGAGCCTAGCAGCCACGGGGCTTTATCAACTGTCACGAATGGGAACCACGTTTAGGGGAGTAAACAGTAAAACAAAGGAGTATGACAGAAATTGTGAGAGAAGGCTGGCCTAATTCAATTTCACAGCCCGCTTTTGAAACCCCACTCTCTGCAGGGCATGTGGAGATCATCAAATGGCAGTCCCTGTCAAGGAACTATACAATCAAGTTCAGTGGTTCTCCACTCATAGAAGGTCCTAAAATCACATAAGCATAAGCCCCTGCACCAGACCTACTGAGTCAGGACCTCTGGGGGTGGGGCCCAGGCACAGCTATTTTTTAAAAGCCACAGTAGGCCAGGTGTGATGGCTCATGCCTGTAATTCCAGCACTTTGGGTGCCTGAGGCAGGAGGATCACTTGAGCCCTGGAGTTCAAGACCAGTCTGGGCAACATAGCAAAACCTCATCTCTACAAAAACAATTTAAAAATTAGCACATTCCTGTAATCCCAGCTACTTGAGAGGCTGAGGCACTAGAATCACTTGAACCCAGGAGGTGGAGTTTGCAGCGAGCTGAGATCGCACCACTGTACTCCAGCCTGGGCAACAGAAAAAGACTCTGTCTCAAAAAAAACTAAAAATAAAAAAATAAAAGCCACTGTATTCATTTCCTGTGACTACTGTAGCAAATTACCATAAAGTTCATAGCTTCAGACAACACAAATTTGTCTTCTTACAGTTCTGGAGGCCAGAAATCCACAATGAGTTTTAAGAGTCTAAGATCCAGGTGTTGGCAGGGCTGGTTCCTTCTGGAGGCTCAGGGAAGGATCTCTTCCTTGCCTTTTCCAGCTTCTAAGCTGCAACGTTGCTTGGCTCCTGGCTGCATCATTCCAATCTCTGTCTCCATCACACGGACTTCTCCTGCCTTTGACCTTCTTGCCTCCCTCTTATCAGGCCCCAGGCTCACCCAGACAGTCCAGGATCATCTCTCCATCTCAGGAGCCTTAACTTAATCACATCTGCAAAGTCCTTTTTGCCATGTACAGGAACACCCACAGGTTCCAGGGAGGAGGACGTGGGTGTTTTGGGATGCCATTACTTTACCTACCACAGCCACCAGAGAGGATCTGACGTGTCCCTTTAACTAGGAACCATTGTGAGGAGGTAGCCCAACCCAGGGACTACTTGGCAGACCATATGAAAATGGCGCATCAGAGCAGCATTAAACGTTTCTACCCAAAGCTTGTGCTAACTGTGCAAAGCGATCCAACCCAGCTCTTGCTCTCTATTAAACATAGTCCACATCAGGAGCACAGGATGCTGCCCAGCCAACGTCTCTATCACTGCCTTATCTCCAGATCTAACAGGTACCTGATGAGGTTAGGCTATAACCTAGGAAACCTTAGGAAATACAACCCACGGCATTTTCTCTCCTATGTCCCAGCCGCCGTCAGCCAATCCAGTGGACTCGCAGCCAAATTTGTCATCCACTGTCACATCCCTCAGTGGGGCTCTGACAAATGTGAAGAACAGCTTGAAGAGACCATCAAAAACTGCCTGTCAGCGGCGGAGGACAAGAAGCTAAAGTCCGTCGCGTTCCCGCCTTTCCCCAGCGGCAGGTAAGATGCAGTTCCCCTGAGTTGATTCCTCCAGCTTTTTCCCTGGAAATCAGCTGCTCCCCCACTTACATCTGATCTGGGTGTTACCAAGGGCTGCCAGCACAGCCAAGTATGCTGACCAGATGGCGGGGCAGAAAACCCAGTTTTCATCCTTCAGAACCCATGGGGAAGCGAGCCCACTGGCTCACAGGCAGCAGGTCTTCCCCGGCTGGGGCTAGCCCCACTGCCTCTTTGATGTTAAAGCCCCAGGAAGAAGGCAGCCCTGGGGAGGAGCGGGAGGCAGAGGCTAGCTGCTGTGTTTTTTTTTGAGAGCCTTCCAGGTTCAAAGTCCATATTCCCACCAGCTGTCCATGTCCAGGACACATGATCAGAAAACGCCAGGCTCGAAGGCCTTGCTACTCAAAGTGTGGTCCATAGGCAGCAGTGACCGATGTCAGAATGCAGAATCTCAGGCCCCCCCATCTCCGACCTCTGGCTCCAGAATCCCCAGGGAATTCCGTTGCTGCTCTGGGAGACTGCAGAGCCAGGAGTTCCAGGCTTTGACAAATACACCTAGAGAAGTGAAAATCTGTCCCCGAGTGATTGCTGAAAAGGAGGCTGGGCAATGACTGGATTGTCACAGATCCCAGCTGGGCATTGTTTCAGATACGTAATGAGGATATCTGCTGTCACATAAAACATATCTTCTCCCTTCATGCCCCTAGCCAATCTATTGCTTTAATTTTGAACACCCTCTCATCTTGAGAGCTGCCCTTTATAATATAGCTATGGTTTATAGTTGTGTCCTGGGAAGCCCAAGAGGAAAACAATGAGACCTAGGTTCCTGCTGTAATCATATGTCAACCTAGGCAAGCAGCATTGAGTCTTAGCAGTCCAGGCCCAGAGATGCTGTGAGATGCATTGTTTCATCGGTGGGCCCATGGCAGTGCTGTTCTGTACTGGAATACACACGAGTGGGAAGAATCCCTATTAACAGGCCCCTCCTGGACCTGCTCCAGAGGTCTTTGTGGCTGACCCCTAACGACCACTCTGGCTGTGTCCCTGGAAGCTGGTGCTGTGGCCTAACCTGGTGGATGGCACTATCAGTAGTTCCCTGGAACCTGGAGCCTTTAACAAACTTTCATCAACCCCCCCATGCCCGGAGTCACGATGCTGAAATTACATGGGCCTGTGCCTATGAAATATTAAGTGCATAAAAAAGGACTTATGAAGACAGGTTTGGAGCATACATTTTTGCCCTTTACTAAACAATCGGGTTAGTATATACACCACTTTGGAGGGAGCTAATAAAACTTCTGTTTGCTTTTTTGAAGACCGGGTATTTTTAATGCTGAATGGCTAGCATTTTTAAAGCCAAGCTTGACTTGGTCAGGTGACATAGATTCAAATACAGGGAGCTGGCGCAGTGGCTCACGCCTGTAAATCCAAAAGCTTTGGGAGGCTGAGACAGGAGGATCACTTGAGGCCAGGAGTTCGAACCAGCCTGGGCAACATAACAAGACCCGTCTCTACAAAAAATTAAAAACAACAAAAAAATTTTTTTATAGGCACACGCCTATTGTCCCAGCTACTTAGGAGGCTGAGGCAGGAGACAGATAGCTTGAGCCCAGAGGTTTGAAGCTGCAGTGAGCTATGATCACACCACTGCACTCTAGCCTGAGTGATGGAGCAAGACTTTGCCTCTAAAAAAAAAACCTAATTTAAAAAAAGTATAATAAAAAATAAAATACAGGGCACTCTTCACTTGGCCAGCCCTATGACCTTGACTAAAATCACTGTGCTTGGCAGGGCACGGTGGCTCACACCTGTAATCCCAGCACTTTGGGAGGCCAAGGCAGGCGAATCACCTGAGGTCAGGAGTTCAAGACCAGCCTAGCCAACATGGTGAAACCCCGTCTCTACTAAAAATACAAAAATTAGCCAGGCGTGGCGGTGCGCACTTGTAGTCCCAGCTGCTTGGGATGCTGAGGCAGGAGAATCACTTGAACCCGGGAGGTGGAGGTGGCAGTGAGCCAAGATCGCGCCACTGCACTCCAGCCTGGGCAACAGAGACTCCATCTCAAAACAAATAAATTAATTAAATTAAATTAAATCATTGTGCCTCTCCGAGTCAGTGTGAAACCTATAAAGTGGGGGCAACATGCCCCACCTGCCACCCCCAGGCTGTCCCTTTGGCTAGGGTCAAAGGATATCATGCATGGACTAGCCCTGCACACAGTGAGGCCCCACCCAGTAAAAACAAAGGCACTTCATGCTCCCATGGGTCCCATGGACCAAAATGACATCAGCTCTTCTTTTGCTTTGGCACAGAAACTGCTTTCCCAAACAGACCGCGGCCCAGGTGACCCTCAAAGCCATCTCAGCCCACTTTGATGACTCGAGCGCGTCCTCGCTGAAGAATGTGTACTTCCTGCTCTTCGACAGCGAGAGCATCGGCATCTACGTGCAGGAGATGGCCAAGCTCGACGCCAAGTAGCCGCCGAACTTTCCAGCAGGGATCAGAGGACGACCCGAGTCCCAAGAGTGGGGTTTTGCTTTTTAAAAGGAGAGAGGAGGGGTGATGGCGGGGGAGTGGAGGGCGGCCGGGCAGGTCCTGCCGGCGCAGGGAGCCCTCTGCCCTTCACACTCTCCTCCAAAAGAGTCTCCGTCTGTAAGGAAGCAGGTCTCCGCGAGCGGTTTCTTTCCATGTGTTTTCCTCCTGTTGTTTTAGAACTTTTTTAAAAAAACAGACCTCGTTTTAGATTTATAGCATTGACTTTTACACACATTCACACAAGAAAAAAATCCTTTCAAAATTCTTAAATCTTCTGTTCCTCTTTCCAAGGGAAGAGGGCAAAAAGTGGCCTGGGCTCTGTTGGTGTGCGTGTTCCGTGGCGGAGAGAAGAAAATGGGAAAGACATCTCACTGGTGCTTTTCTCTTTTGTTTTAGTGCCCCCGCCCCCACCCCTGTAATACCTGTAACTACTCCTAAAAAGATTTTGCTTCAGGCTTTTTTTTGGTTTCATTTTGTTTTTTTAAGAAAAAGAAAATGAAAGGAAAAAAATAAAAGATCCAGTGTCTTTCTTACAACATATTCTTTTATTGCAACATTTTCCTCAGTTTGGAAAACTGTGTCCCCACACGTAGGTCCCTCTAGAATTTTATAAATCAATAGAACAAGGCCTGTCGCTGACACACTGGGATTCCCACTTCGCTGGACCCCAGGTCAGATAGCACCAGGGCCTGTGTTTCTCAGGCCGAAGGTCCTGCCTCTGGGAAGGTAGCCTTCCATTCGTGGTCCATAAAGACAGATCCTTGGATGCAACCACCAGGGGAACAGCCATCCTCCAATAGAGGCACACGACTCACTTAGGCCTGGGTGACAGCCCCAATGGGATGGCCTGAGAACCCCAGAGAGGCTGGTGTCCCAAGGACTCTGCCCAAGTACCCAGAGGCCACCATCAAAAGGGAGCAGGGAGGGGCAGGGTGGGGAGGTGGGGCCTGAATTTCTTCAGATGAACTCATCAACCACTTCTGCTATGCAGATTTAACCCAGGCGGTCCCTGGATTGGAAGATCTCTCCCAAATAGAGGAGTCATTTATACACCATAACATAGTTGGTGGCAGACATTAGTGCCCGGCTGGTCCTCCAGACGAGTGACCCTGGGGTTGGCCAGGAAACCAGAAGCACAAAACCACAAAGTCCCTCGAGGGCCCTCTCCCCATTCCCAGCATCAGCTGGAGTTTTGTCACTTACAAATCTGCCCATAAGTAACCCAGAAATATGCTGGGGGTCACCCGCAGAAACCCCCTCTGCTCGCTAATGGGTAAGCAGATGGCACCCCACAAAGAGTCACATTATCTGCCCTTCCTTAAACACCTCCAGTGGCTGGCAGCCCAGGCTGCACTCTCAACCCCTGCTAGCCGTGTAAAAACACACTCTGTCAGGCTGGGGTAACCAGAAGGGAACATTTATCTAGCTCTTTCTTCTTAAATGAAACCTATGGTATGGAGTTAGGATCTAAAAGTGGAAATGTGCTGGCTGCAGTGGCTCACGCCTGGAATCCCAGCACTTCCAGAGGCCGAGATGAATGGATCACCTGAGGTCAGGTGTTCGAGACCAGCCTGGCCAACACGGTGAAACCCCGTCTCTACTAAAAAAAATACAAAAATTAGCCAGGCATGGTGGCACGCACCTGTAGTCCCAGCTACTTGGGAGGCTAAGGCAAGAGAATCACGTGAACCCAGGAGGCGTAGGTTGCAGTGAGCTGAGATCGTGCCACTGCACTCCAGCCTGGGTGACAGGGCGAGACTCTGTCTCAAAAATAAATAAACAAACAAAGTGGAAATGTAGGAAGGCCATGAGGCTTGAGGAGTACAGGGATTATGCACCCATTAGCAAATTGAAAACAAGGCTCCTGTGAAGTCCCTGGTTGTTGCAGAATGTATGGGCTCCCTGACCGTGTGATGGCAGAGATTTGGGGTGCAGGGCATCTCCACCTCAGGTCCCTCCTTTGTTCTCAATGTGCAGCTCTCCTTCCTGCCCTCACAGACAGACACTGGCTACCAGATCCCAGCTCTCTGCCCTGCTCTGAGAGCTCTAAATGGCACACGTCATGACCACAAACACGTGCACATGCATGCACATCCCAGAGGAGGCAGCTGCAGAGGGAGGGCTGGCTGTGGCCTCCCCAGCACCATGCAGCCAGCACACATGAGCCGCTCAGCCAGTACCGCGGCAAGCACACCTTCCAAACCCAGAAAGCATCCGCTAAGGGGGGTATTTGTTTAATGCCTCTCTCTCTCCATTTTTGTTTTATACAAGTTGCATTTCTGGCCACCACATCATTGGCATCTTATTCCAGAAGAACAGCATTAGTTCTAGCACTTGCCAGGCGGGTGCCATGCGCCAAGCAGTCCGTACACCCACCTGCTGCGGTAGCTCGTCTCCCGCCCGGCCTCTCCATCAGGGTGGAGACTGCCTCATGGTTTTCCAGCTTGTAGAGACGAACAGGTCCCGGCTCTTGGTCAGCCGAACCATGAGCCGGCCCACATAGAAGCCACTGATTTGGCCCACGCCGTCATTTCTCCCCATGGACAGGAGGAACGTCAGTGCACCTGCAAGCAGAGACACAGAAACCACCAGAACCTCACTGAACCTCCTGGAGGCTACACCTCCAGAGTGCCGATCCTTCCTGAGGCCTTCGGACTCAGGGCCGGAAATGTGAAATCGCTTTAGGAAGGTGGGTGAGGCCCTGATTACTTTTTTTTTTGAGACAGAGTTTTGCTCTTGTTGCCCAGGCTGGAGTGCAATGGTGTGATCTTGGCTCACTGCAACCTCCATCTCCCGGGTTCAAGTGATTCTCCTGCCTCAGCCTCCCGAGTAGCTGGGATTACAGGCATGCACGACCACGCCTGGCTAATTTTGTATTTTTAGTAGAGATGGGGTTTCTCTATGTTGGTCAGGCTGGTCTCGAACTCCCCACCTCAGGTGATCTGCCCGCCTTGGCCTCCTAAAGTGCTGGGATTACAGGTGTGAGCCACCGCGCCCGGCCTATTTTTAAAGAGCTCTAGGGGGATGTTTCCATCACCAGCTTGGAGAGTTTGTTCTAGTGGCCAGGTATCTCATAGCCCAAAAAGGCTTCCCCATGTTTAACCCCAAACTCTCTTAAAACTGCAAAGCACATGGGGCCTCTCTTACCCGGCTTGTAGGCCTGGAGAGGCCGCTGCTTCACGGAGTTGACGATGTTGGCCACGGCGATGTTGGCGTGGAGGCCGGCAAGATAGGCCATCTTGGGCGTCCTCACATCAGCACAGTCACCAATGGCGTAGACATTGCTGTGGCCCTCCACCTGGAGGTGCTCGTTCACTCTCAGAGCACCACTGCTGGCCAGTCTGCTCTCTGCCAGAAGAAATGACACTGAAACCAAGACACTGAGCTGCTGTGTTAAGTGGCCACCAGGAGGAGGTGAGGGCGAGCTCTAGACGCTGGTCAATAGGTGCTGGTCAGGTCACCCTCCTGAGGCATGACCACCCCCTGGAGGTGCCTGCTCTAGAGGCCACCCTCCCACCTAATTTATTCCCCACTGAAGTCTCTACCTCACAACTCTTCCTGCAGAGGCAAGGTTGCTGATGCCAGGGTGGAAATGGGTCAAAATACCAACAAGCCTCCTTTTAGAAATGTACACAGCTCTCAACAAGCTACAATGATTAGCTGAGTCTTGAATTGACTTTTGAATGTAAGTGAGATTTTAAAAATAAATGCAGGCCAGGTGTGGTGGCTCATGCCTGTAATCCCAACTCTTTGGGAGGCTGAGGCGGCCAGATCACTTGAGGCCAGGAGCTCAAGACCAGTCTGGCCAACATGGTGAAACCCATCTCTACTAAAAATAGAAAAATTAGCCGGGCTTAGTGGCATACAGCCATAATCCCAGATATTCGGGAGGCTGAGGCACAAGAGTCGCTTGAACCCAGGAGGTGGAGGTTGCAGTGAGCCAAGATCACGCCACTGCACTCCAGCCTGGATGACAGAGCAAGACTCTGTCTCAAAAAACAAAAATAAAACTGAAGCATTAAAAATAAATGCAGAGCTTTAATAAATGGCAAACTGCTTTTTTAAAGGGACTTTTAAAAACTTGTATTTGAAAATACAACATTAGGACAATTTGGTATTAAATTCTGGGATCTCTGTCCATTATAAGCCCTCAATCTCACTGCTACACACAGCCTGGACTGGCTTCCTTTTCCTGGGATTGGATCATTACTTCTGCTGGACACAAGGCAGGAGCTCCTTGTCAGGGAAGGGCATTCGGGAGTAAATGACAGGGACTTGAGGACACAAAGCAACCACCAGGCCTGGCCACTGAGTCTCTTGATCACAAATGGAGGCTTAAACACACATCAGTCCACCTCTGCCACCTCCAGCCAGCTAAATACGCAAATACTGAGCTTTAAGAAACGAGGCCATGTTACCAACCCCACTCCCTAGTCAATCCAAGCTCAAGAGACCAAATGTTTTGATCTGGGTTTGGGGACAGCAGCACGCCTGCGGAGAGAGGAAGGCCTGACCCTGAATTTCCTCTGTCCCCAGGTGAGGGGGAAAGAAACAGAACACCAACCTTTGTCATCTCTCTGACGCCTGTTCCCACCTCTTACCACTAGGGGGCGGCCCTAATTTCAGAAGATTCTGGTCACCTTGGCCACCTGGGGCTGAGCCATCGTCACAGCTGAGAAGAGCTCAGCAAGGGTGGCCCCTCACTGAATTTAAAGTCTGAGCTGGGAAGAAAGGGGGAAGGCAGCAAGGTGTGGACTCCTAGGGGCAAGCACTGCAGGGCATTCAGAGGGTGCTGGAGAGCAAGGAGGCATGGGGGAAGCCCGGCTGGGCACCTGCTCACCAAACGCGTTGCGGTAGGCGGAGCTGTTGATCTTGATGCCGGTGCAGAGAATCACCAGGTTGGTGGCCACCTCTGTGCCTTTGTCCGTCTGCACCTTGATGTACTCTCGATACTCATTGAGAGGCAGCTCCTCCAGATTGCTCACCCGCTCACCTAGAAGGGGGTTCATGACCAGGAGGCTGGTGGGGGCGGGGACCCCATCAAGCCTGGGCCCCAAGCGAAGACTGACCCTGGGGAGGGCCTGGACCTCTGGGGCCCAACTGGGCAATGGCTGCACCCCATCTTCCCACCATGCCCCTCCCTCAGTCCACTCTATGCCCCACAAAGCAGATCTGGACATCTGGCCCCAAGGGGTCCAGCTGGAGAAAAGTTCCAAGAAGCCCCTGGAGGGAAGCGAGGCTGTTTCCCAAGAAGTTCTCAGAAAAGCTGTTTAACGGAAAACCTCAGACGTGCCTCTTTGAGTGCCAGCCGTGCCATCCTAATCAGGCAGGACAAGCGCTCCAGTGCACCACGACAAAGCGGAAAGCCAGAGAAAGAGAAGCCAGCTCACTACACTCACTGCCTAAAGTGGCAGTGACAGCAGCACTCCACAGCCAGTTACCAAAAGGAGGCTGAGGCAGCCATGCAGGCCCTTCACAGGGCAGGTGCCTCACACTCCCGCAAACAGTGAGGAGGCTGGGGCCCCATGCAGTGAAGTGTAGGGGCCACAGCACTGGAAGAGAACCCCACTCTCCAGCGTTTGCTGGGTGGGTCTTGCCCCCTGCTCTACAAGAAGGCCACACTCCTCACCACTCTCAAAACATAAACCAATAAACCTATTCCCTCGACCACAGAGACATCCTATTTGGGGCAAATCCTTCAGATGCACTTAAGAAAAATCATTCAGCAGACAGGCATACCACCGTCTGCACTGCATCCAAAGCAATAACCAGGACATGGAAATCCCGTAAGTACCAGGCCCTCTTCCCTGACCGGGGACAGGCACAACTTCCAGCTGCACAAGGCTCAGATGGGCTTTGATGCTCACGGCCGCTTCTGAGTGCTTCATGCTCCACCCCAGGACACAGTGGAAAAGAGAGAGCCTGGGGTGGACCATAGCCACCCACCTGCTGGAAGCAGTGACCAAGCCTCCACGCCACATCTCACCAGACCAGGGCAGGGCAGGGAGGGAGGTGAGGGTGCACGTACTCAGCAGCAGCTGCACGCCCTTCCGGAGAAGGATCTCCTTCACTTCCTGCCGGACGGAGGGCAGGAGCTCCTTGTCAGCCAGGGCCACTTGGGAGTGAATGAGAGTGACCTAAGGACAAAACGACCACAGGGCCTGAGAAGGAGCCCCCGAGTCTTCAAACACAAACATTGCACGAACGTCCACCTCCACTCGTACCTTCAGGTTACAGATGAGGAAACTGAAGCTCCAGAGAAGTAATCTGTCCAATGCCAGGACCAATTAGTGGTGAGCTGGGCTTAAGCCCACATGTTCTAGACTAGGACTCTTTCAGTACCCTCCTGCCACACCCAGGCCAGAGGACTACCAATATGCCAACACGTCACAACCTACACCTCACCTAGGGCCACCTGAAAAATTATCTTCAAGCATCCTTGGGCACTTATAATTATACAAGCCATGGACATTCCAACAGTCAATCAGGCTGATGTCAACATTAAAGCTTGTTTAAAATTAGCGCTTCCAGGCATATCTGCTTGCTGTCTGGGACAAAACAGGGAAGCGTCCCGGGCACCTCATGTTGCAATCATGTTCAAAGACTGGGCTTTGATATCAAATTGCCTGGGTTGAAATCCCATCTCTGATACTCACTTGGACACCTCCAAAAGGCTCACTAACATGGGCACAATAGCCCCACTCATAGGAATTTTGTAATGATGAGCAAAAAAATATGTATAAAGCATGTAACTCAGCACATATTAAGTCCTTAATAAAGGGTGGCTGCCACTACCCTTATTGTCTACAAATCCTAAACATGTGGATATTTTACTGAGTTACGTGAAGGTTTTTACTACTTCAGACTGGTCTGACCCCTGTGAAATAAGAAGAAATGTATATATTGGTCTCTGCCCCCAGTTCCTGATGCAGAGCTCTTAAAACCCTTGTAAATTGGGGTATTAAGAGAGAATCATTTGTTCTAATATTTGGTCCTCATTGCCGGTTCTTGATACAGAGCTCCTGAGATCTTTGTAATGTCCTGAGTGATGGGAGGGTCTGACACAGAGCTCCTAACTCCTTGGATGTTCCTGGGTGATGGGAGCATCTTTTGTTCTAATGAAGCTACTCCTGATGGGCTCCTGGATGATCACTGGTCACCAGAGAGACCAAGCCAGCTTAGAAGTCTGGAACTTTCAGCTCCAGGGACAAGAGAGGGGCTGGAGATTGAGGTCATAATCAACCTTGCCTACTTGATGAATCTTCCATAAAAATCCCTAAAGTACGGGGTTCAGAGGGCTTCCAGGTTGGTGAACATGTCCACATGCCAGGACAGTGGTGCACCCCAACTCCATGGGGACAGAATCCCCTGTGCTCAGGACCCTTCTAGACCACACCCTATGTGCCTCTTCATCTGAATGTTCATTTTTATCCTTTAAAACATCCTTCGTCATAAATCAGCAACAGCAAGTAAACTGTCTCCCTGGCTTCCATCAGCTGCTCTAGCAAATTATTTAACCCAAGGAGAGAGTCATGAGAATCTCTATCTTGTAGCCAAGTGGGACAGAAGCATGGGTAAGCTGGGGACCTATGGACTTGCAACTGGTGTTTGAAGTTGAGGCAGGATCGTGGGACTGAGCCCTTGACCTGTGGGGTCAGCACTAACGCCAGGTAGTGTCAGAATTGAATTGAATTGTAGGAGACCCAGCTGGTGTCAGAGAATTGGTCAGTGGGGGAAAAAACCCACACATGTTATCCCAGAAGTGTGGAGTGAGTAGGGAGAAAAAGAGTTTGGTTTTTCCCTATAGAATCCTCATAAATCAAAATGAATGAATTGTAACTGTATCAATCACGCATCATAATTTCCAACAATTTGTCAGAGAACAGCCATATAATTAAATTATCCTCTATTGATTTTTCTTTTCAAAACCAACCTGCCTTTCCCTGAGGAAAAAAGATCCATTCACAGGCCCCACGTGGCTCTCAGAAGCCGATCTGGCTTCAACCGCAAGCAAGCTCTCGCCTAGAGGACCTGTAATGACGTTTATCACTCCGCCCTTGCCAAGCCTGGACAGGGTGCCAGGATTTCCTCCTTCTCGCTAGGTTGCCCAGTAGGATCTCTGTCTTTTGAGCATGAGAAAGCAACAGGGCAGGCTGATGTCCCCTCCCTGTTACCACCCATGGGCAGAAGGCAGTGCTGTTCAGTCATTCCCCAGTGTGGGCAGAAAGGGCTGCGCTGCAGGCTCCCCACCACCATGGGGCTGCTCAGAGCAGGGGCTACCATATGAGGCAGAGACCAAAGCAATAACTGAAGGTGTCTTTGTCCAAGCTGGTTGTCAGCAAGAGGTAATCAAATATACATTTATATCACAAAGGCCTGAATTCTGAAGGCGACACAGAAGTTCAGCTTTTGCAAGGTATCGCCCCTGGGCTTGATCCTCCAGGTTGGAGCAGAGGGCAGGACCTTTCCTTGAGAAAGGACACACCCTGAGCAGCTCCGTAAGGTCAGGTGCTGCAGGATCCCAGCTCTGCAGGAAAAATCCCCTATAGAATCGCACCTTGGCACAAAACAGAAATACACACTCCCAGTTTATGTGAAGAGAGCTCCAGACTTCTCTGCCCTGAACGAATTCCTGATGTTCTTAAGATAATGCAGAAAAAAGCCAACCACTTAGAGCTCCAAGGCAAGGCAGCCTGGCCCACCTCTTTCTCAGGATATTCTGTTTTAATCTCTGCTGCCATCTCCACTCCAGCCGAGCCTCCTCCCACCACCACGATGAACCGTGAGCGCTGGACCTGGAGAAGAGGACATGTGAAACAGGGACATATGAAACACACCTACACATCCACCCCTGTCTGCTGGTTCAGCCTGTGGTGTGGCTCCCTGGGCCAAAGGAGGGCAGAGAACCCTTTCCACATTTTGGGTCCAAATGTGCTTTCTCCCACCCACCTCGCAGAATTGCTGTGGAAACTGACTGAGATCGTGGATCTAAGCCTGCTCTACAAAACACAGAGCCTTGTGAAAACAGGAACAGAGGGGACCCATGAAAAGCCCCAAGAGAGGCTACATACCAACAGCAACATGAGCAGGTCTAGGGTGCTCACGTCCTGGCTCCAGCAGCAAGTTCAAGGTCTCTTCCCAGGAAAGTCTCTTCCTAGTGACCCTCCAACTCTATGGCTACAGCCAGCAGCTCTGAGTACCCCCGTGGCCTCCCAGCTGTGGGCCTAGCCATCCCCATGGCTGTCCTCCCGTCTGCCCGCACTGCCCCGTGCCTTCAGTGCACAGCTCACCTGCCTCACCATGTCCTCATAGGCCTGGATAGCGGCCTGCTGGCTGGAAACCTCATTAAACTTGCCCGGGAAGGGCCCAGTGCTGCCCGTGGCCAGGATAAGATGAGAGAAGGGGAGGGCCTGAGAGAGACCAAAAAAAAAAAAAAAATGGATGAAGGTAGGGCAAAGCAGGGCAGGCCTGGGCCTCTGCATCCTACTCCCGGCCTGCCAGCCAGAACAAACCAGGCAAAGAGGCCCCTCTAGGCACCTGAGGCAGCCCCCGTAGGCTGCCTGCCCAGGCCCTGCAGAGGGCCCTTGAGCCAGCCGGCAGCCAGGCTGGCCCTCACTCACCTCGCCGCCCTGCAGCAGCACCGTCTGGTTCTTCAGGTCTATCCCCACCACCAGCCCCTGCCGGAAGTTGTCCTTGAAAGTCACCGAGTAAGAAATGAATGTCTTTTTGGCGAACCCTGGGGAAGGGACACAGAAGAGGTCATAGGGCAGAGCCAGGCTGCCCACGAGAAGCCAGAGTGACTCAGAACCTTTCACGAGCTGCACACCAACAGGGGCGCCCTTGACCAAAGAGTCGGGCCATTAGGTATGCCTGGGATACCCCTACTTCCTAAAATGCCAATCTGGGCCTCAGACCCTCAGAAAAGCTCAAGCTTTTACTTCTAGGGTCTCGTTATGGTGGCTACTTAAGACCAAAGACCTTGAGCTTCTCCAGAACTTGTCTGAGAGTGGAATGCAGGCACTTTGCCCTAAATGGAGAAAACCACCCCCAGCCCTAAAATCAAGCCCCAGAGCAGAGACAAGACCCCCCTCACAGAGACAGCCCCAGACAGGAGCACATTACCTGTCTCCACGGAGGCTCGGAGGGCAGCCACATTGTGGTGGAAGGAGTCCTTCATGTCCACCAGCATGAAGGGGACGTTCAGGGCCTGCAGCTGGCTGGCTGCTGCGATCCCGCCAAAGCCCCCACCCACAATCACCACATGCAGAGCTCCTGATTCCACCGAGACCTGGGACCCCATCTCAAACCAGGCACTGCTGGGAAGAAAGAGGAGAGCACATCAGAGTCAGGGTGGCTGGGAGGGCTAGGAGGACCCACAGTGAGAGAGGCCTCGATCATGAATTGACCTTTTTAGATGAGGTAAATCTTTGATTAATGAAACTCCAATTTTATAAAATTTTAATTAAATTCAGAAGGAACAAGGGGGTATCCCACTTCCAGCCCATCCCCCAAACGCCCAGTTCCCTTCTCCAGAGGCATCCACTGTTACATAACAAGTTTGGATGACTCCTTCCAGAGATAGTTTATGGACCTATGGTCACAATTATTTTTTGCACCCATTAAACAAAGTGTTCTGCACTTTTGTTTTTTACTTGATATATTTCATCAAAGACTTTTGGGAGAGATTGTAGTGGGGCAGGAGGAAAAAAAAGACTTTTGAGGAGGGGAATAATGTTCACTCAACAACATATATGAATTGAACTCCTGCTTTTTGACACGCTCTGTATTGTGTATCCTGTGGTCAGACAGGAAGATATGGTCCCTGCCCTTATAAGGGCAGACCTTACAAAGTCAAAGAACCAGGTAGGCAACGTCAATGATGTGGGAAGCTGAGAAAAGGTACAATAACAAGAAACAGCAGGCACACCTGTGGGGAACTGGCAAGCATAGGCCACATCTAAAGGAACAACAAAAAACATTCTTTAAGCACTGCACTAAACAAACACTGCAACCAGATTCGGCCCAGCTCACAGGTCACCAACTTAAGGTCCAGGTCTAAGGAGGTCAATTAGCAGGTTATGACAAGAATCCTGCAAAATTCTGCTGCTAGGGTTTGAATATGTCTCCCAAAAAGGAACAGTGTTGAGAGGTGGGGCCTAATCGGAGGTGTTTGGGTCATAAGGTCTCCACCCTCATGAGCAGATTAATACCAATTATAAAAGGGCCTCTGGGGCTGCAAGTTCAAGCTCTTCCTCTCTCTCACTCTCTCTTTTGCCTTCCACCATGGGATGACTCAGCATGAAGGCCCTCGCCAGACACTGGGCCCTTGATATTGGACTTCCCAGCCTCCAGAACCCTGAGCCAATACATTTCTGTTCATTATAATTACCTAGTCTGTGGTATTCTGCTGTAGCAGCAGAAAACAGACTAAGACAAATGTGGTGTGAACTAAGACTGTGATCATACAGTAGGAAGGAGGGGCCACAGCTGTATGCTACAATGCCTGGCTAATTTTTTAATTACTTGTAGAGACGGGGCTGGGTGTAGCAGCTCACGCCTGTAATCCCAGCACTTTGGGAGGCTGAGGCAGGAGGATCTTTTGAGCCTAGGAGTCCCAGACCAGCCTGGGTAACATAGAGAGACTCTATCTCTACAAAAAAAAAAAAAAAAAAAGAAAAAGGCCAGGCGTGGTGATGTGCACCTGTAGTCCCAGCTAATTGGGAGGCTGAGGTGGGAGGACCACTTGAGCCGGGGAGGTCAAGGCTGCAGTGAGCCGTAACTGTGCCACTGCACTCCAGCCTGGGCCACAGAGTGAGACCCCATCTCGAAAAAATAAAGCAATAAAAATAATAAATATTGATAGAGATGGGGTCTCCCTTTGTTGCCCAGGCTGGTCTCAAACTCCTGGGCTCAAGTGATCCTCCCACCTCAACCTCCCAAAGTGCTGGGATTACAGGCATGAGCCACCGCACCCAGTCCCCATTTCTTTTTATGACCTCAAGATGGTATATAAGCTTCTGTACCTCTTTTGGGGGTTGGGTCTTCCTTCTGAAGGCTCCTGTGTATACACACATTAAATAAATTTATATTTTTATATTTGTATAAAGTTGCCTTTTATCCAACTCAACAGCCTTGACCCCTACAGCAGCAAACTTGCCTGGGCTCCCCAAGCCAGCCTAGAAGGCTGGTAAACAGGGTCACCTGGTGCATCCCAGAGTCTGCCCCAGACAGGGGAGGGCCCAGGGGCTGGCCTGGGGCTGCACCAGAGGCCTTGTCTCCAGCCCAGCAGAATCCCAAATTAGGAAGCTTGCAGTGTGGGCCTCAGGCAGGCAGAGGGCTGCTGGGGTGGGAGGAGCCGCGTAGCCCATTGAGGGGCACTCTTGACTGCAGCTGACACCCCGAGAGGTGACAGGCAATCAACCCTCCTCCTGGCCTGTGCTGAGCCCTAAAGAGAGGCAGAAATAAGCCAGGCTGCTGGGGGGCGATGCTGAGAAAAAGAGACAAAGCTCACACTATACAGAAAGCAGCCCGAGAGGTCCAACAGCTGCTGTGGGCTTCAGGAAGGGGGACTGGAGGGGGTGTCAGCGAAGGAGGAAGTAGACTCTGAGGTCAACCTTGAAGGACAGACATCAAGCCACTGAACAGCCTCATAAATAAGTGGGTTCCAGCTCATCTGGAACCCTCAGGCCACTGGAAGGCCACTGCACTGCCCTGATCATCTTTGCGGGCCTGGGGCACAACCCCTTCCCTCTCTGGGCCTCAATTTACCCCCTATAATGGGAGGGGACTATAAGGCCCAACCGGCTATAATATCCTGAGATGTCCTCGTACACACTGGTTTCCAAGACATGGTGGTGGTTCCCCAAGATGGTCCCCAAATCATCCCATACTTATGGGACAGCTTTTGGTTAGAACTCTGGGCACTGTTCCCATTGGTGTTCAAATGCCCACTACCTAACTTTTCCCCTGGGGAAGGACGGTATAGCGGAGGGAGGGCACTGACACAATGGATTGGAGGGGATTTAAAGTTGTTTCTCATAGGTCAAATGGTCCCCAAAGCATTGAGGCTTGAACATACCCATTTTACAGATGAGGAACCTGAGCCCTAGTAGTGATTAGGACCCAAGACAAGCCCCCCAGCAGGCAGGGCCACCCTGGCTCCTCTAAGCCCTCAGAAGGGTTGTCTAGAGCTAATCCCAAGCATACCTCAGGCTGAATCTGCCAACTGGGCCAGAAGGGAATGTCTCCTAGAGACCAGGACCCAGGAGGGCCCACAGGCCCAGCCAGAGGTAGCAGTGAACACCAGCAGCTGCGCAGGGCCTGAGAATGTAGGCAGTGATGAGGCAGGCCGTGGGTGGCGTGTGTTTCACCAGCCCCTGGCAGCGTGGAACCCTCTGTGCTGGGTCCTACCCTTGGGGCTGTCAGCCAGGGATGAGGTCAAGAAAACACCCAGAAAGCCCCACTTCCAAGTTAAGCTGGGCATGGCCCCTGAGAGAGGCTACACAGCTGGCCGGGGATAGGGATAGGGGAGTCCACTGTGCATCAGGTCACACTGGAGCACCCAGGGACACTCAAAAAGGACAGCCTAGAGCCCTGAAAAAGAGCTGAGATCAGGGGGCCTTCCTAGCAGAGGAAACAACTTGGGCCAGAGGCCCAGTGGCAGGAAGGGAGGAGGCGGGTAGAGTTCAGGGCACCTGTGGCAGAAGGCGGAGAGGCTTCGAGAACCAGTGACAGGGGCCGACATACAGACAGCCTGCCATGCCAGGGAAGCTTTGACAACCAGGTGGACATACAAGCCTGCCCCGGGCCCTTCATGGGGTTTCTTCCAGGGAAAGAAAGTCTAGTGACCCCAGAGTGGACCTCAGGGGCAATGAGTTGACCAAAGGAGCTGAGCCCTTGACCCCCAGGCCCCTAGGATCATTAACCTGCTTCCCCGAAAGGGCAAACTGTTGCCTCACCCAAGGAAGGCAAATTGCTTATCTGGGGTTCCCTGTGAAGGGCCTGGGGCCTGAGGGGACACCCGGGCCAGAGCAGGGCCAGGGAGGGGAGGCACTTTTCCTCTTCCTGCTGCCTGAGGCCTCTCCTGCAATCTGCTCTCTCTCTCCTCTCTCTCCTCTACTGACCCCTGCCTCCCTTACTTGGGGAACAGGGAGGCCAGTGACTCTCCAGCAGATTTCACCCTGCCTCTTTGGCAGCCCCTTGCCCAATACTCTTGGACATGCCAACTCTCCTTGGCTCTACCAGTGTTGGTTCTTGCCTGGCCCCAGAGAACAGTGAACTCCCCTCTGCCTGGCCATGATCTACTTGGCCAGACACCTAAAGCAAGGGCTTAAGCCATGGAGCTGCATTTCCAGCCACACACCCTGTAGGAGATGAAAATGCACATATGGAATTAGTGGATGTCCATTTATATGTTCTAACATAGCAGTAGTGCTGTGCAAACCTCCACCTGTGTGACACTCCATCAATCAATGGGAACTGCCACCAATGAGAGACTACAGGATAAAATATTATAAACCCATACAATGCAGTACTGTGTAGCCAGTCGTTTTTAAAGGGTGAGTGATGTTTTGTTTTGTTTTGTTTTTGAGATGGAGTCTCACTCTATCGCCCAGGCTAGAGTGCAGTGGCTCAATTTCAGCTCACTGACTGCAATGTCTGCCTCCTGAGTTCAAGCAGTTCTCCTGCCTCAGCCTCCCAGGTAGCTGGAACTACAGGCATGTGCCATCATGCCCAGCTAATTGTTTTTTGTATTTTTAGTAGAGTCAGGGTTTCGCCATGTCGGCCAGGCTGGTCTTGAACTCCTGACCTCAAGTGATTGGCCTGCCTCGACCTCCCAAAGTGCTGGGATTATAGGTGCGAGCCACTGTGCCCAGCCTGTGAATGATGTTTTTATACAAAAAGTCTGTCCATGAAAGTCAGGCAAGGGCTGGGTGTGGTGGCTCCTGCCTATAATCCTAGCACTTCGGGAGGCAAAGGCAGAAGGACTGCTTGAGCCCAGGAATTTGAGGCTGCAGTGAGTAACTTTACCTTTGCTCCCTCCCACACCACGCATACACAAAGACACACATACACAAAGACACACATACACAATCTGGTTTACACAAAACATGTTTTCAAGGTTCATTAAAGTTGTAACATGTATCAGTGCTTCATACCACTGCACTCCAGCCTGGGCAACAATGTGAGACCCTGTCTCAAAAGTAAAAAAAAGAAAAGAAAAAGTCAGGCAATATTTATTTATTTATTTACTTATTTTTAATTTTCTTAGGGACAGGGTCTTGCTCTATCACCCAGGCCAGAGTGCAGTGGCACGATCATAACTCATTATAACCTTGAACTCCTGAGCTGGCTAATTTTATTTTTTTTCTGTAGAGATGAGGGTCTCACTATGTTGCCTAGGCTGATCTTGAACTCCTAGCCCCTCAAGGGATCCTCCTGCCTTAGCCTCCCGAAGCACTGGAATTACAGATGTGAGCCACTGTGATTTCGAGCTGTAGAAAAGATTCAATGAGATCATTTACGTAAAGCATTTTAGCATGGTGCCTGGCACATAGTAGCAATGAATACATAGCAGCCACTTATTTTATATATATATATATATATATATAAAATATATATTGCAGATTAGTTTGCCCAGTCCCAAAAAGTCAGGCCACAGAACGACATGTAAGATCTAATCCCATTTATGGCCAATAAGACACATCCACCTCGGTATGTATACACATATACAGGCAATGATTACAGCAGTTAGCATCTGTTGCACTTTTGCCCATATCTTCAATTTAAGGTGTGAGTTTTTTCTCCTTATTTTGGAAGAAAGTTCAACAACTTGCCCAAGTTCAATTCTCAACACATCAAACCTGCTCTCTGAACCAAAATGCTAATAGTGGTCATAGATGATGTTTTTGTTTTCTTCCTTAAGCTTTTGTATTGTTTGAATTTTTTTCAAACAAGCATATGTCATTTTTGCAGAAATAATGTCTTTAATAATAGGACAGACTATTCACCATCTAATTTTTTAATCAAAATAGAATTCACATATACAATTTACCACTTAAGATGTAAGTTCACAGTGAGCTATGATTACACCACTGCACTCCAGCCTAGATGAGACCCCATCTTTAAAAAAAAAAAAAAAAAAAGAGATGTAGGCTGACTCACACCTGTAATCCCAACACTTTGGGAGGCCAATGCAGGCAGACTGCTTGAGCTCCGGAGTTCCAGACCAGCCTGGGCAACATGGTAAAACCCCATCTCTACAAAAAATACAAAAAAATAGCCAGGCACGGTGGCACATGTCTGTGGTCCCTGGTATCAGGAGGCTGAGGTGGGAGACCGCTTGAGCCTAGGAGGTCAAGTTGCAATGAGCCATGATCATGCCACTGCACTCCAGCCTGGGCGCCAGAGCAAGACTGTCTCAAAAAAAAATTTTTTTAATTTAAATTTCAAAAAAAGAGATGTAAGTTCAGTAGGTTTTAGTGTATTCACCAGGTTGTGCAACCATCACAACTATCTAATTCCAGAACACTTCCATCACCCCCAAAATAAATCCTGTACCCCACCTACCCTAGCCCTGGGCAGCTATTAATGTTCTTTCTGTCTCTATAGATTTGTCTTTTCTAGACAATTCATGTAGATGGAATTATACACTATGTGGCTTTTCGTTTGCGACGTCTTCCACTGATCATAATGTTTTCAAGGTTCATCCGAGTTGTAGCATGTTATCAGTGCTTCATTCCTTTTCCTGGCTGAATAACAGTCCATTACTGGTGTATGAATAGACCACATTTTGTTTATCCACTCATCAGCTGACGGGCACTTGGGTTGTTTCCACCTTTTGACTATGTGAATAACGCCACTATGGACATTTGTGTACAGGTTTTTGTGTGAACCGGTCTTCAGTCCTCTTTAGTATATATTTAGGTGTGGAATTGCTGGGTCATATGGTAACTCGAAGTTTAACTTTTTGAGGAACTGCTAAATCCACCATCTGATTTTGAACCAAAGCCCCAGTGGGAATCACAGAGAATCTTAACTACGTGTGTCTAGGTTCAGGAATGTTAGCTTAAAAGAAGGCCTAACAGAACGGAACAAACCCTGATTGTCCAGGAACTCCTCAGTAACTTTACCTTTGCTCCCTCCCACAAGACACATACACACAGACACACACACACACAATCTGATTTACACAAAAATTTGCTCAGTCAATCCTGTTTTCTCTGCCAAGAGCATCCACCCTGATCTCAAGGGTATTCTTCCACAATAAGCAGCCCATAGGACTACTGAAAAACCAGGAAGTTACATTTATGCCAAAGCTGTTCAGAGGTTGTGCCTCAGAAGACACACTGCAGGAACCGTGTGGGCTCTGATCAAAGCAAGAATGTCACCCCAGAATTGCTCCAGTATTGCTTCACAAATATTACAAATAAAACACGATGCTTTTTGAGTCGTCATGGCTCACGCAAAGGGTAGATTTCAACATCAGCCTCTGGAGAGTCACATTCCCAGAGTGGCCGTCCCGGCTGAGAAGGCCACTACAGCACGACTCACAGCACCATGGAAGTTTCCCCCACCTGGGGGACACAGCAGGATGGAGAGGGTTGGGCGGCCTCCCTCCCTGGGACACTCCATGGCCAGACCCTCAGGGACTACTTGAAGAACAGAACCCCAAAAAGACCAATTTCTGAAAAGGGACTCAAAGTCTGAAGGGAGGCAGCCTCCTTTTATCCCCAGGAGATGGCAGCTCTGGGGCAGACAGGTTCATCTGGATGTCATATTCACTCCCACACAGAAAACCTAGGCCAAGCAATTTGTTCATCCACCTCAGAGCCAGTTACTTTGTGGTCCCCATGGTCTGCCCACCACCTGTACCTGGACGCTGGCTTCATTTCGCCACCAGACAAAAGTCAGGCTGGCCCTGGAGTCCACCGGCCTGCCCAGCCCATCACTTCTGGGCTGGGTAGTGCTAAGCCTGCCCAGCTCACCCTGGCTGGGGCTCAGTGCCCTCTTCTTGGTGACACACTGTGCTCCTTGGAGAACTCCTCTCTAGGTGCTGGGGTGAGGACAGGTGTCATCTGAGATCCCGGGGCTCTCTGGCAGGTGCACGCACGCGCACTGGAACCTGATACAGGCTTTTGAACACAGGTGCACAGTCCAGAAACCTGCAAGTCCCATCCCAAACTATATCTCACTCTCTGCCCTATGCCTGTCCTCCTACAGGATCATCAGCCCCCAAGAGACCTCACCCCTCCCCATCCTCACCTTAAATTCCAGGGTCAAAAAGACTCTCGTTGTAGGGAAAGGCAGGGTGTGTTGATCAGGTGGTGTTGGAAGGAGAGCCCCAATATCGGCTACTAATTCAGTTCCAGGTGGACTGCACGCGTCCCATCAGAGTCAGTTTACTCACCACTGGTCTTTGTCCCCGCAGCACCCAGGGCTTCGGGAAGGAGAAGCAGACCTCCTCGTGCTGCACCCCCCACCCCCTCCGAGCCTATGGGCACTGGGGTAACTCCAGTTTCTTTCCTCTTAGAGACTGAGGTTTCTCCCTTTCCTCTCACACCTGCTTCTGTCCGGACCGGCAGCTTCTACCCAGCGGACCCTCGGACGGTCCTCGCAGGATCCGGGTTACACCCGCCCCGTGTTCCCTCTTCCCCTGTTCGCCCTTCCCGGCCTAAGCCCATCTTCCTTAGGAAAACTTAGCAGGGATTTAGGGGCCAAACCAGGAGGGTGGAGTTTTCTTTGCCCTCGGCCAGGAGCAAATCTCCCTGTTGCGTTTTTTGGGGAGACGGAGAGCGGCGGGCCTGAGCCGAGTATCCCTCTCCTCGCAGCGCCACAACTGCGCGCACCAACCTCCCCACGCCAGACGCGGCGTGAGCCAGGCCTCTGACCCGCTCGCCCCTCTTCCGGGTCCCTGTCCCGCCCGGGGCGCCCGGGGTCTCGAGAGCACGCCCCCAGCGCGATCTCACCTGCCGGCCGCGCCCGCGCGCTCTCGCTCCGGCTCCTGCTCCCGCTTGGTAGTCTTCCCGAGTTACCGACCCGAGGCGCTTCCGGGCGGGGCGTGACTCAGCACTCGCGCTGGCCCCCGACCCCGCGGCAACGCCCCGGCCAGGCCCCGGAAACGGTCCTGGCACGCTGGGGCTGGTCTCCGAACTGACTGACCGGGCTGACCTAGACCCTGAGCGAACGGCCTTGAACTTTGAAACAAATGCTCCCATGGCCAGATGTCGTCTCTCCTGCTCCTGCCAGCACCCGCGCCCCAGTCCTGCCCGAGCCATTCAGACTTGGCTTAAAGTGCCCTTTCAGCATACTTTAAAGCAAAAAGAATGAGAGAGAGAGAGAAAGAAAGCGAGGGAAGGAAAGAAGGAAAACAAGTGTCCCCCTGTCCCTCTGACTGTCTCGAGGACACCTTTAAAGCCACTGGAAACTTGGAGAGTGGGGTTCCCCTCACACGCTGGGCGCACTGCCAACATCCTTCCTTCAGACATACACATAATAATTCCGCAAACCCTGTTGAGCTCCTACATATGCCAGGCACTGTGCTAGGCGTTGGGGGGATAACTTGGAGGAGAAAACAGACAAGGTTCCTGCTTTCATGGAGGCGACAGTCTGGGAAAAGATAGAATTAAACACACCACCAAAAAATAGATGTATAGAGAAAGCAAAAACCATGTATCACCAACTGCAGTAAGAAAGATTGGGCATGGCCAGGCGCGGTGGCTCATGCCTATAGTCCCAGCACTTTGGGAGGCCAAGGCGGGAGGATCGCTTGAGCCCAGGAGTTGGAGACCAGCCTGGGCAACATAGCGAGACCTACAAAAATTAGCCGGGCTTGTTGGTGCACACCTGTAGTCCCAGCTTCTCTGGAAGCTGAGGTGGGAGGATTGCTTGAGCCCAGGAGTTTGAGGCTACAGTGAACCATGATCATTCCACTGCACTCCAGCCTGGGTGACTGTGAGATTCTGTCTCAAAATTAAAAAAAAAATAATAAATGAAATGAAAAAATAAAAAGAAAGACTGGGGGCAAAGGAAGGGTGCAAATACTTCTCTCCAAGGATAAGAAAGAGGTAGATTTAGGTAAAGAGGAAGGATGTGTGGTCTGGATGTGCAAAGACCCACAGGCAGGACAATGACCTGGAAGGCAGTGTATTGCCAGCTCAAATCACATCAAGCTAACTCAGCGAAAGATAAGCCATCTCCATCTAATTAGTGCAAATATTAGCACCTACTTTAAGAGTTGTGGATAAGGGCCAGGCACGGTGGCTCATGTCTGTAATCCCAGCACTTTGGGAGGCCAAGGTGGGTGGATCACCTGAGGTCAGGAGCTCGAGACCAGCCTGGCCAACATGGTAAAACATTGTCTCTACAAAAAATTAGCCTGGCATGGTGGCACATGCCTGTAGTCCCAGCTACTCAGGAGGCTGAGGCAGGAGATTCACTTGAACCGGGGAGGCAGAGGTTGCAGTGAGCGGAGGTCATGCCATTGCACTCCAGTCTGGGCAACAAGAGCGAAACTCCATCTCAAAAAAAAAAAAAAAAGAGTTGTGGAAAAGTCTCAATGAGATCATTTTTATAAAGTGTTTTAACATGGTGCCTGGCACACAGTAGCAATGAATACACAGCAGCCATTTATTATAGATATTTTATATTGCAGATTAGTTTGCCCAAGGCAACCAGAATGATTTATTTCTGATGAAAAATCCTACTCATCGTCTTAGAAAAACAATAAGCTAATATTTATTGATCACGAACTAAGTGTTTTTGTTTTGTTTTGTTTTGTTTCCACAAAGGTCTTGCAAGGTAAGTTTTGTTAATCTCCATTTTGCAGATAAGGAAATTCAGCCTCCCAGAGGCTAAAGAATTTAGGCAAGGTCCCTCAGCTAGTAAAGCAAGGGGGTGGGCCTACAATGGAGGTCTGAACCATGACCTCTTTTTTGGGGGTAGGGGGATGAATCTGGCTCTGTCGCTCAGGCTGGAGTGCGGTGGCATGCTCTCAGCTCACTGCAGCCTCCACCTTCCAGGCTCAAGCGATTCTCATGCCTCAGCCTCCCAAGCAGCTGGAATTACAGGCACCTGCCACCGTGCCCGGCTATAGTAGAAACGGGGTTTCACCATGTTGGCCAGGCTAGTCTCAAACTCTGGCCTCAAGTGATCTGCCCGCCTCGGCCTCCCAAAGTGCTGGGATTACAGGTGTGAGCCACTGCGCCCAGCCTGAACCATGACCTTAAAGCCAAGAAACCCCTCAGCAGGCATCATCCCTAAGGAGCCAGAGGGCACTGCTCAGGCAAAGCAGAATCTCAGTTGTGGGGAATTTACTGGGCATGTACCCAGTAAGATGTGACACAGAGAGGTGAACAGAGAGACTACAGCCTGCCCAGTGCAGGGAATCAGCCCTGAGGCTTGAGAAGGTCATGGAAGGCTTTGTGTAGAAGCTAGGCATGCAAGGATGAAGGGGATACCAGCTGGCAGGATGCAAGGAGAGGACTCCAGAAAGAGCAGGACAAAGATAAAGCTGGAAGGGAGGAGAGAGAGGTGCGAGGTGGCCCAACACTGGGCTCAGGTGTGTCAGGGCTGGTGTGGCCCATCTCTAAAGACCTGTCCCAAACCATGAAAATACTTTTATTTTTCCTTAAGACCTGCTACAAAGCAACAAACCATGAAAATCAAGGAATTTTTCTGATTATCACTCAATACTTTCTTGGCAACCAGAAGACACCTCCATCCAGGAGAGGGGACATGGTCTCATGCAACCCCTCCAGGTAGCTCACTGCACACCACTCCTCTGGTCCCACCCAGCAGTGCCCATAGCTTTGGAACTGAAAATCAGGGCTCGCTGCCTAAAAAAGGACGTTTGTCTCTGAATTTCCAAGTGCCAGAGGTAGCAGGAAAGTGTGGTGGTTAGGATGCTGAAAAAGTGGCAAGTTCATTCCATGGAACTTTGATGGTTAGTGGGGACAGCAGGCAGATTGTCTAACATGATGGAATCTAAGAGGAGGAAGAGTTGCTGGCTCTCTGCTGTAATGAGCTCAGCCAGGCCTGAGGGCACTTCCTTACAGACAACAGGTGGCTTTTCTGCTGGCTCCCAGGGCTGGAGGAGCTCCAAGGTACTGGGTCATCTCAGGAGCCCAGAGAAACAGAGGCAGTATGCCCACTTGAAAAACAGGCAACTCTTAGATCTGAAGAGCCTGGTAAATGTTCTCCTTTTCCATATGTAGTTCCAATGAAATTTGTAAGCTTCAAAGAAGAGAGGAATATCCTCGTTTCTTCTCTCCCCCAACACATGGTTTGGTATAGTGCTCCCAGCTACGGAGAGGCTACATTAGTGAAGGTAAGTTCTGCTGCTATGACCAATAGACTCCAAATGTAATGGCTCAAATACAACAGAAGTGCATTTCTTGCTAGGGCATCAGTTCCAGGCCAGTGGACTGGTTAATGAGGCTGTCTCCCTCCACATAGGCATCCAGGGACCAGGCTAACAGGACATGGCAAGTGAGTACCACTCATGGTCCCAAATTAGATCTTTGTTTTTCTTTTTTAGAGACAGGGTCTCCCTCTGTCACCCAGGCTGGAGTGCAGTGGCATGATCATAGCTCACTGCAGCCTCGAACTCCCATGCTCAAGCCATCCTCCTGCCTCAGCCTCCCAAGCAGCTGGGACCACAGGTGTGCACCACCATACCTGGCTAATTTTTGTATTTTTTTTTTTTTTTTTGAAGAAACAGGGTCTTGCTATGTTGCCTAGGCTGGTCTCAAACTCCTGGGTTCAAGCCTCCCAAAGTGCTGGGATTACATGCGTGAGACACAGCACCTGGTCTCAAATTAGGGAGCTCATCAGTTCTACCTCCTGTGTTGTCACTTGATCTCACCTCCGCCAGTCCTGCCTCAGCCATCTTCTCTCTCACTAAGCCACTGTAACTGGTCCCTGAGCCTGTCTTGCACTTTTCCAATTTTCTCTCCACAAGGAAGCTGTGCCACACTTCCTTGTCCCAGCTCCTGCCACTCTCAGCCTGGAACACTGTTTCCAGTACATTTGGTAAACTCTGAACTCTCTTTTCATGGTTCAGAGCCTGAATCCCCTTGAAGCCTTACCTGACCCACCCCTTCTGGGCCCCCAGACATACTCTTCCCTGGACAGAGCTTCCCTGCTTATTGCACTAATGGGCTGACACATCAGTCTCCCCAGAGTAGCCTGTGGGTGCCTTGATGCCTGTATTAGTCCATTTTCATGCTGCTGATAAAGACATACCTGAGACTGGGATGAAAAAGAGGATTAATGGACTTACAGTTCCACATGGCTGGGGAGGCCTCCCAATCATGGCAGAAGGCAAGGAGGAGCAGGTCACATCTTACATGGATGGCGGCAAGCAAAGAAAGAGAGGGCTAGTGCAGGGAAACTCCCACTTTTAAAACCATCAGATCTGTGAGACTTATTCACAGTCACAAGAACAGCACAGTAAAGACCCAGCCCCACGATTCAATTACCTCCCAACAAGTTCCTCCCATGACAGGTGGGAGCTGCGGGAGTTACAATTCAGGATAAAATTTGGGTGGGGACACAACCAAACCATATCAGTACCCACACGTGCAAGAATAAGTCCCCCCCGCCCCCCACTCCCTCTCACAGCAAAGTCAGACCTCAGATCTAGGACTCTGCTACCATTAACTTACTGTAGAACTTCTCTTAAACTAGCCATGACCTCTGGACCCATTCCTAACCTGTAAGGGGAGGAACAACCATCCCAGGAGTGTTCTGTGATTGCCCCATGTTTTAGGAAAAACTCTCCTCAAAAAGTGTTTTCCCTCTACTCTCATGCCATCACAATCATCAACACAGAAGACTTCAGTGACCAAATGTGTGTGGGGTTTCCCCACCAACAAGCAGTGGACATCAGCTGGGTGTCCTGTAATTCAGTTCCAACACTATCTACCCAGAGACATTGTCAGACCCCACAGGTTGAGGGTTCAGTCTCCAAGACTGCCCCCATCAACCACACCAGGCACAAGTCTGGGCTTCCAGAACTTCTGACCAACTGGCTTCAAGTTGAGTTCCCACGACCTCCTCTTTGGGTTCAATTAATTTGCTAGAGTGGATCACAGAGCTCAGAGACACACTTACTTATGTTTACCGGTTTATTATAAAGGATATTGCAAAGGATACAGATGAAGAGACGCACATAGAGCAAGGAATGAGAGAAGGGGAAGGAGTGCAGAGCTTCCGTGCCCTCCCTGGGCATGCCACACTCCAGGAAGCGCCAGGTGTCCAGCTATCCAGAAGCTCTCTGAACCCTGTCCTCTTGAGGTTTTATGGAAGCTTCATGACATCAGTATTCCTTCCCCAGTATTGAGACCCTCTCATGGGAAGGTCTTTAGGACCCACTGTCAATAAGGTGGGCGAACATTAGTGAAAGGATACCCAGAGGTCAGAGGCCTGCCCCCTGAGCCCTAACATACCCAATATTCTAACAAAGACTGGAACAAGGACTATGAGAGTTACAGGAATGCTGGCTGAAAACCAATGTAACACCACACCCAGCATTGGCACTCAGCACACAGGTGTTAGAAACAAGTTACTCCTAGGCACTCTTCCTGTGTGGCCTTCGCCCACAGCCGCCCCTCACAGGGCTTTCAGCCTGCCAGTAGAAATCACTCGAGGGCCCACACATGCAGGGCCCTGGGCACACGGCACAGTCCTGACTCACAAAGTTGGCCTGAGCTCCTGGGGGTTGCCCTGCCTCATTCACCCTTGAACTCCCCAACTGCCACCCACCCTAGGCATTCTTTAAGCACCTGCTGCCAGGTCAAGACCACCACCTTCCAGGACCTGCAAGCCCCACCCAGCTCTGACTGGCACATGACCAGCTATGAGGGCCAGACTGGCAGGACCGTATCCCGTGAGCTCACACCCTGCTGAGAAAACAGCATGGAAAGGGTTTATTACTGGGTTGGGCACAGTGGCTCCCACCTGTAATCCCAGCACTTTGGAAAGCTGAGGCTGGAAGACAGCTTGAAACCAGAAGGCTGAAACCAGCACAGGCAACAAAGCAATACCCCATTTCTACAAAAATAAAAAATTAGTCAGGTGTGGTGGTGCATGACTGTAGTCCCAGCTATTCAGGAGGCTGAGGCAGGAGGTCTCCTGGAGCCCAGGAGTTTGAGGCTGCAGTGAGCTATGATCGCAACACTGCACTCCAGCCTGGGTGAGAGAGCAAGACCACAGCTCCAAAAAAAAAAAAAGGAAAGGGTGTGTTTCTTTGCCTGGTACTTGCCTATTCCCAATTCAACTCCTGAAAAAAGGAAACAATTTGATATATAAATACAGAGGTTTTTCAATAGATCATGTTTATTCCCAAGCCCCAACCAGACATGTTCTACCCCTCAAGATCCCTGAGACCCAGGCTGTGGGCTGGAAAACGAAGGCACAGTGTCAAGAGCGCCCCTGTTGGCATATGAAGACCCAGGGGTGCTGACCTTCAGGGATCTGCCTGCACTGCCCATGGGCCTGGCACAGCAGGAGGCACTCCTCTTTCTGTCCCTTCTGTCTCTGGTCTGCAGAGCAAGGTTTCTGCTGAGATGCCGAGGAAGCTGAGTCCTCTGTCAGCCCTGACTCTGACTGAGAGGCAGACAGGAGCCAAGGCCCCACCGAAGCTCCAGGATAACAATGGCCCTCAGGGGAAGATGCAAAACTAGGCACAGGCCTGCCTTCCAGCTGGCATCTACCTGTCAGGCCCAGAACTTCTGTGCAGTTGGAGTGGGCTCCCCAGAAGGAAAAACAATACAGCCGAGTCTAGTGCTAGGGGACAGAGAACTGGGGGCTCAAGAAAGCACCCCAAAACGGGCTGCCAGGTTAAGGATCCATGGGGCTGAAGAGAAGTTTGCCCCAGAGCCCAAAGCCCAGACTGCAGTCAGTGGGTGGAGATGAGAGGCAGCCCAGGCCCCTGCAGTGGCTGGGCCCTGATTCCTGAGGCCACCATCACCTCAACATCATTTCCTACAGCAGAAAAAGGTCACTCTTCTTTCCAAAGGTAGTAACACAGCCTCAGAGCTTGCTCCGTGGGGCCTCTGCCAGGGGCCGCTGCAGCCGCCACACCACCCTGACCGGCTCAGCAGCGCGGTCCAGCTCACGGAGGCCACCCAGGTCGTGGGTCTGGCTGTACTGCCGCAGGGCCGGCTGGAGCACCGTGATGGGAATGCTGAAGTTCAGGTGGGGGTAGGTGGCCCCCGTGTTATTGTCCCGGGTGTTGCTGGTGATTATGCCTGTTGAGGAGTCAGAGAGCAAAAGAGGATGTGAGCCAGGGGGCAGAAAGGCTGGAGAAGGGAGGAGGACTACCTCCACCCTGGAGCCCCCAGGGCCTGGTAGGGCTGGATACCACCCCGCACAGTGACAGACGCTGAGCTTCTAGACATGAACACCTGCTGCCCACACCCCTTCCTGGCTTTACGTTCTCCTTAACACTCCCAAAATCTAACACACTAAATAGTTCACTTATTTCACTTGTTATCTTTCTCTCCACCTAGTGTCAGCTCCATAAGGGCAGGACTTTGATGTTTTGTTCATGCAGTCTCCCCAGTACCTGAAACAGTGCCTTGTGCCAAGTAGGCGCTCAACAAAGGCTTGTTGAATGAATGAATGAATGAATGAATGAATCAGACCCACAGACATGTTTTGTTTGGCCTGCTCGGTGCATGGATGTGTGTGTAGTTTTTTAAAGATAATTTCAGACATACAGAAGTCTTGCCTAAATAAGTGCAGAATTCTATATACCCTTTGACCAGCTTTCCTTTATGTTCATATCTAATGTCACCAAAAAATATTTATCAAAACCAAAACATATACCTTGGTAGCATACTGTTATTAAGTGAACTATAGAACTCATTGACATGAGTTTCACTAGTTTTTCCACTAATGTCCTTTTTCAGTTCCAGCATCCAGTCTAGGACTCCATATTGCATTTAGTTGTCGCATCTCCCAAATCTCCCCCAATCTGAGTCAATTCCTCAGTCTTTCCTTATCTTTCACGGCCTTGACATTTTTAAGAGTGCAGGTTATTTTATTTAGTTAGTTTTTTTGTTGTTGTTCTTGTTTTAGAGGCAAGGTCTCGCTCTGTCGCCCATGCTAGAGTGCAGTGGTGGGATCACAGCTCACTGCAACCTCGACCTCCTGGGCTCAAGTGATTCTCCCGCCTCAGCCTCCCTAAAATATTTTGTAGAGATGGGGCCTCACTGTGGTTGTCCAGCTTGGTCTTGAACTCCCAGACTCAAGCAATCCTCCCGCCCTGGCCTCCAAAAGTGCTAGAATTACAAGTGTGAGCCACTATACCTGGCTTTTTTTTTTTTTTTAAATAAACATACAGTTTATTTTTTTGAGATGGGGTCTCGCTCTGTCACACAGGCTAGAGTGTAATGGTGACCATAGTTCACTGCAGCCTTGAACTCCTGGGCTCAAGTGATCTTCCCAGTTCAGACTCCTGCAGAGCCAGGACTACAGGCACATGCCACCATGTCTGGCTCAGGTCAGTGATTTTAGAGAATGACCCTCAGTTGAGGCCTACCTAATGTTTTCTCATGACTATTGGATTGGTGCAAAAGTGAATGCGGTTTTTGTCATTACTTTTATTTTGCCATTACTTTTAATCGTTTAAGGTTATGCATTATTGGGAAGAATACCATAAAAGCCATGTGTCCTTCCCAGTGTCTCAGCTGTCTGATGTCTGTATGGAGTACTTGTGATGTTCACCTTGATCACTTGGCTGAGGTGGTATCTGCCAGGCCTCTCCAAGGTAGACTTAGTATTTTCCTTTTTTTTTAATTAAAAAAAAATTTTTTAATAAAAATAGAGGCAGGGTCTCACTATGTTGCCCAGGCTGGTCCCATTTCAAGTGATCCTCTTGCCTCAGCCTCCGGAAGTGTTGGGATTACTGGCACGAGCTACCACACCAGGCCTAGACTTATGGCTCTAAATATTACTTACGGCTCTAATAGTTCCTCTTTGTAAGTACTAAATATTTAGAGGAAATATACTAAAGTTATGCAAATACAACTTTACTTGTATACTAGGGTGGAACAGATAAGTAAACATATTGTAGACAGCAAGAGCAAGGTTTCTCACTACAGGAGAAAGAAGAAACAAACAAGGAGAGTTAGACTGGACTGGAGTTGGAGGTTTCTAGATGAACTCATGTTTTTTTCTTTTTTCTTTTTGACAGCTAAACAGACTGTTTTTTAAAAACCTGAATGTTACCAAAATTTAAAAATTGATTGATTTAATGGCCACATGTATTTTTTTAAAAAAGCTTTACATGTCTTGTGAAAATATTAGAATACCAGCCAACGTTAGGCCCATCCTCCTTCATGGCCACAGTCTGCAGTGGCTGAGTCGAGTGCGCTTCAGTTTAGACCCCTCCCCTCCCCGCCCTGTTGTCTTCTCTCATTCATTTGCTTTACCTTTTCAGCCTCTGTTGGCTTTTGAGTCTGTGATGCTTTGACTAATCCAACTCCTGAATTTCACAGATCAAACCAGATTAGATTAGTAGCAGAGAAGGGACCAGAGCCCAGATCTCTTTCCTCCCAGTTCAGCATCCCTCCCTCTCCACCATCAGAACAGCCTGCAAACCTTGGCTAGCTCACTCATAATGCCCACCATTTTCCCAGACAGAGGGTGCACTGGGGCTGGCCACAAGCACTCATGGGATGGGACTGAGGTTCTGGCAAGTGGGAGGACAGGAGGGGGCCAAAGAGCTGGTTACCAAGGAGGTTTCCTGAGTGGTTGGAGAAGAGGGGTCCCCCACTGGAGCCGCTGTGCACAGCACACGTGGTCTGCAGCATTACAGGAGTGCCATCTACCTGCACCACAGCCGAAAGGATGCCTGAGGTCACCGAGGGCCCGCAAGCCTGGCCAAAGACGCCAAAGCCCACCACACTCACAGCCTCGCCTGCCAGGGAAGGAAGGAGGGTGAAGCTGGGGACACCTGTGTTATAGCAGGACTCACACTCCCTAACTCCCATCCCTACCCTCTCCAAACGTCCCAAACCTCTCCACCCTTCAAGTTTCTGCTCAGATACTCCTGCCTCCAGAGAGCCTTCCCCAGGTCTCCTGGCTGGAAGAGGCAGAGAACTCCATTGAGCTCCTAGCACTGTATCTGCATGACCACTTCTGAGCAACAGGCTGTTTCCCAGTCCTCATTCCCTGGACAGGCGGGGCAGTGACTTTTAGGAGTTCCTAACACCTAGCTACATGCTCAATAAATGCTTGTGGAATTCACACCCATCTCCTCCTGGAACTCCTAAGAAGTCTCTTGGTGAAAAGAAATGGTGATGATGGCTATAAGGCAGCCATGACCTTCCTTTTTCCAAGTGCAGGGCATGGGGGTAAGTGCTTTACAGGCAACGTCGCACCCAGCCCTCACAACGCCCAGAAGTAGGATGCATTAGCCCCATTTCAAAGACGTGGAAAATGAGGCAGAGGACAGTTAACTAGCCTGTCCAAGGACATGGGACTAATAAGTGGCAGAGGAAAGATGCCCATCCAGAGCCCCTGGACCCTTCGTCACCGTATCACACTGCCTCCATGGACTGCGACATCAGTACTTATATGGCAGCATCACAAAGCCTTTTACCCAAATCGTGCCCCTGGAGCCTTGAAAGTGCTACATGCCTCTCTGACCAGCCTGAAGTGTTAAGGAACCCCAAAGGCCCAGCATCCTCACACTACATTGCTGCAGGCACTCAGGGAAAGGGTGTGCTTTATCCTTCACAGGGCACTCCACATGCCCCACCAGCACAAGAAGGGAGGCCTCCAAGGATCTTGACCAATGCCACCCTGACTTCGTGAGAATGCCCAACACTGATTCTCCTTCCTGAGGCCCACCCTAGCCCAGAGGGGCCCTCCTTCAGGCTGCGCCCTTTGTCCTTTACCTTCGTGGAAGTGCTCAGCGGGCACAGGGATGGGGACATCATCCAGGTCCTCCTCCAGGCTCACCACTGCTATGTCATAGGGACATGTCTCCTGAGTGGCAAATACCACACGGCCCCAGATGGCCACACTCCTGGGAGCAAAGGAAACAAATGACAGGCTAGCTTTCTGACTCCTCAGTACTTGGGAGAAATCAAGGAGCTGAGAGTGACAGTAAAAGTCATGGACTTCGAGTCAGAAGATCTGGGTATCAGCCCTGAAATCAACCAGCCAGGCAACTCTGGGCCTGTATCATGTAACCATTCTGTGGTATCTCCAAAGGTGGTTGACAAACTGTGCTACTTCTATAAAGCTTCCTGTACCTGAATAATCAACCTGACACTTAGCACTGTGGGCCAGGTTTGGTGTTAATGCTTTGTGGACATCACTTTATTTAGTCTTCACGACCCTATAAACTAGGCACTGGCATTATCTCCATTTTAGGCGGTATAACTGAGGCCCAGACACGCTCGGTAACATTCCCAACACCAAACAGGAAGTGGGAGGAGCCAAGGCAAACACAACACTTTCCTTCACTGCCTCGTTGATACCCACAACAATCCCTTCAGTTGGTGGGGCAGATATGACATGGTTTCACTCCTCTGGGTCCCTATTTACATACATGCTAAAACTTCTGTAGCACACTACGTGGCAGGCTCCGTTCCACGACATTTCGCATCAACTCCCAGGGAGGCAGCTTAGACAGATTAAGTGACTTGCCCGGAATCAGACAGGGGCGTCCTACTACACACTCCGTAGGGGTAGCTTCCAACAGACCTGGCAGTCTCCTTAGGAGCAAGGGGCATGTTGGGGGGAGTGGAAGGAATCTGGTGGGGGCCACACACCATGGGGAAACCTTCATCATCAGTCTTCCCTATAAAGTCATGGCTGTCCTATAGGCCACCAGTGGGGACAACTATAGCAAAACTGGGCAGTGTTACCCACACCTGGCTAAGCTTGGGGATTCAGGAAAGAGATTTGGAAAAGCCTGGGCTGCAAGGCTGGGTTGAACCACGTACAGCTGCCTGGGCCACCCCCCTACCTTCTGATTAGGTAGAAACCCACGCTTCACTCAGAAGGGAAGGTCTGGCTAAGCTCTAAAAGATGGATAAAGTTAACAAACCCATCTCCTTACTCCAGGAAAGCACCATCCTGGGCCTCTGGGTCCTTATCACTTTCAGAGGAAAAGCAGCAGGGTTAGGGAATCTCTGTTCAAAGGGCCAGAGAACCGTGGGGTATGGCGTGCAGGGCTATCAGACAGTGAAGCTGCCCAGAAGAAACTCAGACTTTGAGGGGAGCTCAAAGATGCCCAGTTCCGGATTCAGGGTGTCCCACAGTACCCAAATCCAGAGCTGCTTCGAGCTTGACACCTTGCCCCAGATTCTCCCCACAGGGGTTCTGGATATTAAGGATGAGGGGAGGGTTCCAGATCTCTACCCACTACACGCCCAAAGCATCCGCGTGACACAAGAAAGGCCTGCACAATATTCAAGAGTATTAGGGCTGGACCCAGATCTGAGACCTGGAAAGGGATGAAGTGGGGTCAGCCCTGCGGGCTTACTTGGGGGTGGTGGAGCGCACCAGGACCCTGGCTGCTTCCCGAGGGGACACGTGCCGGCAGGTCACTACAAGGCGGGGTGCCACAGCCACTCCGGAGCCCCATACGGTGCCGCACTCCACCAACACTGCTGCGGCTGCCCACAGGGGCCCGGAGTCTCGGAGGGGCAGACCCCACGGGACGCCCACCTCTGGCGGCAGGAGGGTGGCCAGGGCAGCGGCGCTGGGGGGCAGGCGGCGGAGCGCGTCGCGGGCGGCGCGGAAAAGGGGGGCGGCGGCGCAGAGCAGGGTGAAGCCCACCCATTCTCCGGCCTTCCAACAGAGCGGCGCCGCCACCAGCGCCACCAGCGCCCCCGCGGGCCGCGCGGTGAACACGCCGCCGCCCTCGGTGCCGGGCAGGCAGCGTGCGTCGGTGAGCAGCAGCGGGCCGGCCACGTTGCTGAGCACCCCGCAGCTCAGCGTGTTGAGAAAGATGTCGGGGCAGAAGGCGCCGAAAGGGGAGCCGCAGACAAGCAATGGCGCGCCCTTGGGCACGGCCCCGAGAGGCGACACAGCCATGGCTGGCCCGCGCTCCTCCTCCACCTCCTCCTGGCCTAGCCGCACGCCCAGCAGCGCGAACCAGCCCAGCGCTCTCAGTTGATCCGCCTCCTCGTCCTCCGACACTTCGTCATCCCGCGCCGCGCTCGAGAAGCGCCACTGTTCCGCTGCCTCGTCCCCGAAGAGGCGCGCGAAGTGGGCCCAGAAGGCCGGGCAGCTCAACAGCAGCAGCAGCTCAGCGGGAAGCCGGGGCTGCAGGGTACGCCCGCGGGACGGGGCAGGTGAGCTGGGCTCGAGGCTCGCGCACTGGGGCGTGCACAGCCCTGGGCGGCCCCGCTCTGCGCCGCCCCCGGGACCCGCGGCGGTTGGGGCCCACTGCACGTGCAGGCGCAGGTCGTCGCTGCAACTGTCGCCAGGGAGGAAGAGGGCGCCGGCCGCGGTCAGGACTTCGCTGCCAGCTCGCAGGAAGGGGACGAAGATGCCCCCGTGACAAAGCACCAGGCCCGGGCTACGGCTCAGGATTACCCCGCTGCAGCTCCATGGGCCCGCCTCGGGCTGTCCGGCCCGGGAGGCGCTCACCACGCAGCCCGCCTGCTCGGCCGCCCTCATGGCAGACCCCCACTGCCTTCTCATGGCCTCTACGCCAGACACTCGGGGGCTTCTCCGAGAAACAGCGAGCTAGCGAGCTAAGACCCCTACCCGGTCCGGCTCAACCGGCCTAGCGCCACCCACAGCTGGAAGCGAGAGGCGCAAGCTCTGACTCAGGTCTTCCTCATCGAGCCCGATTGGCTAAGCCCCAATTGACCCGACCCGATTGGCTGGGCTTGTGCCGAGCTCTGATTGGCTACCTATTCTGATTTTTTTTTCCTCTCCCCGCCCTCGTTGGTTTGTCCAACCGGTGGGACAGAATCTCTGCCCCATTCCCCCGGATGAGCCCCGGGGAGAGTAAGAGGTGTGCGGGGTCACGAGGAATCGGAGGAGAGGAGGGTGGGTCCCTTCAAGCCTAGTCTCGTTTGCTGGACTGTGGGAAAGGGAATAGAAATGAGCGCTGACGTGGCCAGATTTGCCCAGGCCATGATAGTACCTGTTAGCATCTGCCCAGGTCTAGGCGACCTTCAGCCTCTGAGCCTTGGGATAATATGGACCAAGGAAATCCTTGGCCAATTCAGTATTTTGAAAATTTAAAAGTAAACCCTATAGCAATCCACTAGGGGGCATGGAACTCTCAAGATTACTCCTAGGATTTTTTTTTGCTGCCAAAGCCCCAACACAAATCTCCGAGAAACTGGATTTGCTATAAATTAAATTGCCCTTTAAATCGACTGTGAACAGTAGCTGAAATCAAAAATTTTAATCATACAGCCCTATATTTTGCAGTGTGCACATTTCACATAACATAACCACCACCCAGAATTTATCTAGGCCAGGGTCCAAATACTTCCTGTAGAAGGCCAGAATGGAAACAGTTCCAGTTTGGGGGGACCATACAATGTGTCTCAAATAGTCAACTCTGCAGCTGTTGCATACAAAAGCTAAAGGAATGGCGGTGGCTGTGTCCCAATAAAAAGATACAGACATTGAAATTTGAATTTCATATAATTGTGTCCAAAAATAGCATTCTTTAAATATTTTTTCCAACAATTTTAATGTGTAAAAACCTTTCCTTGCTCACAGGCCATACAAACACAGGCAGCAGGCCCGATTTGACCCACAAGGCACAGTTTACCATCTCTAGTGTACACTAACATAAAACTTCTCTACTTTTCCAAAGAAGTACGCTTTAGGACAGAGGAGGATGAACGAGTATGTCGGGGCGGGGGGTGGGGGCGGAGGCGCGGAGCTTCATGATACCCTCAATCAGTCACCACAAGATAGGCAGTTTACAAAGGTCTGCTTTATCACTGAACTGATAAAATACACATTATTTTTTATTTATTTATTTTATTTTTTTGAGATGGAGTCTCGCTCTGTCGCCCAGGCTGGAGTGCAATGGCGCGATCTCTGCTCACTGCGAACTCCGCCTCCTGGGTTCACGCTATTCTCCTGCCTCGGCCTCCCCAGTCGCTGGGACTACAGGCACCTGCCACCACGCCCAGCTAATTTTTTGTATTTTTAGTAGAGACGGAGTTTCACCATGTTAGCCAGGATGGTCTCGATTTCCTGACCTTGTGATCCGCCCGCCTCGGCCTCCCAAAGTGCTGGGATTACAGGCATGAGCCACCGTTCCCGGCCACCATTAATTTTTATTAAGGTTACTATATTGCTTACTATATACAATTGCTACTTAAATTCTCTAAACTTTCTGCCTGAATTCTTTAAATAAAGTTAACACTGCTTGGTATAACCCCAGCACAACACAGGATAATGCTCCCAGTACTCCCAGTGATACAAGCCTGCTAGAGAAAGGAAAACGATTATCCATGATAGTATGAGTCAGGAGTAAAATTAGGCCCTCTTGCCATAGCAGGCAGTCTTCTTTTGGTTCTATGACACAGAAGGTGGCTTGATCACGCAAAATTTCTTTATCCCAACTTCCTAGCAATTAAAGAGTTTTTCTCTTGGTGGAGCACAGGGGCTCACACTTGGAATCCCAGCATGTTGGGAGGCTGAGGCAGGAGAATTTCCTGAGCCCAGGAGTTTGAGACCATTTGAGACCAGCCTGGGCAACATGATGAGACCTTAACTCTACAAAAATTTTGAAAACTAGCTGAGCACAGTGGTGCACCCCTGTGGTCCCAAGCTACTTGGGAGGCTGAGATGGAAGGATCACTTGAGCCCAGAAGGTCAAGGCTGCAGTGACCTATGTTCATACCACTGCACTCCAGCCTGGGCGACAGAACGAGACCAACTCAAAAAACAAACAAACAAACTTTCTCTCTAGAGTCCAGTGATTCTCCCTCAACGCTCAAGACTCCAGCATGAACTGTTAGGCACTGGGTTTTTCTGTGTTTACAGCAGACCATGGTAAAAAGAAGTCCCAAGTCACAGCCAGAACAGCCAAAGTAAGATCTGTTGAGTGCTAGGCTCATTGACTGAGCCTAATCTTATTTTCCACTCTGCCTCAAACAAAACCAACTCATTTGCCCATACAACCCATGGCATCCTTTCACAGTAACAAGGACAACAGGACACCTCCAGTACTTTTTTTTTTTGAGACGGAGTCTCACTTTGTCATCCAGGCTGGAGTGCAGTGGTGGGATCTCGGCTCACTGCAACCTCCGCTTCCCCGGTTCAAGCAATTCTCCTGCCTCAGCCTCCCGAGTAGCTGGGATTAAAGGTGCGTCCCACCAGGCCTGGCTAAATTTTGTATTTTTAGTAGAGATGGAGCTTTGCCATGTTGGTCAGGCTGGCCTTGAACTCCTGACCTCATGATCCGCCCGCCTTGGCCTCCCAAAGCACTAGGATTACAGACATGAGCCACCGTGCCTGGCAACATCTCCAATACTTTAATACTTGGTTGAAAAGAACCCATTGCACTGTTTCCCACTGTTTGTCCCAGTACTTTAGTTTTATGATCTCATTTGGGTTTTTCTAAAAGCAAGGCTTCCTACAAGCCTAGTAAAGGAAATTCTTTCCTTCCCATTTTGCCAAATGTAGCATTTAATTAATTTTTTTTTTTTTTTTTTGAGAGAGAGAGTCTTGCTCTGTCACCCAGGCAGGAGTACAGTGGCATGATCTTGGCTCACTTCAACCTCCACCTCCTAGTTCAAGCAATTCTCCCGCCTCAGCCTCCAGAGTAGCTGGGAGCTACTCCGTGTACCACAATGCCCAGCTAATTTTTTTGTATTTTAGTAGAGATGGGGTTTCACCCTGCTCCCCAGGCTGGTCTCAAACTCCTGAGCTCAGACAATCCACCCACCTCAGCCTCCCAAAGTGCTAGGATTACAGCGTGAGTCACCACACCCGGCCAATTCTAATTCTGTGTAAAATGAGTGAAACACAGCTAAACTAGAACTAGTCCTTGCTGGCATGTTAATATAGATTTTGCTCAAACATCTGCCATCCCCATCCTGTTGCAGAGATGACCAACAACCCTGGGTCCACAGCACGTTCCAAATCTCTCAAGTAGTACTAAATCTATTACCTCTAGTACCCCAGCCTTTTTCCCCCTCCTGGTGGCAAAATTCAAGTATCTCACACGCACCCTAAATGTCTCTTCCTCTATGCAGGGAACTTTTGGTTGCCTCCCCAAACAAACGGCATTGTTCAAACTCAGAGCTCAGAACAAACCAATGCAAAAAAAAAGAAAAAAAAAAAAGGAAATAGCACATTTGTTTTAACTTTTTATTAAAATGCTTAGGATACAGATTGACTTTCTTTTGTAAATGACTGTTTTACTTTTCCTGAAATAGGACATATATGCACTCTGATAAAACAGAATGGGAAGTCATAATTCATGGGAATTCCTATACAAGGTGCTGATCCTGTGTTTGGAGCTGAGCTCCTCACAGCAGCTTCTTTCAGCTATCTTATAGGAATAGTGTTCCGTGGGGCAAGAAATACATTGGTTCTAACTGATTTTCAATCTCCTTTCTCCAGTGGAATAAACCACTTTCACAAAGAGCTGCCCTATGTATAACCCACAGATTTCTAGCTTGCAACAAAGTGACAACGGACAAATAGGGAAAAAAAAAAAATTTAAGAAAACTAACACTGAAGTAATCATACTTCTCATGTCTCCGAATAGAGAAGTATGGGGGACCTTTAACTGAAGGAAATTAAAAATATGCAAGTTAATTACCTACTTCATTCACTGTTAGCTAGATTTGTTCACTTAAGGCTTTAACCCCTTTCCAAACCAACAATTTTGTCTTAATCCAGCTATGTTTGCTAATAAACGAAATGCATGCACTTCCCACATATATACTTCACTAAGCCTCTGCATTCAGTACCTGGCAGTGAAAAAGTATGCTTTCTCCACAAGTCAGTACTGGAGAGCAAGAATGAGAACTCCAACTAAAGAACGATGCCTCCCTCACCCCAGTAATGTTATCCACATTTTCCCTACCCTCACATTAGAATAAAGACATCCTCCCAACTTTTCATCTCCTATCTCCAATCTGTTCCTAGGAGATATATCTTTTGATCTTTTACTACAAGGGTAGAATATAGATTAAGATCATCAAAATCCAATTTCACATGTGGCACTAGGAAAATGGAATGCTATAAAATTAATCCCCATCACCCAAGTAGGGATGCTGGTGCTTTTATACTGAGTCTCTATTGCCAATAAGTGAGGCTGCCTCCAAAGGAACAGCTCTACAGAAAGTTTTTGGGTTAGTGTTTCCCCAGCTTATTTCTGCAATGGAGAAAGACAATTTCATTTAAAAAACAAACAAACAAAAAAACCTGGAAAAGCTACAGATGTTAACCTTTACTTTACTTTAAACACCAATAAAATAAGTATCAAAGGAGAAAAAATGTAAGAAAAAGAGCTCAGAAACAGCCTGAGAGACCAAATTCTGCAAATGGAAATTTTAAAGCCCACTGAATACATTTTTCCTGGATCCAAACAAATGCTACAATACTTTTAAGTCCTCAACTCACAGAATTAAGAGCCCTTAAGCTGTTAACTTTCTCCTGTCTTCCTATTCAGAAAAAAGTCCCCCTAGAATCTGTGCAAAAGTAACCGATGCACCTGCAGTATGTGACATGAGAGATGTTCTCGACTCTTTTATGAGGTGAAAGTCACTTTTTATAACTGAAAATGAAAAAGGAAGGTGCTATAGAGAGAAATTAAATTTCACAAAAGTATAAAAGCAAAGACTGGCTGAAATCTGTAACTTCATGAGTAAGAATAACAACAATAACCCATTCTATAATTAACTCCTCCACACTGAATAATCTGCTACACATTCCTTGATGAGGAATGACCCTAGCTTACCACAGTGGAAACCTGCCACAACTGCAAGGCCAGGGTTCTGCCCCTTTTCTAGTTCTCTGTGCACAAGGTTATGCCACCTACTCCAAGGCAGTCAGAGAGACAGATGAGCTCAGGGGAGCTTCTCTCACCAACCTGCTAACTCAGCAGGAGTAAGTTTACCCAAATGAGCTCTGGCCTCCATATCTGTTCATAATTTTATGAAGTATCTAAATGTCATTCATTAGTTTTTAAAAAAAAAAAAAAAAGAATAGAAAACTCTGGACCAAGTAAATTGTGAACTCAAAAAGTTAGGAGGGATACCAATTACATTAACAACACTTTCTTTAAAAAATAGAATCACTTTCTTTTGAATCAACCACAGTGGTGAGACGTGTTTTTCTTTTCAGGTGCCCCATGATGGCACACAGCTTTACCCGGCAAATCCTGCCAGCTTCCAAGTCCCGGGATACTGACCTGCACCAGCATGTGGGGCAGCATTACCTCCCAACAGTGTGGAGAAGAGCACATGTCACCACTGGGCAATGAGAGAGTTGACAGAGACTCTTGGCTTCTCAACGCCAGACATGGTTGGAGAGCTTTCCTTGTTCTATTAGAAAAGTTCATGAGGAAGCTGTGAATAGGATCAGTCCAGAGAAGTAAAACTCTTTTATTTTCACCGTCCAAACATCAGTCAATATACTGGGAGAGCCAGCGGAAACCCTCGCCGTAACCTTGCCTCTTGAGCACACTGCACATGAACACTTCCATGGGGCGAGCATTCAGCTCCTTCAGGGTCACATTCCCCTAAAGGAGGCAAAACCAAGAAAGGCCTATTAGCATCTCTGTGGTGGAAAAGGTTGAAAGGACGATCATTACAATCATTTTATCCATTCCTTAAAAGCAAACCTAAGTAGGTATTAATTACAGAAATGTGGTCAAGGCCATATAGATGACTTCCCCAGGCTTCGTGTTTTCAGGATAGAATAAGCAGCACAGTTCTATTCCCAGCTTCTCTCTCTCTGAAGAGCATTTGCTTTGAATACCCAGTATTTATCTGTAAAGTTATGGCAGCAAACCAAGAAAAAAGCCACTGGGACTTATGGAACCAGCATGCTCTCTGATGCAGAAAAGAGGTCTGGGACTGTTTAGAGATAAGGACATTCTCATTAACAAAAGCATGCAGAAATAAACACTCATAACAGGTGGCACTGAAGAAATGAAGAATTCATGTGTATTTAATACTGATGCAAAAGAGGAGAAATTAAATGAAAGAAAAGAAGTATTTCTATAAAGACACAGATAATCAAGAGGTGAGACTAAGGAACCATGTAAAAAAGTCAGAAAGTTATCACAGAAAAGGAAGATTTTTAAAAACTAAATATGCCAAAACCCCAAGCTAAAAAAGAACAGAAAGATTCCTTCTTAACTTTATCTGATCTAGATTTTCTCTCTCTCAAGCCTGCTTTTCTACAAGAGTCCTCCTTCCAACTGAAGACAGTAAAAACTATTGATTTGGAAGACTCAAGTTCTTTTTCTGGTTTTATCACTGACTTGCTGTGTAGACCTGAACAAATCACTCTCTGTTTCTTCCTCTGCAAAATGGGGCCAACAGTCCTACCTCTCTCAGCAAGAAGCAATGAGGATAATCAAGTGCTTTGATTTCAATGCTTGGAAAGTGATTGAAATGATTATCTTTCTTCATAACCTGCAAACTCCAGTCCAAAAAAAAAATTCTTTTCTGGCTAAAAAGGGCTATTTCAAAAGCAATTTCTCAGAATCAAATTTGAAAGATAATCATAAACTCTTAAAAGAATAAGTTTGCCTTTTCTACCATTTCCTTCTTCCTCAAATACCCAATGAATGAATCCCATTTAAAACGTTAAAAAGAACATACTCCTGCCTCTAGTGAGCTTACAAAATACCCACAGTAAAACAAATCCTAAGCCTATTTAAGCCTTTAAAAGAAAAGGGTAATCTAGATAGCAAAACGTCATGTTTTAAAAACTGTTAATGTCCTTTATATGTAACCCAAATATTTTTCTCTTACCTTTCCTGTGGTCTGTCCATAAAGCCCAAATATCTCACGGAGTTTTTCTTCACTGATTGCATCTGTTCTGTCAATTTTGTTACCCAAGATAAGGATTGGCACATTGGATATTGTTTCATCAGTCATTAAAGCCTAAAGATTGAAAAAAAAAAAAAAAAAAAAAAGAAAGAAAAAAAAGAATTAAGTGAGGAATCTACAAAAGCCCACCAGATAATGAAAATTCTGACTTCCACTAATCTTTTAAGGCATTAATGTAAAGTGAAAATCTGATCAACTTTATACCTGAGTGATTAAAGATTCACCTTGACATTACACAACACCCATGACATTAGGTAAAAATCTCCTAAGTGCCTCGAAACAGTTGCAACTTTAGTCTATTTATTTACAAGGCAGCAGAACTGCCCCAACATTAACTTTTGAGCTAATCTGCTCAGCCACAAACTATCCTCAGGATGTCCCTCAGCACAGTCCTACAAGAATGAATGCTCTGGCTACAGAACCTCAAAGATGACTACAGGGACTCCCCAAGTATTCGACCCCAATGTGTGCAAAGAACTGTCTCAGGCATTGAGAGGAATACAGAAGGAAGGGTAACTATCTCAGGCACTGAGGATACAAAAGGAAGCACATTCCTGTCCTCAAAAAAATCCTCACTCTATGTTCACATTTTTTTTTTCTTAATCTCAGCTCACTGCAACCTGTGACTCCCAGGTTCAAGCGATTCTCCCACCTCAGCCTCCTGAGTCGCTGGGACTACAGGCATGTGCTACCATACCTGGCTAATTTTTGTATTTTTTTTAGTAGAGATGGAGTTTTACCATGTTGGCCAGGCTGGTCTCAAACTCCTGGCCCTCAAGTAATCTGCCAACCTCAGCCTCCCAAAATGCTGGAATTACAGGCATGAGCCACCACACCCAGCCACATTTATGTTAACAAAGCCAAGTAAGAACACAACATAGTGAATAAGTGTCACAATGAATGGGAACTGAATATTAACACTAAGACAAGTTCAGGGAAATAAAATGGCAATTTTGGGCTTGAGCAAAGTCTTAGAAAAGATCTGGAACCTAAACAGGGTTCTAAAGGAAGGACAGGGTCTGGACAGATGTAAAGGAGAAGGAAGAACATAAACAATGGCTTTGCAGTAGGACAATAATTCAGGAAGCCACACAGTACTGCATGGCTGGATTCAAGCATTTAGATTGACATGCAGCAACAAAGTAAATGGATGGGAAGAGATGACTCACATTCTGGGGCCAGTGTGAGAAGTGAGCTGCAATATATCCTAAAAGACCACAAATCCAGAAGTTAGTGAATAAAATCTTATTTCAGTATAATGAATTCACAAATAGTATCTATCTGTGGTGTCCACGTAAGAGATCATGATCTAGCTTAAGGTAGGGCATTCAATTCACTGCAGGAGGCATTTTGAAGAAAGAATTGAAGAGACCAATGTCTAAATGATTAAAAAAAAATAAAAAAGAGACAAATGAGTCAAAACTGGCACCGATTTCAAGCCTGGGAATCTAGTTGTCACCAATAGGAAAGCTAGGGGGGAAAGCAGAGTTAAAGAGATAAAGGGAAACGTACTCTGACCATCTGGAATTCCAGGAAATGTTACACAAAATTAGAATAAGAATGTCCTTCATTCATTAAGCAATAACAAAGTACCTAATGTGTCTAATGCTTTGCTAGGTGCAGGAGTTTTGCAAAGAAATAAGACACAGTCCCTATCATGTTAGTTCATAGTCTGATGAGAAAGAACTGTAAAAAAATCAATAAAGACAACAGACATTGGTAAGGTAGGAGTCTAACACAGTCTCAGAGGTCAAGGGAGGCTTACCAGAAGCAGTCATATCTGAACTCTGAGGACTCTTATAGAACATTTTAAAACTTGCCGACAAAGTGAGGGGTTGAGGAGAGGTACAGGTGAAAAAGCCAGGCAGTAGCTACTTGTGCATATTCAAGGATGGCTAAGTTGTTTGTTTGGAATATAGTTCAAGGTAGGCAGTAAAAACAAACAGAGGGAGGATCGTGAATGATCTTATGTGCTATGCAAAAGATTTATAGATTTTATCCTGAAAATGATAGAGAACTATCAAAGGATATTAAGTAGGGCAATGAAGTCTGAAGCAGTTCCTTCTAGCATTATGGTGCATGTCAGGGTCATGGTAGGATTTATATTAATTCACAGATTTGTGGACTGCATGTCCAGGTAGGTGATGGGTGGGAAAGACAAATAGTTCCATTCTAGGAAAACAGAATCAGTAGTAGGAGTTGTCGAGAGTAGGCAGGATTAGGTATGAGATTGGAGCTCAGGAGAGGTCTACAGGAGAGAAATGCATTTGAGAGTCACTGACATGTAGGTGGCAAATGAAAGGAGTAGATGAGACCAGCCTAGGAGAAAGTAGACTCTGGAGAACACCAACATTTAAGGACTAACCAGAAGAACTAGTGCTTCTCAAAGAGACAGAAGTATAAGCCAGAGAGATAGCTCCAAAATCAAGAGTGAAAAGAGGAGTTTAAACAAAGAGAATGGAGACCATGCACGGTGGCTCATGCCTGTAATCCCAGCACCTCATGAGGCCGAGGCAGAGGATCACCTGAAGCCAGGAGATTGAGACCAGCCTGGGCAACATAAGGAGACCCTGTCTCTACAAAAACACTTTTTTAAAAAAAATTAGCTGGGTGTGGTGGTGTATGCCTGTAGTCCTAGCTGCTTGGGAGGCTGAGGCAGGAAGATCGCTTGAGCCCAGAAGTCTGGAGGTTACAGTGAGCTGTGATTGCACCATTGGACTCCAGCCTGGGCCACAGAGGAAGATTCTGTTTAAAAAAAAAAAAAAAAAGCAAGGTAAAGATTGTGTGGCAGGCAATTCTACATGAGGCTGGAGCTATAGATGTGAGAAACATACTTAGAAATAAATTCAAGACAGGTTCAAGTTGCCAGAAACAAGAATGCAAGGAGTTATAAATCAAAGAGAAAGAAGAGATATAGGGTAAAGGAGTAGGGATAACAAAGCCAATAGTATAGAAACCATCAAGCCAAGAGAAAATGCAATGTTGACAAAGGAGAAAACTTGAAGTGAGTCCTTGATAGTATCAAAGGATGTATGCAACCAAAACTGAAGACTGAGAACAGACCATGAAGGTCTGGCAAGTCATTCAGTGGGAAGGTGGGTAGGCACAAGCTAAGAATGCAGATTCAAAAATGTAAAGAATTCTAATATCGCTTTTAGGCTTTCACTATGCCAACACTACTTATAAAGAATTACTGTTCATGGGCCAGGCGCGGTGGCTCATGCCTGTAATCCCAGCACTTTGGGAGGCCAAGGCGGGTGGATCATGAGGTGGGGAGATCAAGACCATCCTGACTAACATGGTGAAACTCCGTCACTACTAAAAATACAAAAAATTAGCCGGGCGTGGTGGCACGTGCCTGTAGTCCCAGCTACTCGGGAGGCTGAAGCAGGAGAATCCCTCGAACCCAGGAGGTGGAGGTTGCAGTAAGCTGAGATTGCACCACTGCACTCCAACCTGGGCAACAGAGCGAGACTCCGTCAAAAAACAAAACAGAATTACTGTTCATGACACGTGAAACGGAATACTATTAATTATGCTGGGACAACAGGCATAAATGAGGAGTATCCTGAGCAAACTTATAATATAATCATATTATATGATTATACAGCCATATAATCACTGTATGATAGAAACAACAGTTAATTTATTCAAGTTTGAGCTGAGTTTCCTCAGGACATTGAAAAGCAATGTCTTAGATTTAAAACATTGTCCTCCTGCAACTAGGTCTTTTTGCCAAATGTTAACTGGAATGACTAATTATTGGCACTACTGAGCTACATTCCTTAAAAAAAAAAAAAGAGGCCAAAAAAGGACAAAATATACATTAAAATACATATTAAAAGACAAAACATACATTAAGCTCAACTTTGGATTCCACGAGGCGAGAATGATCTGCACAGTCCACCAGAAAGACAATCCCATTAATTGCTGGGAGATAATTTTTCCAAACTCGACGTGCTAAAAAACAAAGTTTGTAGTTGCATCAGTAAAAAATATACATTGTGAAAATGAATAACCTAATGGTCTGTAAAATGGACAAATCTTGGTCGGGTTTCAGTAAGATTAGACTCTATGGATTTCTCCAAGTTCTGGCCAGTATCAATTCAGAACAGAGGATGCAACCTGATGGTCCATGAGCTGAACTTGATTTTTGTAAATCTGAAAATCAGAGTTTCCGCTTTTCTTGAAAAACTGCAACATCTGGCAATCCCATGCCTACTTATCCACATGACAATTATCAGCAGGAACTAAGCAGTGGCTGCCCCTTCAGATGATGTCTGTACACTTTTGCTTGACAAAATTTCCCTGCTGTCTTAGAGCCAGCCAATTTTACTCACTTAAATGACTTGCCTTGCCCCTGGAGCCAAAGCTAGTTTGCAACCTCTGAGTTAAAACATCAGGATACAAATTACTTGTCCATGTAACTTTAGTCCCAGTTAGTTTCGAGCCAACTTGTGTGTAGGTATCTTGACACACTCCTCTGCGCAGCCCTTAGGGAGACTGGGCCTGACAAGTGGTTCAAGGCCCCAGGCTACCATATTTTCCAGTTATCTCAGCCTGCCATATTTAACCCAGCATGCCTTATAAATATTACTTGTTTTTTTGCTTGTGACATGAAACGATAAAGGCTGGGAAGCAGTGATTTAATTGTACTATCATTTCTAAGCCATTAATTTCCAGCCCTTGCAATAGAATGAATAATGAAGCATCTCTACATCAGTTAATAATGGTTACCTTTAAAGAGTGGAGCTAGGAAAAAGAGGTTGAAGGAACTTTCCATTTTACTTTCCGTAGTTCTATACTATACTGATTTTGTTACATCGCACTTGTTCTCCTTTTATAAGTTAAAATTTTTAAGTTATACAAAAAAAAAAAGGAAACCTCCAGATGTACAGTATTTTAGTAACTTTTATAAAATGGTGGCTAGGTTATTATGTAAAAGTGTTTTTGTTAAGTAGATTTTCCTCAGTCAAATAAACAAAACTAAATACATCAATACATTTCCCTTCTTACTTTTAACAAAACCTGAAACCTAAATTTATCACACCAAACAATCTACAATTCCCAGTTCAGGTATATAAAACTATCTGGTGTCTGGTCCTTCTGCATTCTCCAGATGGTCTAGGTTCCGTCTTATCTTGCTCTGAATTTAAATTTGTAAGCAGTTACAAATCCTTTTGTGGAAGCAGCAGAAAGGACACCATATACCCATTCTTACCCAAATGAAAAAAATACAAGCTCCTTACAGAAAAAAAGGAAACAAAATCATTTCTAATCCCTCCATCAAAACACACCCCTTGTCAATATTCTGACATTTTCTTCCAGTCTTTTTTCTTTACTGGTATTTTATGTGATTATGATCATAATATACATGATTTTTCAGGGCATAAATATTAAATAAATTAATTAAAATGTAATTATATGTTAATGAAATCACTGACTATAAAATTATTAGGCTTAACAACTTAACAACAAGAAATGACCAATGTTATATTTTACTATACATTTTTTTAAAACTGTATTAGGCTGGGCACAGTGGCTCACGCCCATAATCCCAGCACTTTGGGAGGCTGAGGCAGGTGGATCACCTGAGCTCAGGAGTTGAAGACCAGCCTGGGCAACATGGCGGAAACCCAGTCTCTACAAAAAACAGGTGGGAGGATTGCTTGAGCCCAGGAAGTAGAGGTTGCAGTATGCCAAAATTGTGCCACTGCACTCCAGCCTGGGCAACAGAGCAAGACCCCATCTCAAAAAAAAAAAAAAAAAAAAAAAAAAAAAAAACGGTATTAGCTCAACCGAATGTTTCAAAACGAGACTTCTCCACACAGTGTAATAACAAGTAAGTAAATCTGACAGAATCTCAATAGTTCCTTTTCCCTACCTTCCCAGAATATTTATTCTCACATCTTAAATGTTTTACTCCTATACCTACAGTCTTGTCAAATGTGAACTGAGTGCCCATCAGACAAAGATGCCCACTCTGTATGTCTCTAAACACCTGATAGGAATCTGGAAACCAAAGACATAGCCTGAGTAGGCAAAAAGCACTTCTGAGGAAAGCAAAAAGGTAGAAGGAAATGTTCCACCAACTGTCAGAAATGGATAGAATATACAAAATATCAACTTGTATCATAGTAATCACACATAGTCACTGTATTACTTTTGCAACTTTTGACAAGTCTAAAATTACTTACAAATATTTCCTACATACTTTCACTCCACTGAATAAAGGATGCAAAAATGACTTGATAACTAAATATATGATACTGTATACCTGGTCAAGATGAAAAAACGGTATAAAAAAGATTATCAGGACAACTGACCAAAAAAAAAAAAAAGGAAATACAGAGTGGATAAAAATAAAACTTCCTGGATTTGATAACTATTATGATTATATACAAGGAAATATCTTTGTTCTTAGAAAACGTCACTAAAGTATTAAAGAGTAAAGGGGCATGATATGCTCACAAACAGTTCATAAAAAATAAGCATTAATATGTATTATGTAGGGAGGAGGAGACTAACAAATTTGGGCAAAAGGTATAGAAGAAAATATACTGGCTTAGGGCAAGTCTAGTTAAAATGATGAAATAATTACTCTTGTTGAAGCAATACATATATCTTTTAACGTATTTTCCAGTTACAAGGTAAATTACATTAATAAGTAAAAATGTAGTGAAGATTAAAATGGCAAGATGCTGTCCTGCTTTGTAAAAATTTTCAGTCAAGATTTGAGTTGAGTTTGGCTATATCAGGCAAATACTTAAAAGTTCATGAATAGTTATGGCTAACTTTATCCCAGCTCAATAGGGTAATATTGAAAGGGACTTCCGTGTATTATTTAATGCAACTTTTGACAAGTTTGAAATTACTTAAAAAAAAATGAATGAAACAACTTCACCAAAGTAATAAGATCCTAATTCTAAAATGTAAGTAATGTAAAAGGTAAAAATGACACACTGCTTTTAAAAGGAGCTCTCGGGGGCACAAAAAAAATAAGTCAATAAACATGCTTTCCACTGAGTCATCGCTTACCTTGCTCGTGCCCACCAAGGTCAAAAGTTGTAAAGGTCATTCCAGCAATTGTTAGCTCTTCTGATGCTGAAAAATTGTTTAAAAAGAAGAAATAAACTTGTCAATTCAACAACCCCAACTACTAGTACCATAAGCCAATACCAATGCTTTCACCTTGTAAAGAAAAAGATACAAGAAGTTGAGTGTGGTGGCACCCGCCTGTAGTTCCAGCTACTCAGGAGGCTGAGGGCAGGAGGATAATCTGAGCCCAGGATTTTTGAGACCAGCCCAGGCAACGCCCCACTCCCAACAAAGAAAAGGAATACAAGGGTGAAATGTTCTTAAACTATTCTAAAAGCCAAAGGTTTCTTTTTTTCCAAGCTATTTTCCACTTCTTAGAAGTAGGTATAGGAGAGGTGTCCCTTTACAGGACCAGTGACAACAGATAATGACAAAGTTCCAGAGGTTTAGATCTGAAAGTACATAACCTGAGTGTGTCTTACAGGGAATTTTTTTGTATGAGTTGGCTTTTAGGACTTCAGTTAATAAAAGAACTCCACCAACTAGGGATTCATCCTCCAAGCCTAACACTGACCTTTAAAGATCAAAAGGTCACCTGATATTTTCAAACCTACTCGGATGTAATGTTGGAACATGTTGGCCCAATCTGTCATCTTTGAGCATGTGAAGAAGAGTGGTTTTGCCTGCATTATCCAAACCCAAGAATACAAGTTTTCCAGATTTCTTGTATAGTCCTAAAAGAGAAAAAAATTGTTAACACATTTGCTCTCTACAGACCAAAGTCTATTTGTAGTTAAATTACTGAAGGAAATGCACAAACTTTGAAACCTGTATTTCAAGGAAATGGCTTTACCTAGGAACTGGAGCACACTGCTGAAGCCATTGTAGATCCACTCAAAGATGAAAGACATTATTAATGCTTACTACCTGTATAAAATATGAAAGTAGCAAACATTAGCTTTCTGAATGACAGTACAATTGTGGAGAGGTTAACTCTTGTTCCCTAGCCATGATGCACATTTATAGTCCCATGTTTTCAGGCATAAGAAAGCAGGCCAGGCATGGTGGCTCACACCTGGAATCCCAGCATTTGGGAAAGCCGAGCCAGGAGGATCACTTGAGCCCAGGAGTTCACAACTGGCCTGGGCAAGAAAGCTGGACTCAATCTCTACACATAACTAAAAAAACAGCTGGACATAATGACATACACCAATAGTCCCAGCTACTCAGGAGGGTGAGACAGGAGAATTACTTGAACCCAGGGGTTTGAGGCTGCAGTGAGGCATGACGGTGCCACTGCACTCGCTTGGGCAACAGAGGGAGACTCTGAGAAAAAAGACAGGACAGGACAGGACGGGAAAAAGGAAAGGAAAGGAAAGGGAAAGGGAAAGGGAAGGAAAAGAAAAGAGAGGGGAGGAGGGGGGCAGGGGAGGAGGGGGGCAGGGGAGGAGGGGGAGGGGAAAAGGGAAGGGAAGGGGAGGAGGGGAGGGAAGAGGAAGGGAGGAAGCAAAGTAAAGAGAAACTAATATTCTTCTTTCTTGACACTTACAGATTTTGCAATCTGGAGGACAGGCCCTAGAATCCTTATATGTGCAAAAATAACTGGTTTCCTAATAGTTTTTGATCTATGATACTCAGAGAACTAGGAGTTAAAAATATAAAGGCATACCTCATTTGATGATACTTTGTGGATCTTGAGGTTTCCTGGTTTTTTACAAATTGAAGGTTGGAAGCAGCCCTGAGTTGAGTAAGTGTATCAGTACCATTTTCTAACAGCATGTGCTCCCTTCATGTCTCTGTGTTACATTTTGGTAATTCTCACACAATATGTCAAACTTTTTCATTATTCTTATATCTGTCATCATGATCTACCATTGGTGATCTTTGGTATTACTATTATAATTGTTTTGTTGTGCCACAAACCACAACCATAGAAGACAGCAAACTTAATGACTTCCTCCACAGCCCTGCCACCACCACCCCAGGCCTCCCTATTCTCCAAGTGAAGGTAACAGGTCTATCCCTTGAAAGCAAAAGTTAGAAATGATTAAGCTTAGTGAGGAAGACACATCAAAACCTGAGATAAGCCAGAAGCTAGGCCTCTTGCACTCAACAGTTACCCAAATTGTAAATGCAAAGGAAAAGTTCTTGAAGAAAATTAAAAATGCTACTCCAGCAAACCCATGAACGTCAAGAAAATGAAACAGCCTTATTGCTGATAAAAAAAAAAATAATAAAATAAAACAAAAACACGAGGTAAAAAAGCAAGTGCTGATGTAGAAGCTGCAGCAAGATAACTGATGAAGGTGGGTGGCTACACTAAGCAACACATTTTCAATGTAGGCAAAACAGCCTTCTATTTGAAAAGCCATCTAGGACTTTCATAGCTAGAAGGGAGATGTCATTGCTTGCCTTCAAAGCTTCAAGGGGCAAGCTGACTCTCTTGTTATGGGCTAATGCAAGGTGACTTTACGTTGAAGCCAATATTCATTTACCATTCTGAAAATCCTAGGACCCATACTCATTCACCATTCTGAAAATCCTAAGACCCTTAAGAATGACAATGAATCAGTCCAAGTGGAGCAAGTGAGCGAGCAGAGTGGTTGTGTGGTTGCGTCTCGGAAACCAGTAGCACTTGCAGCATGGCTGACCAACTGACTGAAGAGCAGATTGCAGAATTCAAAGAAGTTTTTTCACTATTTGACAAAGATGATGATGGAACTATAACAACAAAAAAACTGGGAACTGTAATGAGGTCTCAGGCAGAATCCCACAGAAGCAGAGTTACAGGACATGATTAATGAAGTAGATGCTGATGGTAATGGCACAATTCACTTCCCTGAATTTCTGACAATGATGGCAAGAAAAATGAAAGACACAGACAGTGAAGAAGAAATTAGAGAAGCATTCTGTGTGTTTGACAAGGATGGCAATGGCTATATTAGTGGTGTAGAACTTCACCATGTGATGACAAACCTTGGAGTGAAGTTAACAGATGAAGAAGTTGATTAAATGATCAGGGAAGCAGATCCTGATGGTGATGGTCAAGTAAACTACGAGTTTGTACAAATGATGACAGCATAATGAAGACCTTGTATAGAATGTGTTAAATTTCTTGTACAAAACTGTTTATTTGCCTTTTGTTTGTAACTTATCTGTAAAAGGCTTCTCCCTACTGTCAAAAAAATATGCATGTATGGTAATCAGGACTTCATTCCTCCATGTGTTCTTCCCTTACTGTCATTGCCCTGAAACATTATTTTAGAAAACTGATGAAGTAGCATGTTGCCTGTGGCTTACTCTGGATATATCTAAGCCTTTCTGCACATCTAAACTTAGGTGGAATTGGTCAAATAAGGGAACATCTGGGTTATGCCTTTTTTTAAAGTAGTTTTCTTTAGGAACTGTCAGCATGTTGTTGAAGTATGGAGTTGTAACTCTGTGTGGACTACGGACAGCCAACAATATGTACTTAAAAGTTGCACTACTGCAGAACAGCTGTATTATCCAGGTACTCCCAGGTACCTCATACACTATTTTTTTTGTACTGCTGGTCCTGTACCAGAAACATTTTCTTTTACTGTTACTTGCTTTTTAAACTGTTTAGCCACTTAAAGAAAATGTGTTTACGGCACAATTTGCCTCAAATCCATTCCAAGTTGTGTATTTGTTTTCCAATAAAAAAATTACAATTAAAAAAAAGAATTACACTAAATCTACTCTGCCTACCACACATCTGTTTACAGCATGGTTTACTAAATATTTTAAGCCCACTGTGAAGACCTATTGCTCAGAAAAAAAGATTTCAAGATATTACTGCTCATTGACAACGCACCTGGTCACCGATGGGCTTTGATGGAGATGCAGAAAGAAGTTAATGTTGTTTTAATGTCTACTAACAACATCCATTCTGCTTCCCATGGATCAAGGAGTATTTTCGATTTGCCAGTCTTTCATTTAAGAAATATATTTCACAAAGCTATCAATGCTATAGACTGATTTCTCTGCTGGATCTGGGCAAAGTAAACTGAAAACCTCCTGGAAAGGAGTCACCATTCTAGGTACCAGTAAGAACAGTTATGATTCATGGGAAGAGGTCAAAATATCAATATTAACAGGAGTTTGGAAGACAGTGATTTCAACCCTCGTGGATAACTTTGAGGGGTTCGAGACTTCGGAGGAAGAAGTAACCTTAGATATGGTAGAAACAGCAAGAGAACTAGAATTAGAAGTAGAGCCTGAAGATGTGACAACTGCTGTAATTTCATGATCAAACTAATGGATGAAGAGATGCTTCTTATGGATAAGCAAAAAAAGTGGTTTTCTTGAGATGGAATCTAGTCCTGGTGAAGATGCTATGAATACTGTTGAAATGACACCAACGATCTAGAAAATTACAAAAACTTACTTGAGTTTACATAAACTTACTTGAGCAGCCGCAGGGTTTAAGAGGACTGGTTCCAATTTTGAAATAAATTCTGCTATGGGTAAAATGCTATCAAACAGCACTGCATGCTACAGAGAAATCCTTCTTGAAAACAAGCATTAACTGATGCAACAAACTTCATTGTTGTCTTATTTTAAGAAATTGCCACAGCCACCCCAACCTTTAGCAATCACCAACCTGATCAGTCAACAGCCATCAACGTGGAGTAACATGGAGGTAAGATCCCCAATCAGCAAAGAGGTTATGACTCGCAGAAGGCTCAGATGCTTGTTAGCATTTTTTAGCCTAAAGTATTTTTTAAATAAGGTATGTATTTTCTAAGACATAATGCTACTGTACACTTAACAGACTACAGTATAGTGTAAACGTAACTTTTATGTACACTAGGAAACCAAAATATTCGTGTTACTTGCTTTACTGTACTTGTTTTATTTCAGTAGTCTGGAACCAAACTCACAGTATATCCGAGGTATGCCTATACTTTCTTTTACTGTGTGGCTTCAGGCAGCGGTTCATTCACATTCCCTAGACATACCACTGCTGTCATCCAGTGAAGAACAACTCTAGGAAATCAGTCTCATCAATAATGTGAATCAAAATGCCACTTAGATGCACTAATAGAAAATAAGAATGAAAAGCACATTGATTTGAATGAAAAACATATTAATCTACCCTGTAAACAGCTCTAAAAAACAAAAGTCACCCAAAATTCTACTGGCCGGCACCACTCGCCCTGCTCCATTTACCAATGCTATCTCAATATTTAAACATTTTTGCAGACACGGGTCTCAATTTATAAAAAGAAATGACATCACTATTTTAGAGAACCATTAAGGGATAAGAAGAGAATCTTTTCATACATGAATAATCACACCCAAACTCATTTTACAAATAGATCTTCTTAAAATAAGAATACTTATTCAGGCTGGGCCCCCGTAACTCACACCTGTAATCCCAGCATTTTGTGAGGCTGAGGTGGGGGAATTCCTCCCTGACCTCAGGAGTTCAAGACCAGCCTGGGTAACACAGAGAGACCCGCAACTCTACAAAAAAAAAAAAAATAAAAATAAAATTAGCCAGGCATGGTGGCACGTGCTTGTAGTTCCAGCAACTTGGGAGGCTGAGGCAAGAGGATTGCTTGAGCCCAGGAATTCGAGGCTGCCGTGAGCTATGATTGTGTCACTGCACCCCAGCCTGGATGGCAGAGCAAGACCCTGTCTCAAAAAACAAAAAACAAAAAAAGAATACTTGTTCAGAATATAGCAGTAAGTTCCCAAGCAAGTAAATAACTTAACTGGTAGTGATATTAACACTACTTTTTCTATTGTTTCTCATAGCTATCAAAAGCTACTAAAAGGTTTACATATATTGGTAATAAGCAAAATGACCTCTGAATGAAATTAAGAGGGTAGGATCTAGACACGCTGGTGGGTCTTAAGGTTTCTCAGCATTGTCTGGTCATGCTGAATTTTTGCTTTAGTATCTCAGATATGGTGCATAAAAATGGAAGGTCCACACTTTTACTCTTCTCCATCAGCAAGAGCATCTGAACACAGGGCTTTATACTAGATATGACCAACTGCAATCAAAATTTTCATGAACAGTAACCAGTAAAAGCGTTACCCACAAAATAATCCCCTTACATTCATTCAAAGAATGCCAGATGAAGAATAAAATGAACAGCTGGGCACGGCAGCGCTTGCTTGTAATCCCAGCAGCAGAAGGCTGAGGCAGGAGAATCGCTTGAACCTGGGAGGCGGAGGTTGCAGTGAGCAGAGATCGCGCCACTGCACTTCAGCCTGGGTGACAGAGCAGGACTCCATCTCAAAAAAAAAAAAAAAAGAGTAAATTGAAAAGTAGAGATGGTATGTTTTTCATCCAATTACTGGGTTTTTATCAGGCCCATGGCCTAATCTATAAATTTTAGGGCCTAATTAATATTTATTTTTCATGGCCCTTACCAAAGACAGCCAAAGAAAGTTTGGCAGTTTGGGTGGAGGTACATACTAAGCTCTTAGGAAAAAATACTAAATAAGGTGATTTCTTTTTGCCTTTTCAGTAACAAATATATTTCAGAAGAAAGACCGCATTTATCACATTAACTAATAGTTTTCTCTGGAAATTGAGTCCGCACTTTAAGGAGTCCAATAACTTAAATATACTTAATAAAGCTCCTGTGCTTAAATTCCCATTTACTGTAAATAAGTAAAAGAACAATGTGCCCTTCCTCTGCAACTCCCTCAAACCAAACATCCTCCTATACTTTCCTCAATCTACTGCTTGGAGAAGCACAGCTCCCCTTTAGAGCACACCCCTCATTAAGGTCATTCCCACTCAGATCATTTTGGAGGGAAGAATTAAAGCAGCCAAGTAGCTAAATCCTGGCTCCTGCTGATTTGTATGCTCCAAGGGAGGAGACAGCTTAAAAGCAGGAGTGTCAAAGGAAAATAAAACGGAAAATTAAAGTAGTTCAATTGCCATGAAAAACTATTTAAAGTGTGGCATTTTCTCCTTTTCACCTTTGCAGAATTCATCTAGTTGAAAATACTTGGCTCATGCCTGTAATCCCAGCACTTTGGGAGGCCGAGGCAAGTGGATGACCTGAGGTCAGGAGTTCGAAATCAGCCTGGCCAACATGGTGAAACCCCACCCCTACTTAAAATACAAAAATTAGCTAGGCATGGTGGGCGCCTGTAATCCCAGCTACTCGGGAGGTTGAGGCAGGAGAATCGCTTGAACCCAGGAGGCAGAGGTTGCAGTGAGCTGAGGTCACGACATTGCACTCCAGTCTGGACAACAAGAGCAAAAACTCCATCTCAAAAAAAAGAAAGAAAATATTTCTAAAGTGATGTAAACATTTTTTACAAGTCTGTAAAGTATTGACTGAAAATCAGTGTAGTACAAATATATATAATATATATAGAAGTGTTGGGTTGTAAAGGAGTGATCAGAGTGGAGGCTGACTGAAGAAACACTTCGGGTGAGCTAAAAATAATAAAAACCCTTACTAGATCCGAAGAGTTGGGTTGCACTGCTACCCAAAGTTAAGAAAATGCCCTGCCCCCCCTTTTTTTAAAGACAGACCAAGACTCTGTCTCCCAGGCTGAAGTGCAGTGTTGCCATCATGGCTCACTGCAGCCTCAACCTCCCAGGCTCAAGAGAACTTACCACCTCAGCCTCCTCAGCAGCTGAAAATGGCCTTGGTGGCTCCTCTCTCCTTAAGATCTTAGGATTTGTACCAACTCATCAGTAGTTTTATAATCTGCACAGTACTTGTATATCTCATTTCATCCTCACACCAACCCTACCAGGCAAGGATCACTGGCCTTATTTAACAAGATAAAGATGAGGATACTTCTAGTTTTGCTGAGTCGTTTAAGACTGCTCAGTTGAAAAAGTAATAGTGCCAGGGCTTAAACCCTCATCTCTAACACCAAAGCCTAAGCTCTTTCTGTTAACAGTACATAAAATTCAAACCCAAATCACAAAATTGCTGGAAAAAAAAAAAAAACTAAAACTTCTTTAATCCACCAACTACACAGAGGATGATCTTCCGAAGTTCTCTTCCTTACGACTCATCACATCTTTTGAATGGTATTTTAATAACTAGCATTCTATTTATTTTCTATTCTTGGTCCATTGTACCACCTTACGAGAAGTTAAGAGTAATCTAAAATTTAAGGTAGGTCTCTTAAACTATCAACAAAACACTATTAATGTACCTAAAACGAAAACTTGCGAATTCCAGAGCTAAATGATTCAAACAAATGTTAACAGAAAAGGAGGGCACCAAGCTGACCATTACCCAATTTAAAAATTTACGCATGACTTGTTATACACAATCAGGGCAACTTTAAGACGCAATTCCAGGCAGATTTGGGGTAGTAGGCGGCTGGCTTTTAGCTAACTCTGCTTAGCTGCGGGGTAAATGTCAAAGGTCAGCCCCATGGCAAATCTCCCTAAGTCCCCTGTCGCAACCGAAGCAGATGGAATCGAGATAAAGATGCTCCTGACCCACTGGCTAGAATCGTGAAGAAAACACTAATCCATGTCAAATGCACATAAGGAAGTTTTTCCATGCAGAGACCAGACAGGGGAAAAGGGGAAGGTGGAAGGAGAAAATACAGGGTTTGACCCGGGCCATCGGACGACAACCGAGCGCTGACTTGGGGGTAAGCCCTGGACTAGGGGCCTGTAGACCAGGTTCGAGCGCTCACACTGGCTAACTGCGGAGCCTCGGCCAGCCTCAGTCTCCGAGTCTACAAAACAAGGATAATCATCAAGGGCTCCCACCCGCCTCACCGAGGGCTGTGAGGCTCTTCCGAGACAGAGGACATGGAGCCATTTCGTAAACCGGAGCGCACGGTACAGACAAGAAACTGTTACCCGGCCCAGCAGCTGCGAGACCCCCGAGCGGAATGCAGGTGGACCCCAGGCCAAAGAGGATAGTAGGGGACGGAGCAGATCTGGCCAAGTTGGCCCGTCCCCGCCCAGAATCAGCCCCGCGGCCCCACAGAACCGCCTGCGTGTCACTTCCCCCCCCAACCCCGCCAGGGCCAGCCTCCGCTCCGACCTCCCCGCCTTCCGTCCCAGCCCCTCGAGCCCCAACTCCCGTCCCCGACGTGGCCCTCAGACTCACGGCCTGAGGCGCTCCTCCGGCAAAACGGCGGCTGGCTCGGACCCTCCCTCAGAGAACACCAACCAGCAGCACCCGGGACCGCCAGCTACTCGCCGGATGTACGTCACACCCCTCCCCGGGACTTCCGGGCGCGTAATGGACCCCGCCCTCTCGCAGCGTTACGCCTCTCTGCCCAGGTGCCGTCCCACCAGCGACTCGGGCCGAGGAGGGGCGGGCATAAGGTGTGACAAAGTGCGCTCGGGGTCTGGCCCCGCCTCGTCCCCGCCTGCTCCCGTCTGGCTAGCTGACCGCGCGAGACGTGGCAGCGCCGGGACCCTGGGTCCGGGGCTGGGTCCTGGAGTCCCTGAGCGGCCTGGTATCCTCGGGATCGCGGCTTCCCTTTCCAGACGCACCAGGAAAGTCGGAAGCGGGGACCGACGGTGACATAGGTCCTGGGAAAGATGAGTTGACCTTGGGGCCCTGCACTTGATGTGGATCCCTCCAAGCTTTTGCTTTTTTTTTTTTTTTTTTTTCTCTTGAGATGGAGTCTCACTTTGTCGCCCAGGCTGGAGTGCAGTGGCGCGATCTCGGCTCACTGCAAACTCCACCTCCCGGATTCAAGCGATTCTTATGCCTCAGCCTCCCGAGTAGCTGGGACTACAGGCGCATGTCACCACACCTGGCTAATTTTTTGTATTTTTATAGAGACAGGGTTTCACCGTGTTGGCCAGTCTGGTCTCGAACTCGTGACCTCAAGTGATCCGCTGGCCTAGGCCTTCCAAAGTGCTGGGATGAGAGGCGTGAGCCACCGCGCCCAGCTGCTTTTGCTTTGAGTCGCACTTCCTTGCCCTGGGGTGGCCTATGTTTTAGAAAAACACAGAAAAACAGCTAGTATTTATTGTGCACTTATGTTCCAGGCAGAGCACTGGGTACTTTGCGCGCTTTGTGTAATTTCACCCTCATTGGAGTCCTGTGACTCCAGATGCTAGTATCCTTATTGACAAATGAGAGAGCAATGTTCAGAATAATCTACCATGCCCAAGTTCACACAGCTAAGTGGCAAAGCAACGTGTTCACCCCAGTATATTTCGCATGCATTTTCTCATTTAATTCTCAGGACAGTCCTACGAGATTGGTACTATTATTACTCTCATTTTACAAATAAAACAGTCTAATGGAAAGATGAATGACGTCTGTGAATTCATGAAGATCTCAATTCTCCTTTAGTAAAATTTAAATTTAACATAATCCCAATAAAAGTACTAATAGGATTAATAGGTTGTGTGTGGTTTCGTTCTTTTTTTTTAATTACCCTATTTGTTCCTAAAATTTGTATAGAAAACCAAACAAGACTAGTCCAGAAACAGGCTTTCAAAATGAAGAACAAGGAGGTGGGAACTAACCCTGTTGGAGATTAAAACATATTATAGAGCCTAAGTTATTAAAACTGGTGCGCGTGCACACGCACAAACACACACACACACAAAACACGATGGAACAGAGCGAAGCACAGAAATGACTAAAGTACATGCAGAAATAAAACTAAAGTAGCACCGGGGACTCCAGCAATACTCAGGGAGCTGAGTGGGCAAGCTCACCACCCTCTACCCTCCGCTCATCCTGAGGTCTTGGATGTTGAATTTGAACCCTGTCCAGTTACTGAAAGATGTCAGGCCACTTCTGAGGCTTCTCACCAGCTTTAGCTAAACCAGGGACACTGTGTCCATGGGGCTTGGAACCCCTTGTGCATCCTGGAGACACAGATGCAAGCCCAGTGCAAGCCAACACATTGGATTACTGGCTTTGTTGAGAGCCTGGCTGCACAAGGTAGAGGTGTCTGAACCACAGGATGGCTTGGGAGGCTGGGGAAGGACGGAACATGCAGGCAGATTTTCAGAAAAGCCGCAAACTCTACTTACCTAAAGGCTTGAGCAAGTTGACAAATGCCCCAGACCACCACGTACCCACTGTAAAATGGGTGAAACAGGCATTGTTGTGCACATAGTTTTTCCAGAGTACAGTTTTCAATAAATGATTCTATTATGTGTTGTTAAATAACAAATAATAAAAGGGGTTGAGACAATTGGGTAGTCAAAAAAACCTACAGGTTGAATCTCCAAAAAGTTTATTACTCCAAACAAGTTTCAAGTGATGAAAAGATGTGTATATTTTGAAATGACACTATAAAGGTACTAGAAAAACAGAAGAAAGCATGGATTCCTTATAATTTTGCAATGAGAAGACCTTTCTGGGTATGATTGAAAATCTAGACCGGGCCTGGTGGCTCATGCCTGTAATCCCAGCACTTTGGGAGGCTGAGACTGGCAAATCACAAGGTCAGGAGTTTGAGACCAGCCTGGCCAACATGGTAAAACCCCACCTCTACTAAAAATACAAAAAATTAGCCAGGCGTAGTGGCAGGCGCCTGTAATCCCAGCTACTTGGGAGGCTGAGGCAGGCAAATCGCTTGAACCAGGGAGACAGAGGTTGCAGTGAGCTGAGATCACACCACTGCACTCCAACCCTGGGCAACAGAGTGAGACTCCGTCTCAAAAAAAAAAAAGAAAAGAAAATCTAGATGCTGTAAAAGAAAAGATTGACAAATTTAACTACATAAAAATTAAAAACTTATATGGCATAACAACAATCATGACACCATAAGCAAACTCAAAAGACAAACGACAAGTTGAGAAAAATACTTAATCACATCATAGGCAAGTAAGAAATAAGTATGAAAAAGACTAACAACACAATAGGAAAATAGGCAATGGTTCAGAACAGATAATTCATAGGAAAGGAAATAAAAATGACTTTTCTTTTTTTTTTTTTTCTGAGACTGAGTCTCACTCTGTTACCCAGGCTGGAGTACAGTGGCGATCTCGGCTCACTGCAACCTCTGCCTCCCGGATTCAAGCGATTCTCCTGCCTCAGTCTCCTGCATAGTTGGGATTACAGGCGTGAGCCACCACGCCCGGCTAATCTTTGTATTTTTAGTAGACATGGTCTTTGTATTTTTAGTAGAGATGAGGTATCACCTTGTTGGCCAGGCTGGTCTCAAACTCCTAACCTCCGGTGATCCGCCCGCCTAGGCCTCCCAAAGTGCTGGGATTACAGGCATGAGCCACCGCGCCTGGCCCAAAAATGACTCAAGCATAATAAAATAGTAATAGAAATATAGGTACTATAGAAAATATAAATATAGATATTATAGAATAATAGATATAGAAAATATATAAATCCATTTATTTGTCTGTGTATCTCTGTATATTATATCTATACTGAAATAGAAATAGATTTAAAAAAAAGATAAATTTAAAACTTACTGAGATACCATTTTCACCTGTCAGATTGGCAAAAGTTCACCAGTTTATTGGTGGAAGGCTGTTTCAGATAGAGAAGTCAGACTGGGCATGGTGGCTTACGCCTGTAATCCCAACACTTTGGGAGACCGAGGCAGGAGGGTCGCTTGAGCCCAGGAGGTTGAGGGTACAGTGAGCCACGACTGCACTCCAGCCTAGGCAACAGAGCGAGACCTTGTCTCTAAATTAATTAATTAACTAAATCAAATACAGAAGTCAAGAAAGGCCCACCCAGGTGCTATTTGGATAAGAACATGAAGGACATTACATGGCTGTCAGGGTAGAATGTTCCAGGCTTACAGCAGAGGCCCTAAGGCAGGAGTGTGCCTGGCAGTTTCCAGGAACAGCTGGGAGGCCAGCGTGACCAGGCAAAGTGAGCAACAGAAGGAGTGGTAGGAAATGGGGTGAGGTGTTTGTGGTCAGAACTGTGGAGGTTCTGGGGTTTTACCTAACTTGCAGGTTAACAGGTTAGCCTGACACAGTCTCAGATGCTGGCAGAGTCACAGGACTCCTGGATCAGAGACAAACTATTTTATTACTTCCGGCATAGAGAGCAGCATGAACTTCCTGTTTGTGTTACTTCCACTTGCCCCTTCTTCCCTCCTCCTTTCCGAGGACAATGGGGTGACACAGAGTAGTCTGGATGGACACTGCCCATTCGATGGTGTGCAACACAGCTGAGGAACCCAGAACTTAGGGAACCCAAATCTTTCATAATGGCTGCAAGCAGACCTGCCTGAACTCTGACCCAGTGGGAAATGGTATGACACTGGGCAGTATACAGACCTGTCCCCTGCACCAGAGAGACACTGTCTTCCAAGGCTGTTCATTATATAAATATCCTTCAAAAGATAGTCCAAACAAAGGCAGCTGGCACCTCTGTTTGAAAGAAGTGCAAAAATCAAAGAGCTTCATGGAGAATTGTCTCTTAATGGGGCAAATCTTGAGAGCCTTGTAGGTGAGGACTTTAGCTTTTATTTTTGGTGACCTAAAGAACCAATGGAGGGTTTGAGGAGAGTCATCTTATGTAATTCTTCCCCCGACTGTATGCTTACTCCCTTACATATTCTCAGCATTAGATAGACAGGGTTATTCCCAGCCTTGTCAGCATCCGCTTTCCCCCTTTTCTCTTTGAGTACCTCTTTCTCCCTTCTTTGCAGAGGCTTTTTAGGCTTTGGCTCTGGTGTGGAGGAGCAGTTTTAGTGATAACCTTGCAGATCTTCTCCATGGTTTGTCCTTCACCTTGGCTTTAACTCCCTTAGCATTCCCTTCAGCCTTTCTCTTGGGCTTGATGCAGTGGACGTGGGGAATACGCACTGCCTGTAAGGATGCAGCCAATACCAGCTTTGGTTTGTCCAGGGGTTGCTGTCACTTCTTCTTCATATTACTCTTTATTTTTCCTTTTTTTTTTATCCTACTTGATAAAAAATCTTTCTTATTTTTTAGAGGCAAGGTCTTGCTATGTTGCCCAGGCTGGACTCAAACTCCTGGGGCTCAAATGATCGTCTTGCCTGGGCCTCCCCAAATGTTGAGATTATAGGCGTGAGCCACTATGCCCAGCTAGCTCTGGTTTTTTTTTTTTTTTTTTTTTTTTTCTCACTCTATGCCTCAGGCTGGAGTGCAATGGCATGATCGTAACTCACTGCAGCCCCAAACTCCTGGGCAAGGGATCCTGCTGCTTCAGCCTTTCGGGTAGCTAGGACTACAGACATGTGCCAGCATGCCTAGCTGATTTTTAAAAAATGTTTTGTACAGATAAGTTCTCTCTATATTGCCCAGGCTGGTCTCAAGCTCTTGACCTCAAGTGATCCTACTGCCTCGGCCTCCCGAAGTGCTGGAATTACAGTCATGACACACTGCTCCCAGCTGTCTGCTCTGCTTTTTAATGTGTGTTAAATGCATTAGTTTGGTAAGCATAGACATTTAAAAATATTTAAATGTAGACATTTAAAACATTTAAAGTATTCCATGACTTTCATGACCCTCTTTTGGCATATCTTCAATTTGACAAGTACTGGGCATCTTGAGAAATTCCATCGCTTCCTGATCTTGGAAAATCTCAGCCTGAGAAAGCCAGGATGCCGGCTGTGTCCTGCCTCCACAGCTCTCACATCAGGCCCAAAGACCAGAATAGTGGTCTTTAATTTCCTCATTCCCCAGAAACAGCACTGCTTTCTGGAATTCTCACCTACCTCCACTAAAATGGGGCATCCAAATGGAACCTTAAGATGGTTCGGGCCATGGCCGGTCGCAGTGGCTCACACCTGTAATCCCAGCACTTTGGGAGGCCGAGGCAGGCGGATCATCACGAGGTCAGGAGATTGAGACCATCCTGGCTAACACAGTGAAACCCCATCTCTACTAAAAAAAAAAAAATACAAAAAAAAAAAATTAGCCGGGCATGGTGGCGGGTGCCTGTAGTCCCAGCTACTCGGGAGGCTGAGGCAGGAGAATGGCATGAACCTGGGAGGCGGAGCCTGCAGTGAGCCGAGATCGTGCCATTGCACTCCAGCCTGGGCGACAGAGCGAAGACTCCGTCTCAAAAAAAAAAAAAAAACAAGTTCAGGCCAAAGGTCTCACTGACAGTAAGCTGCCACCCTGGAAAGAAGGGGACTTGCCCAAAGCCACACAGCAAGACATTCTGGAGCCAGGTCTCCAATCCAGGTCACTTCACCCAATCCCCAGCTCCCTCCCTTGCCCAGGCCACTCTTCCTGTTCTCTTACTTCACCTAGGTCTGACCTACTTCCACCACCTCTGGAAAGTCCCCCTTGCCTCTGGCCACCAAGCAGCAAGCAGGGGAGGAGCTCCTTTGCAGGTTCTCCTTGGATTATCCTTGGGTACAGATCGTAGTACCACCTCACAGAGTTCAAGTGTTATGTGAAATCATGTTTGTGAAGTGCTTAGTATACTGCCTGACACACACAGGAACTCAGTAGCCTCTCTTTCTTTTATGTCGGGAGGGCCTTCCTTCTTATACAATTCATGGGTCTCTTCTCCCTCACAGACCACAGCAGCAATTGGAATTTAGTTCTCAGAAGGGTTTTTCTAGGAATATTTCCTTCTTTAATTGGTTAAGACCAAGCTGGCCTCTGGGGTTCCAGGGAGGGTGACTAATTCATCCCACTTTTCCCAGGACCGACTGTTTTTTTTTTGTTTGCGTCTTTGTTTTTGAGACAGTCTTGCTCTGTTGCCCAGGCTGGAGTACAGTGGTGTGATCATGGCTCACTGCAGCTCTGACATCCGAGGTACAAGCAATCCTCCTGCCTCAGCCTCCTCAGTAGCTGGGACCACCCACACACGCCACCACGCCTGGCTAATTGTTTAATTTTTTCTAGAGATGGGGTCTCACTATGTTGCCCAAGCTGGAGGCCAGAGCTCAAGTGATCCTCCTGCCTCAGCCTCCCAAAGTGCTGGGATTACAGATGTGAGCCACCAAACCCGGCCTTGAGTTGTTTTAAAAACTAAAAACCCTGCATCATGGGAAGCACTCAGCCCTTACTCCTGGGTAAACTGGACTGCAAAAATTCTCCTGCCTAAGCACACCAGGTGACTCCAGCTAGTCTTTTTTTTTTTTTTTTTTTTTTGACACGGAGTCTTACTCTGTCCCCCAGGCTGGAGTGCAGTGGTGCAATCTCCGTTCACTGCAACCTCCGCCTCCCGAGTTCAAGCGATTCTCCTGCCTCAGCCTCCTGAGTAGCTGGGACTACAGGCTCCCACCACCATGCCCAGCTAATTTTTGTAATTTTAGTAGAGATGGGATTTCACTGCGTTGGCCAGGATGGTCTCTATCTCTTGACTTCGTGATCCGCCCCCCTTGGCCTCCCAAAGTGCTTGGATTACAGGCGTGAGCCACTGCACCCAGCCTAACTAGTCTTCTTTTTTTTTTTTTTTTTTTTTTTTAGATGGAGTCTTACTCTGTCCCCAGGCTGGAGTGTGCAGTGGCGCAATATCAGCTCACTGCAACCTCTGCCTCCTGGGTTCAAGTGATTCTTCTGCTCAGCCTCCCAAGTAGCTGGGACTACAAGCACGTGCCACCACACCCAGCTAATTTTTTTGTAATTTTTTAGTAGAGACGGGGTTTCACCGTGTTGGCCAGGATGGTGTCGATCTGTTGCCCTCATGATCCACCTGCCTCGGGCTCCCAAAGTGCTGGGATTACAGGCATGAGCCACGGCGCCTGGCCCCAGCTAGTCTTTTTAAAGCAGGATAGAGATGATAGAGGCTAACCTATGCTACACCTGCCTGGTGTCCAGGAGAAAAAGAACCTGTAATAGTAATGGAATTCCATTGTACAGGCAGAGTTGGGGGAGATGACTATGATCTCTTTTGGTGCTAGGGTTATGGATGATTCATATTTGTACCATGATGCAAACACATATTAAAAGTCTAGTCACTGGACACTTAAAATTGGTTAAGATGGTTAGCAAAATCTAGTCATCAGAAACATTACGGGTGAAAAGCACAGTTGATGCAGAGATGCATCTGTTCACACTACAGGGTGAACGTAACACCTACAACGTACTACACTGATAATAATGACGCTAAGTTAATTATAATTCCTAATTAAAAAGGATTAGTTGAGGTCTCCAGCCAATTCAAGAAGCACTAAGTATGCAACAATAATAAAACTATCTTTCCTCAAACTGCAGAAATTCCAACTATCTCCATGTAAAAAAGGGAAAAAGAAAAAAACCTGAATGAGGAAGCTTTATAAACTTGCCAATTATCATGCAACCGCTAGCTAGATTTAGCGGAATACTGAATTTGAGTAAACTCCAGTAATGTTCACGTGTTCCTTTGTGAATACTGAATTATGGTCATATATTGGTACATAACTATTTGCAAGGAAGAAATGGAAGAGACTATTTGCTTCTAGGAAGGAGTGAAAGAATTTGCAGTTTTAGGCCAGACATGGGGGCTCCCACCTGTAATCCCAGCATTTTAGGAGGCTGAAGTGAGAGGATCACTTGAAGCCAGGATTTTGAGACCAGCCTGGGCAACGTAGTGGGACCCCATCTTTACAAAAAAAGTTGTGAATTTTTAGATTAATTAATTCATTCAATATTTATGAAACACATGTTATATATGAGGACCTATGCTAGGCACTGGGAATAGGTAATGGGGAACAAAAGAGATGGGGTCCCTAAACTCATAGAGCTTACAGTCTAGCAGCACTTAGAGATCATCTCCTAGTTTTTAATTTATTTTTAATTTTTTATGTGTATATTATGTATTTATTTTGTGACAGGGTCTCACTCTGTCACCCAGGCTGGTGCAGTGGCACAAACACAGCTCACTACCTTGATGTCCCAGGCTCAAGTGATCCTCTCACCTCAGTCTCGCAAGTAGCTGAGACCACAGGCACATGCCATCATGCCCTGGCTAAATGTTTTTTTAAGAGATAGGGTCTTGCTATGTTGCCCAGGCTAGTCTCATACTCCTAGGCTCAAGGGATCCTCCTGCCTTGGCCTCCCAAAGTGTTGAAATTATAGGTAAAGCCATCTCACCTAGCTGGCCCCTAGTTTTAATGGCCCAACTGGAAGACTTTCTTACCCCTCAGAGGGTTTTGGACCCTGCTTTAAGAATCACCACACTGGGCCAGGTGCAGTGGCTCACGTCTGTAATCCCAGCACTTTGGGAGATTGAGGCAGGCAGCTCACTTGAGCTCAGAAGTTCAAGACTAGCCTGGACAACATGACATCACACAAAAATTAGCTGGGTGTGGTGGTGTGCACCTTGTAGTACCAGCCACTCAGGAAGCTGAAGTAGGAGGATGGCTTGAGCCTGGGAGGTGGAGGTTGCAGTGAGCTGGGATCACTCCACTGCACTCCAGCCTGGGCGACAGAGCCAGACCCCATCTTAAAATAAATAAATAAATAAATAAATAACTACACTGCTTTGTAGTCTCCTTTACTGTTCCTATGGTGCCACCCAGTAAATAGCTGAGAAGATGAAGGTGTCCAAATGGCGTGCCATACCATGGCTACTCCAGTATTTATAGAGCAGTCATACACTCAAGAAATACACTTGAATATTTTCTAATGAGAAGAGTTTAAGAGTAAAAAGTGGATATGTTATCAAACAGCATTCCACTTAACTAACGTTCCTTAAAATTCTTCTGTACCCATTACAGAAATAAAACCATATTCTTTTCTAACTTTAAAAACTCTTGGTGCCTCTTCAGGGCCTCTTTAAAGTCCAGGATCTCCTTAGCAGGGGAGCACAGAGCCTTTGTTAAGCATGAGGCTACTGCTTCCTTTCTTACCTGCCCTTCTTCCATTCTCCAAATTGTACCCAATGTCCCAGCTTTCTGGAATACACTAGGGTTCTGGAACACATCACATGGAGTGGATTAAGCATTTGTGTTCAACAGTACATCTCTATTATCTTTACACCAGTTTAAAAGAATTAAGTACACTGACAAAGTAATAACATGAGATTTCAAAATGTATATAAAGTATAATCTTATGCCTCTTTAAAAAACACACACAAAATTATACATTTACATATGTTCAAATATGTGTATAAAGACATAGAGAAAAATCTAGAAAGATTCTTATCAAACTGATAACAGTGTTTATAAGAAGGGAGTGGGATTAACAGCAACCAAGACAGAATTTTTTTATCTGTATTTTTGAAATTTTTAAAAATGTATTTTAATCTTTTGTAGAGGTGAGTTCTCACTATATTGCACAGGATGGTCTTGAACTCCTGGGCTCAGGGGATCCTCCCATCTCGGCCTCCAAAACTGCTGGGATTACAAGCATGAGCCACTATACCTGGCTGAAATTTTTTAACATACTAGTATTTGTGTAATTTAAAAAATAAACAGGCCAGGCAAGGTGGCTCACACCTGTAATCCCAGCACTTTGGGAGGCCGAGGCAGGTGGATCCTGAGGTCAAAAGATACAGACCATCCTGGCCAACATGGTGAAACTGTGTCTCTACTAAAATACAAAAATTAGCTGGGCGTGGTGTCACGCGCCTGTATTCCCAGCTACTTGGGAGTCTGAGGCAGGAGAATCGCTTGAACCCAGGAGGCGGAGGTTGCAGTGAGCCGAGATTGCGTCACTGCACTCCAGCCTGATGACAGAGCAAGACTCTGTCTAAATAAATAAATAAATAAAACAATGGTGAATACATGACACGATGCATTTGTCAAAAGCCATAGTCCATTACAGGACAAAGATTGAACTTTAGCATATGCAAATTTTAAAAAATCCTTTAGAGATCGGGGATCCTAGAAAAGATGCAGAATCTGAGGAAAAAAAACTATATTATAAATGTATGAACAACCTTACTGAAGCAGGTAGGCAGAAAAGGTGCTGAACTAAGTCACTTTGGAAATGACTGCAGTCTGTAAAGGCAAAAGGAATACACATAAACACTGTATTCTAGTTGATCAGGTAGTTTCCCACAGGGTTTGTAAAGGCCAACAATTTGGAAACCATTATAAAATTTGGAAACCACTATGTATACTGGAATTTACCAATTAAGCAAATGGATGGTGGATGATGGGAGCAGGTGTCTCACTCTTGGAGTGTGAGGTTATAGATAAGCAAGGAGAGAAGAGGCTAGAATGATCCATGTAGTAATGGATTAGAGTTGGAGATATAAGTATGAACTCATGCTTAGTGTGATATAGATAGAAATGCATTTATAGATATGTTTATATATATGTCAATATACACATATATATTTCCTTGCTATGTCAGCTGAGAAGGCATAGAAGCAACAACAACTCAGTAGCAGTGAGCACCCTAGTGCCCAGATCTTGGTTTCTAATACCATTCTCCAATGAAAGGAACCAGGGCTTCTTGGGAAAATGACTGATTCTAGGGCTGGGGCAGGGAATCTACAAGATGAGCCTGGAACACCTTGTGCCAAAAAGTATAGAAGTATCCCCATATCCAAAAAACACCCAGAATGAGGGGATCAATGAGACAAGCAACTGAAAGAGCTCCTAGTGGCCAAAGCTGGCATAATTTCAGCAACAAAATAAATTTTAAAATAGCTTTGGATTAGAACCTAAAGTATAAGATAGACATGCATGAGTCCATATGGACATAAATAAATAATTGACTGAATAGATAGCTGGGCATGGTGGCTCACATGTGTAATCCCAGCATTTTGGGAGGCCAAGGTAGGAGGATTGCTTGAGGCCAGGAGTTTGAGAAAGCCTGTAGCAAGACCCCCATGACTACAAAAAAATTTAAAAAATTAGCCAGGCATGATGGTGTGAACCTGTAGTCCTAGCTAGTCCAGAGGCTGAGTTGAGAGGACTGCTTGAGCCCAAGAGGTCCAGGCTGCAGTTAGCTATAATCAGGGCACTGCACTCCAGCCTGGGTGACAAAGCAAGACCCTGTCTCAAAAACAAAAACAAAGAAAAAATAAATAGATAAACGGAAAAGAACAGACATATCTTCCATGGAGAAGAATTCCAAATAATTAAGGTAAATAGTCTACCCTCAAGGAGGTGGAGTGTAACTCCCCCTCATGTATGGGCTACGCGCAGTGACTTCCTTCTAAAGAGAACAGTGTGGAAAGGGGATGAGGGGGAGAATATCATTACAGCAGAGAAACATGACAATCACTATCTCAGCCAGGTGATGAAGTTTAACACCTCCAGTGATATGTCATGTTGATATTACGTACCCTTCATATGATATGATGAGAATGTCACTTTAGCCCTATGATCTTCCTCTTCCCAACACACATCCCCAGTCTAATCATGAAAAAAATATCAGACAAATCTCAACTGAGAGATGTTCTATAAAATACCTGACCATACTCCTCAAAGATAGAGTCATCAAAAATGAGGAAAGCGGCCAGGTGTGGTGACTCACACCTGTAATCCCAGCACTTTGGGAGACCAAGGCGGGTGGATCACCTGAGGTCAGGAGTTTGAGACCAGCCTGACCAACATGGAGAAACCCCGTTTCTACTAAAAAAATACAAAATTAGCCAGATGTGGTGGCGCATGCCTGTAATCCCAGCTACTCGGGAGGCTGAGGCAGGAGAATCACTTGAACCCAGGAGGCAGAGGTTGCGGTGAGCCAAGACCGCACCATTGCACTCCAGCCTGGGCAACAAGAGTGAAACTTTGTCTCAAAAAAAAAAAAAAACCTAAGGAAATCTGAATAGAGTATGGGCCTTAATTAATAATGTTGACATACCTCAGGCTAGGAGTGGTGCTCACACCAGTAATCCTAACACTTTGAGAGACCAAGACTGGAGGATCACTTGAGCACAAGAGTTCACGATCAGCTTGGGCAACATAGTGAGACTCTATCTCTACAAAAAAAAGCCGGGTGTGATGGCATGCACCTGTGGTCCCAGCTACTTGGGAGGCTGAGGTGGGAGGGCTGCTTGAGCCTGAGAGGTTAATGCTGCAGTGAACCAAGATCACACCATTGCAGTCCAGCCTGGGCAACAGAAAAAGACCTTGTCTCAAGAAAAATAATAAAAATTTTAAAAATTAAAAAAATATATATTTTAAATGTATCAATATTGATTCATTAATTGTAACAAGTGTACCATAGTAATGTGAGATGTGAATAACAGGGAAATGGGGTGGGGCACACAGCAACTTTCTGTACTACTGTCTTCACAATTTTTCTGTAAATCTAAAAATGTTTTAAAATTAAATTTTTATTTAAACATAAATTAATAAAACTACTTCAGTCTCACCTCTCCCCCACAAAAGTTCAAGGGCAACTGTCAAGGGGGAAGGATAGAGGCAGAGGAGCATAGGCAAGCAAAAAAGAAAAAGATTGAAAGAGAGAGAGAATAATAGAGAAAGAGGAGTATGTGATTGTGTGTATACATTTATGTTAAATTATAACTATCCGTGGGGAGGTATAAGATTATAACTTTTTTTGAAAAATGGATTCTGGAATCAGACAAACTGCATTTGAGTCTCAGTTTTTCCACTAACTAGCTCTGTAAATTTCAATAACTTATTTAACCTTTCTTTGTATAAAAAGGATAATAATAGTGTCTACTTCATTATAGTGGCTCCAGTCGTTAGCACAGTTCCTGGTATGTGGTGGGTGCCTAATGAAATTTGTTCAGACCTGGTGTGGTGGTTTACACCTGTAGTCCCAGCGTTTTGGGAGGCCAAGGCAAGAGGATCACTTGAGCCCAGGAGGTCAAGACTAGCCTGGGCAACACAGTGAGAACTTGTCTCTACAAAAAATAAAATTAGCTGTGAATGGTAGCACATGCCCATACTCCCAGCTATTTGGGAAGCTGGGGCTGGAGGATGGCTTAAGCCTTGGAGGTTTATGCTTCAGTGAGCCCTGATCACACCACTGCACTCTAGTCTAGGGGACGGAAGGAGATCCTGTCTCAGAGACGGAAGGAGGGAAGGAAGGAAGGAAGGAAGGAAGGAAGGAAGGAAGGAAGGAAGGAAGGAGGAAGGGAAAGGAAGGAGGGAGGGAGGGAAGGAGGGAGGGAGGAAGAAAAGAAGGAACGAAGAAAAGAGAGAAAGGGAGAAGGAAGGAAGGAAGGAAGGAAGGAAGGAAGGAAAAAGAAATTTGTTCAATAATTGGCTGAGTGAATCAATGAATTAATACATAATTTTTTTGGAGATTAAATAAGATTATATAATTTTAGTTTGCTAGCGCAAACGTTCAATAGATGTTGAGTATTACCATCCACATCCTCTTCAGCCTTGGGACTCCTTCCTGCCTCTGTACCTGTGAACAGGTTACCACTCTGCCTGGGGCACCTTCTACTTCTCCATCTTATTTCTCAAGACCCAGGTCAAGCAAGCCTATATAGTCAGCCTTTCCCAGGTAGTCCTTCCCCACATTGCCTGCCTGCTTCCTTCCTATCACTGTAATACATCTAATGTTCATACCTAATGATGAGGGGTGTGTAATGGCTTTGTTGATATATAATCCATATACCATAAAATTCACCCATTTAAGGTATACAATTCAGTGGTTTTTAGTACATATTCACAGAGTTCTGCAACCATCACCACAATTAATATAGAATATTTTCAGCCAGCTACAATGGCTCACATCTATAATCCCAGCACTTTGGGAGGCTGAGGCAGGAGGATCACTTGAGCTCCAGAGTTCAAGACCAGCTTGGGCAACATAGTGAGACCCCATCGCTACAAAAAAATCAATTAGCCAGGTGCAGTGGCTCACGCCTGTGGTCCTAGCTACTGGGGAGGCTGAGGCGGGAGGATGGCTTGAGACCAGGATGCCAAGGCTGCAGTGAGCTGTGATCACACCACCGCACTCCAACCTTCTCTAAAAAAACAAAAAAAAATTGAATATTTTCACCATTTCAGAAGGGAAACCTGTTAGCAGTCACTCTACATCTTCTCTCACCTCAACCCAGCCTCTGGAAATCACGAGTCTACTTTTTGTCACTATAGATTTGCCTATTCTAGACTTTCACGTAAATAGAATCATACACTGTCCTTTTGTGTCTGGCTTCTTTCACTTAGCATAATGCTTTCAAGGCTTGTCTGTGCTGCAGCATTATCAGTGCTTCACTCCTTTTTATAACTGAATAATATTCTGTGGTATGTGTACACCAAATTTTGTTCGTCCATTCATTAACCGATGGATATTTGGGGTGTTTACACTTTTTGGCTATTATGGATAATACTCCTATGAATATTTGTGTACAAGTTTTTCTGTGAATGTATGTTCTCCTGGCTATATATCTAGGAGTGAAATTGCTGGGTCATATGGTAACTCTGTTTAACTTTAAAAATATATATATATATATATACACATATATGTTTGTTTTTTTCTTTTTAAGACATAGGGTCTCTTTCTGTCACCCAGGCTGGAGTGCAGTAGTGCAATCACAGCTCACTGTGACATTGAACTCCTAAGCTCAAGTGAGACTCCAGCTTCAGCCTCCCAAGTAGCTAGGACTACCACCATGCTTCGCTAATTTTTTTTGAGAAGGAATCATGCTCTGTTGCCCAGGCTGGGGTGCAGTGGTGGGATCTCTGCTCACTGCAACCTCTGCCTCCTTGGGCTCAAGCAATTCTCCTGCCTCAGCCTCCCAAGTAGCTGGGATTACAGGTGCCCACCACAACACCCAGCTAATTTTTGTATTTTTAGAAGAGATGGGATTTCACTATGTTGGCCAGCCTGGTTTCAAACTCCTGACCTCAAATGATCTGCCTGCCTTGGCCTCCCAAAGTGCCAGGTTTACAGGTGTGAGCCACCATGCCTGGCCCATGCTTGCCTAATTTTAAACATTTTTTGTAGAGATAGTATCCAGCTATGTTACCCAGGCTGGCCTCAAACTCCCAGACTTAGGTGATCCTCCCCCCTCAGTCTCCTAAACTACTGAGATTACAGGTGTTAGTCACTGTGCCCCACCTGTTTAGCTTTTCGAGGAACTAACTTTTCCAAAGTGGCTGCACTATTTTACATTCCCACCAGCAGTGTATGAGGGTTCCAGTTTCTTCACATCTACAATACGTGCTTTTTGTTTGTTTGTTTTTTTGAGACAGGGTCTTGTTCTGTTGTTTGTTTGTTTGTTTTTTTGAGACAGGGTCTTGTTCTGTTGTTTGTTTTTTTTTTGAGACAGGGTTTTGCTCTGTTGCCCAGGTTGGAGTGCAGGGCATGATCATGGCTCTTTGCAGCTTTGTCCTGCTGGACTTAAGCAATCCTCCCACCCCAGCCACCCAAGTAGCTGGGAATACAGGCAGGTGCCACCACACCCAGCTAATTTTTACATTTTTTGTAGAGATGAGGTCTCATCATTTTGCCCAGGCTGGTCTCAAACTCGTGGGCTCAAGCGACCCCCCGACTTTGGCCTCCCAAAGTGCTGGGATTAGAGGTGTGAGCCACCATGCCCAGCCAATGATAGATTTTTACTATGAGTAACGCCTTACTAGTGAACCCCTTGAAGGCAAAGAGAGTGTAATTGTGGTATTCAGCCACCCCATCTCTTATTAGCCCAGTGCCAGCATAGGGTCAACTTGCAACACATGCTCACCAGATAGCAGAAAGCCTATCAGGACCACATTCCGCTGCTAGCTGGGGGCCACTAGGAAGCAATATTCAGAGTACAGAGTAAGACACATGACTCAGAGAAATTCACAATACAGAGAAATGCAAGGTCCACAGGAAAAGTTTAGTCTTCACCATGAAACCAAGAAAGTCTCTTCTTGGCGTTGTGCTCGCCACGTGCAGTCCACACCCCAGCCCCACCCGAGATCTTATTAGAAATGCACATTCTCAGGTGCCACCCCATATCTAGGAGATCAGAATCTCTGGGCAGGTGGCCTACCAATTGGCTTTAACAGCCCTCCAGGTAATTCTGATGTTTGCTGGAGTTTGAGAAGCACAGTGTTACAGTATTCTTTTAAGGCTTAATTAGGCATTGTTAGGAGGAGGGGGAAAGTGTCTTTAATAAGCCAAGAGGTTTTAAAAATTTTTTATTATGTTCAAAACCCTGAGATTTGGGGCACTCTCATAAACAGGCCGGCAAGCCGGTAAGACCTTTCTGCAGGGCAATTTAACACATGTCCAGATCTTTGTCAATGTGCACACTTGTTGACCCCGCACTTCCACTTCTAGAAATTTATCCTCAGGAAAAAAGCCAGAGATATTCTCTGAGGTTTATTTATAATGATGTTCTCTTATTGCAGCATTATTTAAAATCAGAAGAAATTGGAAATAAACCAAAAGGCGAATCATGGGAGACTGAATACATGAACTGTTATCTTCATTACATAATTAATTGAGTCATTTTGTATAGTATTGAATATCTTTATAAATGAAGAAGAGTTCACATTTAAGTTAAAATAAAAGGTTACAAAGGTGTAAATCAATTTCCCCATTTTTAAATTTTATTTTATTTTATTTTACTTTGAGACGGAGTCTCGCTCTGTCGCCCAGGCTGGAGTTCAGTGGCGCTATCTTGGCTCACTGCAAGCTCCGCCTCCCAGGTTCATGCCATTCTCCTGCCTCAGCCTCCTGAGTAGCTGGGACTACAGGCGCCCACCACCACGCCCGGCTAATTTTTTGTATTTTTAGTAGAGACGGGGTTTCACTGTGTTAGCCAGGATGGTCTCAATCTCCTGACCTCGCGATCCGCCCGCCTCGGCCTCCCAAAGTGCTGGGATTACAGGCGTGAGCCACTGCGCCTGGCCGGCTATTTTTTTTTTCTTTTTCTTTTTTTTTTTTTAATTATACTTTAAGTTTTAGGGTACATGTGCACAATGTGCAGGTTAGTTACATATGTATACATGTGCCATGTTGGTGTGCTGCACCCATTAACTCGTTATTTAAAATTAGCTATATCTCCTAATGCTATCCCTCCCCCCACCCTCCACCCCACAACAGGCCCCGGTGTGTGATGTTCCCCTTCCTGTGTCCATCTGTTCTCATTGTTCAGTTCCCACCTATGAGTGAGAACATGCGGTGTTTGGTTTTTTGTCCTTGCGATAGTTTGCTGAGAATGATGGTTTCCAGCTTCATCCATGTCCCTATAAAGGACATGAACTCATCATTTTTTATGGCTGCATAGTATTCCGTGGTGCATACGTGCCACATTTTTATTTTATTCGAGACACAGTCTTGCTCTGTCGCCCAGGCTGGAGTGCAGTGGCCTGATCTTGGCTCACTGCAACCTCAGCCTCCTGAGTAGCTGGGATTACAGGTGCACACCACCATGTCTGGCTCATTTTTGTATTTTTAGTAGAGACGGGGTTTCACCATGTTGGTCAGGTTGGTCTAGAACTACTGAGCTCAAGTGATCTGCCTGCCTCGGCCTCCCACAATTGCTGGGATTACAGGCATGAGTCACTGTGCCTGGCCTGTTTTAGAAATATACATATATATACACACACAAAGACATGTGTCTCTATCTACAATTGATTCTTGCTATTTGCAATAGTTATGTTCTATAAAGTCACCCCAAACATTGAGTCTGCTTCCCGCTGCTGTTCCTTAGGAAAGAGAATTTGTTCAAAAAGAAGGGAGCCCAATTCTGCATACACCTTCCCCCTCAAATTCTTCCAGCAGATTTCTTTGTGGTTCCTACTGGCAGAGATTGCAGCCAGGCATGGTGGCTCAAGCCTGTAATCCCAGCACTTTGGAATGCCAAGGCAGGAGGATCCCTTGAGCCCAGGAGTTTGAGACCACTCTGAGCAATATAGAGAAACCCCATCTCTACAAAACATAAATAAATGAATTAGCCAGGCATTGTCGTGCATGCCTGTGGTCCAAGCTATGCAGGAGGCTGAAGTGGGAGGATCACTTGAGCATGGGAGGCTGAGGCTGCAGTGAGCCATGATCACTCCACTGCACTCCAGCCTAGGTGACAGACTAAGACTGTCTCAAAAAAAAAAAAAAAAAAAAGGCTGGGCACAGTGGCTCAGGCCTGTAATTCCAGCACTTTGGGAGGCTGAGGTGGGCAGATCACCTGAAGTCAGGAGTTCGAGACCAATGGTGAAACCCCATCTCTACTAAAAATACAAAACATTAGCCGGGCATGGTGGCACATGCCTGTAATCCCAGCTACTCGGGAGGTAGAGGCAGGAGAATCGCTTGAAACCAGGAGGTGGAAGTTGCACTGAGCTGAGATCGCACCATTGCACTCCAGCCTGGGTGACAGAGCGAGACTCCATCTCAAAAAAAAAAAAAAAGAGGTTGCACACCTGTGACTGAGCACTAGACTAGGACCCTGAGAGTGCCCGAGGACTTGTTCTACTTTCTGGAATAATGACCTTAACTTTCTAACCCTGCACACTATCCCCATGGCAGGAACTGTGGAGATAAAGCTACAGCAGGATATTGTGAGGTCCCACCTTGCCCTGTCACATCCTCTGACGGAAGCTATGAACACATCCTGACATGGCGAAGGGACAGCAGGATATTGTGAGGTCCCACCTTGCCCCGTTACATCCTCTGACGGAAGCTATGAACACATGCTGACATGGCGAAGGGTCATGACCAGTCTTTGTGGTCTGCAATTTCAGAATCATGCAAATACGTCTTTGAACTTTAATATCAGTTTCCCAATCACCCACCTTGTCCAGTTCAGTGGTAGAGAGGGTTTTTTTTTCCCCCACTGCATCCTGCCCCACTGGACTATATCAAAATCATGGGGATGTGACATCTTCCACATTAAAACATATGCACAAGGTAGGAGCCCACTACCTTGTTATCCAGAATAAGGAAACTGAGTCCCAGAGAAGTGAAAAGACCTGCCTGATGTCACAAAGGAGCCAGGGCCAGCATGTAGGTCTTAGGACTTCCAGCACAGAGTTCTTCCCCAGAGTGTTCTCAACTTTGACTCCAGGAGTCTAGTGGCATAGTCATGACATGGAAGCCACCAATAGCAACTTGCCCTGAAATAGCACATTTTTCCCTCAAAATTCATGGAAAACTGGCATTTAAAATTGTAGCCTATGGCCGGGCACAGTGGCTCACGCCTGTAATCCCAGCATTTTAGAAGACCAAGGCAGGTGGATCACCTGAGGTCAGGAGTTGGAGACCAGTCTGGCCAACATAGTGAAACCCCGTCTCTACCAAAAATACAAGAAAGTAGCCAGGCATGGTGGCAGGCACCTGTAGTCCCAGCTACTTGGGAGGCTGAGGCAGGAGAATTGCTTGAACTTGGGAGGCAGAGGTTGCAGTGAGTGGAGATCATGCCACTGCACTCCAGCCTGGGCAACAGAGTGAGACTCCATCTGAAAAAAAAATTTTAATTTTTTTAAATAATAAAATTGTAGCCTATGAAGAACCTTGTCATTATTCACTCCCCAATAAAATGGAAGCCCCAGGGCTTTGCATGGTGTCTACCCTGTGGCTTCAGTCTCCTTTGGCACATACTCTGTGTTCCTGTGGGGTGTAGAAACCCCAGTGTGGAAAGCCATGCACAGTGCCACGTGAAATGCCCACACAGAACCTCTCTGTGGAATCAGGCAGTCACTAGGCTGCTGACTTTGTCATCTTGAGGAGCACAAAAAGGCAGTCCTGTTTAAGAAGTCATTCGAGAAGCAATCGGAAGGTTATTAACCGAGTTCCTGCTATGGGCAGTGCAGGACGACAGGGGCATAAACATGACTGTGACATGGCCCCTGCTTATGAGGAGCTGGCAGACTAGTCAGGGATCCAAGTTCTGAAGTCACGATCCACTTTCATGAGAAGAGACAGAGAAGCAAGGAAATAGACTTGAATGTGCAGGAACGGGGCACAGCACCTCTGCCTGTCTCAACAGGAAAGGACAGGAAGACAGGCCCTAGAAGGAGGGCTCCGGTGCATGGGGGAAGTGACAAGGAGCCACATGTCACATTTGAACATTCACACCACGGTGACAAGGCTGCTTTAAGCCGGAGAAATGTTGGAGCTGGAACAGGCCTTCCAGGGTACTTGGGTCAACCTCTTCTTTTGCAGGTGTAGAAGTCATGTGCTGAAGGTGATCCAGCTATTAAACCAGCATCACATGGCTTGCTGGGCAAACAACACAAAGAAGAAGACGACGAACTCGTCTCTGTGCAAGTGCCACGGGGCTAGGATCTGCATTTCCAGCCCCTAGCCTTGTGCTGGACCCAAATAAGGAGCTCAGAGACCTCGGGTCACCACGTAACTTTCCCGAAGCCACGTTCATCATAGTGACACTCGGCTCAGGGTTGCTAAGTGAATTCAACAGGTCCAAGTGGGTAAAGCCTATAGCACAGGGCCTGCATTTAGGAAGTTCTCATAATTGGGAGCTATTATTGTTGTTGCTTTTGCTGTGAGTAGATGTTTGCTGGATTATCTCACACTGATTATATTAAACCCCACTGAGAAATCTTTTGCTGATCTCTGGCGTTTATTACAAGAGCAGCGGTTTCAAACATCAGGGTCCTGGTTGAAAAGTGGATTTTAGGCCGGGCACAGTGGCTCATGCCTGTAATCCCAGCACTCTGGGAGCCCGAGGCGGGAGGATCACTTAAGGTCAGTAGTTTAAGACCAGCCTGGCCAACATGGTGAAACCCCATCTCTACTAAAAATACAAAAAATTAGCCGGGCATGGTGGCGTGCGCATGTAGACTCAGCTACTTGGGAGCCTGAGGTGGCAGAATCACTTGAACCAGGGAGGTGGAGGTTGCAGTGAGCTGATATCGTGCCATTTGCACTCCAGCCTGGGCGACAGAGTGAGATTGTCTCAAAAAAAAAAAAAAAAAAAAGGTGGATTTTAGGGCCCGGCACCTCCCAGTTCTGATTCATTCGGCTTTTTTTTTTTTTTTTAAAACAGATAGCTCTGGTGGTTCAGGGACCACTTGGAGAAAGTCTGCCTTAGAGAGCTGGCAGCCCTTATATCACTGGGTGTGCTGAACACCATTCATCAGTGTTCTCCTCCTACTTCATTTGATTTTTTTTTAATAAAATAAGGCATACTGCATATGTTTTTAGAAAAGTAATTCCGAGAGTACAGAAGCTTTTAAAGAAGAAGGAAACTCTCTGACCTTATCTATTCCTTGCTTACTCCACAGTCCCATTACCAGAGGTAATCATTGTTCACTGTGGTTTTAGATTTTCTTAACTGTGGTTTGGATTTGGATTTTCATTGTCTATGCTTATAGAAGCATATCTATTGATATACGTCTTTCCTCCAAATGCTCCCTTTGTAAAAAACACAAATAGGATCATATGATAGAGCAGAGATTGGAAAATGTTTTCTGTAAACAGACAAATAGTAAACATTTTTGGCTTTTGGGGCCATATGGTCACTGTCCTAACTATTGAACACTCCATTATAGATGGAAGGCAGCCACAGACAATTTGCAAATGAAAAGATGTTGGCTATGTTCCAATAAAATTTTATTTACAAAACAGACAGCAGGCTGGATTTGGCCGACAAGTCATAGTTTACCACTATGGAGTACTACAATTTTCTCTCCTCACTTATATATTTCGAACATCTTTTCCATATCAGTCCATGCAGTGATTTCACTCTTTAAGTGCTGTGGGTATGGGTAACAGATTCAGCCATTCCTCTGTGGGGCAGGTAGGTACTTTTCCAGATTTTGCTATTACAAAGAAAGCTGCTGTATACTATGTGTTTGGTTGACTGTTCTGCAGAATGAATTCTTAGAATTGCTGAGTCAAAGGTTAAGTATGAATTTAAATTTTTGATAGATATTGCCAAATTGCTCTCAGATTTCTTTTTAAGTTCAGATTGCCACATAACCTTGTAATCCTCTTGCTTAACCTTATTCCTGGGAAGTATTTCCTTAATTTAAAGGTTTTGTAATAATCAGGGAAAGATCTCAAAGACCGACAGAGGTAGCAATGAACTATATAGCAATTGATTCAAATTTATAACTCATAAAACTTTTCCACCATGGCAATTTGCACAACATTCTTATTAATGCAAAAGTAAATTCCTTTCTGCCTTGAGAAAAAGTAGGAGCAGCTTTTTCTAAATGTAAAGAACGATGTGTGCAAAAGCACAAGTTAGGCCCTTGTAGAGCAAATATGCTTATCAGATTGAACATAATTGCCATCAGAGCAGCAGCACGTGTAGGCCTGGGCTCAGTGGTGAGTGATTTGGGTTCTCATTCAGATCCTTTACATAACCAGGCCAAGGCATCAAGTTTCCTTACCTGGGAAAAAAAAATGCATTGATCACACTAGGAGTTGTTGAGATCACAACTATAAACAACCAGCCTTCACCGAACACCCACTATGACAGGGACAGTGGGCAAGCTCCTTCACATATGTTCCTGCCAATCCTGTGACGCGGATGGGAAAACTAAAGCCCAGACACGTTAAGTACCCACTAATAATGATTGTGAAGGCAGGCAAATAACATAAAGCTAGTAGGAAAATCCCTGGTCTCAAGGTCAGAGGACCTGGGCCTAAGTCCTGCTTCAGACACTTACTGACTTTGGATAAATTTAAGTGACTTTGGCTAAATTACTTAGGTTCTCTGCATCCTTTTCTTATTAAAGAAAAAAAAAAAGAGGCTGGGTGTGGTAGCTCACACCTATAAACCCTGTAAACCCAGCACTTTGAGAGGCTGAGGTGGGAGGATCACTTGAGTCCAGGAGTTTGAGGTTTGAGACCAGCCTGGGCAATATAGTAAGACCCCATCTCTACAAAACAATTTAAAATTTAGCCAGGCATAGTGGCACATGCCTGTAGCCCTAGCTATACAGGAGGCTGAGGTAGGAGGATCGCTTGAGCCCAGGAGTTCAAGGCTGCAATGAGCTATGATTATACCACTGCACTCCAGCCTGGGCAACAGAGCAAAACCCTAACTAATAAATAAATAAGAAGAGCTTATTTCTCTCTGTGTTAGATGAGATGTGTCAAAATACCTGGCACTCTCACAGTTATTTCCTTTACTCCATGGTAAGACTGCACTTCCTTACCACCTTGAGGTCAGGCATGGTCATTCGGCTTGCTCTAGCCAATGAAATGCCTGTGATGTGCGTCACTTCTGGGCAGAAGCACCTAATTACCAGTGCAAGACTCCACCACTTTCTTCCTCCGAGAGGCTGATCAACATGAGAAAGCATGTGTTAACATGGAGGCGTGATGCTAAGCTATCATAGGAGAACAGCTGCCCACAAGCAGAGCTGACTTTATGCGAGTGAGGAATCAACTTTTGTTTCCTTAAGCCATTGAGATTTGGGGAGATCGCTGTGCATAACGAAGCCCATCCTACTGCCAGGGTGACCTCATCTGTCTTGCTCAACACTATATCCCCAGTGTCTAAAACGATGCCTGGCAAACTCAAATCTCAAGAAGTGTTCCTAAGAGGGCTGCTCCAGGAATTAAGATTCCTTTTGGCTTTAGTACCCAGCTAACTTTTATCTAGCATGGATGATGAAAAAGAGAACTTTCCAAACACCCAAAGCTTCTCTTTGAGAGTTATGTGTTGTGTCCCACAAAAATTCATGTTGAAGTCCTAATCCCCAGCACCTCAGAATGTGAGGTGTTTGTGACCCTCTGTTTTTTTTTTTTTTTTGAAACAGAGTCTCGCTGTTGTCACCCAGGCTGGAGTGCAATGGCGAAATCTCGGCTCACTGCAACCTCCACCTCCCGGGTTCAAGCGATTCTCTTGCCTCAGTCTCCCAAGTAGCTGGGATTACTGGTGCCTGCCACATGCCCGGCTAATTTTTTTGTATTTTTAGTAGAAACAGGTTTTCACCATGTTGGTCAGGGTAGTCTCGAACTCCTGACCTCAGGTGATCTGCCCGTCTCAGCTTCCCAAAGTGCTGGGATGACAGGCATGAGCCACCGCACCCGGCCTGTGACCCTCTTTTGGAAAACGAATTTCTTGTCTTTAAGGATGCTGAATATAGGCCCCCAATCTCTTCTGCCTTGTAGGGTTTCTGCTGAAAAGTTCACTGTTAGCCTGATGAGGTTCCCTTTATAGGCAACCTTCCCCTTCTTTCTAGCTGCCTTTAATATTTTTTCTTTCATGTCAACCTTGGAGAATCTGAGAACTTGGAGAATTTGAGGACTATGTGTTTTGGGGATGGTCTTATATAGTATCTCACAAGGATTCTTTGCATTTCCTGAGTTTGAATGTTGGCTTCTCTAGGGAGGTTGGGGAAATTTTTGTAGACGATATCCTCAAATGTTTTCCAAGTTGCTTCCTTTCTCACCTTCTCTTTCAGGGATGCCAATGAGTCATAGATTTGGTCTCTTTACAAAGTCCCATATTTCTCAGAGGTTTTGTTCATTCCTTTTTTTTTTTTTTTTTTTTGAGATGGAGTCTCGCTCTGTCGCCCAGGCTGGAGTACAGTGGTGTGATCTCGGCTCACTGCAACCTCTGCCTCCCGGGTTCAAGTGATTCTCCTGCTTCAGCCTCCCGAGTAGCTGGGACTACAGGAGCGCACCACCACATCCAGCTAATTTTTGTATTTTTAGTAGAGACGGGGTTTCACCATGTTGGCCAGGACGGTCTTGATCTCTTGACCTTGTGATCTGCCCACCTCAGCCTCCCAAAGTGCTGGGATTACAGGCATGAGCCACCGTGCCTGGCTGTTCATTCGTTTTTATTTTTTTCATTTTTGTCTGACTGAGTGAATTTGGAGAACTGGTCTTCAGGCTCTGAGATTCTTTCCTCAGCTTGGTCTATTCTGCTATTAATACTTGCAATTGTATTATGAAATTCTTTTTAAAAAAATTTTTTTATTTCCATAGGTTATTGGGGAACAGGTGGTGTTTGGTTACGTGAGTAAGTTCTTATGTGGTAATTTGTGAGATTTTGGTGCACCCATCGCCCGAGCAGTGTACACTGCACCCAATTTATTGTCTTTTATCCCTCGACCCCCTCCCACTCTTTATTCCCTGAGTTCCCAAAGTCCATTGTGTCATTCTTATGCTTTTGCATCCTCATAGCTTAGTTCCCACTTACGAGTGAGAACATACAATGTTTGGTTTGGAAAACAAATTTCTTACCCCAACAAAAATAAATCACTTAGATACTACACATTACAATGACTGAAGCATTGTTTAAAAATAGAAGCACTTATAAAAGGAATAAGAATGTGACCCTTGTTTGGAAACAGTGTCATTGCAGATGTAATTAGTTAAGATAAGCTCACCCCTGTAATCCCAGCACTTTGGGAGGCTGAGGTGGGTGGATCACCTGAGCCCAGGAGTTCAAGACCAGCCTGGCCAATATGGTGAAACCCCGTATCTACTAAAAATTAAAAAATTAGCAGGGCATGGTGGCGGGTGTCTGTAATCCCAGCTACTTAGTAGGCTGAGACAGGAGAATCACTTGAATCCGGGAGGCGCAGATTGCAGTGAGCCAAGATTGCACCACTGCACACCAGCCTGGGCCACAGAGTGAGACGCTGTCTCAAAAAATAAATAAATAAATAAATTTTAAAAAATAACATAAAAATAAAATAAAATAGATAAGGTCATGCTGGAGTAGGATGGACCCCTAATCCAGTATTTCTGGTGTCCTTATAAAAAAAGGAAATTTAGACACAAACAGGCACACAGTGAAATACCATGTGAAGACTGGAGTTCTGCTGCCACAATCCAGGAACCACCAGAAGGTAGGAGAGGCCTGGAACAGACCCTTCCCCAGTCCCTTCAGAGGGAATACGGCCCTGTCAGTGTGTGGTTTAGCGCACTCAGCTGTCTCCTGTATGTGCTGCGAGAAGCAAGATAGCTAATTGCTGTTGCTTCAGTGCCACTGAATCAACGTTCTGAGCTAATAGCGACAGATAGAGGGCAGACAGATTCCTGCTAGCAGCTTAGTTAGTTGCTTGTGATAACTAAGGCAGGTGGCATACATCTCAGAATGTGGAGAATGATGGTATGCTTTCTGAGTTAACATATTGAAGTGTTTTGCTTTTTAAAAAATTTTCCTAGTAACATTTTCTTGATGATATGAGAGTGGATGTCAATGCCTCACAGAAACAAGAGGTGGAACATGTGAATGAGTCATCTTGGAACTGGATTATGAGCATTGATTCTTTTTAAAGGGATGTGCAAGAGGCAGCCTTAGCAAGAAAACTTGTTGCATAATCTTACATGGACTAAAGATGAAACTTCAAATCACAAGTAAGTTCTTCCCCAGCCCTTCTCTTATTTTTTTCAAATTTAAGGCAGCAGTGAACCACAGAGAAAGTTAAGACGTTCTTTCAGTACAATGATCTCTGTCATGATGCTACTTTCTGTCATGCTTGTTGAAAGAATAGAGTAGTAATGATGTGCAAGTGATTATTTGCTGGAGGAGTGAACACAACTGCCTGTCCTTCGATTCTTCCTGATTACTGTCTGGTATTATAATTTTGTTTAGATGACAATGTAATCTTTACAAAGACACAGCTTTTGAATTACAACTCTGGTTTGTTATTTAAAAGAATTTTTAGTCCTCAACCACTTTTTCTATTCCCTTCTCCCTGACAAAATATAGAAAAATGGCATCAGAATTGACATGTTTTGTTTTTGTGTGTGCAAATATTGATGATCTGTTTTATGAGGGGTTGTCACTGGAGGTTATAGTTGGCAGTTGAGTTAAAGTAGCTAATTCTGCAACACAATGAACAGTATTTTTAATTTTGTGAGTATACTGATATTTTTACTACAGATGTTTTAGTTTATTAGAATATCTACTTTTTGTAAGTATCTGGGAACATTAACCATTTAGAATTTGAATCTGGGTCGACTTTATCCTTCTAATACAGAATTAATGCTAGATAGTATTAACAGGTTTCCCACTTTGTGCTGTGGCCTTTACTTTAAAAATTTACTTTGGGGATACATATGTAACAAACCTGCACATTGTGCACATGTACCCTGAAACCTAAAGTATAATAATAATTTAAAAAAAAATTACTTTGGTAGCTGTAGAGTAGGTGGGCCCTGAATAACAAGTTTCAGGTTCAGTCTGTTGGTACTCTGTGTCTCTAGTAAACACAGATGGCCATCGATTTGATGGACTTGTAGCACGTATGCAGAAAGCCATTGTTAACTAGAATATAATATGATGACCTCCTGTAAGGTTAACTCCAAGTCATACTCATTTGACAAAAGAGCCAATTGTCAAATCTAGTAACCAAATACTTAAGTTATTATGTTGCTTAACATTAGAGAAACAAATAATCTGTAAAAGTGGCATATTTTGAGCACAAAATGCTTTCTGTGGTTTGCACAGCAGGTATTAAGCTTTTTTTGTATATACTCATGTGAACTTGTTTTTTTCACGGAAAATTGGCTTTACTATTACTTTCTTTAGTTTGCTTAAGTTGTGGCCAAGTGTGAGTGAGTGCATATATCTGTACATATGTGTTTTCAAGTTTCAGCAACTTGATCCCCTTGACTGTGGACTCATTCTTCCATGAAATAAAAGTGTTAATGGGTGCCAAATTCCACTGAGTGGCGACTTGCTAACCCCTCAGCTGTTGCAATTATGTGCTGAACAGGGAATGTGAATCCCTACAACTTTGCCACAAAAATTACCCCTAAACATAATCATTAAAGAACCTGAACAGGTTAGAGTTTGTGCTACCTAAGTGTCAGCAACTTCTCTGGAAAATTATGGCATGAAGTTTTGAATATTATTCACAAAAAGATTTAAATAAAACATTTCATTTTCTAGGAAATTTTAAAAAATATAGTATACCCACTAATAATATTTGATAAGTATCTCAACTACAGTTTTTAAAAAACACTAATAATTATGCTTTAAAAAATACCTCAGTGAAAGATAAATATCCATTACAACTTTGTTCTTAATTTGTTCACATTTAAATTTTGCATAGTATGTGTTGTATCTTTTTATCATACAACTTTCATAGCAGATAAGCAGACATAAATTGTTTATGCCACTTGCAAAAATTCTCCAGTATTTGGTCCACAGCTTATGTTTGAAATTAAAGGCAAAAGGTAATTATTATTTTTTATTGAAGGAAATCATTATTATTATTTGATCACAAAACATATGTCAAGCAAATGCATGTTGAGGAATTAATGATTCCTTTGTGTTATCACTTTATCAAGAGGACTTTTACTCCCTAGACAAATTATGAGCCTTTTCAATAATAGTAACATGTAAAACCAAAAATTATAAAGTAATTCCCTAAATGTGACCACTTTATTGGGTAGATGAGTGTACTCCCCCTTTCTTTAAATGTGCAGATACAATTTCAGACTATAGGAATTTTTTTGCTACTTAAATGGTGTAAAACAATAGCTTTTCATAAACCAGCTGTTATATCAACTTTTTCCTAACACAGAAGCCCCCCATATACATTTACATTTTATTGTAGCCCTAATGCTGGGAGAAATACATGGTTTTAAGTTTCACTCAGGATCTCAACCCATGGAAAAGTTAGCAGAAATAATAATCTAAACAAAGAGACCACACTACTTCATAAAATGATCATGTTTATTATCTAAAAGTTTAATTTTACTTTGGACTCTATTTTAAGAGTGGGTTTTAGTCATAGTCATTTTGTTTGTATTTTTCCATTTTTTAAAATAGTTCTTAGTGTCGGGATCACTTGTGAACTAGAACCATTTTGTCATTCTGTGTATCTGTGGTTTTCACATGCAAAATAAGACTATACAATTATAACATTGAAAAGATAGTTTTACTTGTCAGGGATGGCATCCAAAAGCCATTTTTGTTACTCTCAACTAAAACTTTGTTTGAAGTTTGATATATTTTCTTTTGTAGTGGGATTTTGTTGTTGTTGTTGTTGACGCCATAGTATGACAGAATGTGGATTCAAAACTAACAATGACCTGTGGGCTTCATTTATTAGTTTCAGACTCAAATATCACTCAATTGCATCCAAGGGTATTGGAAGGAAGCCTGGCAGCTCATTAGTGCTCTTAGTCAATTCTGAGTAAGGAAAAAAAAGCTAATGTGAGTAATTTATGGCCAGATTATGTTCTCTTGATAGAGTCACTATACAAATTCCAGTGGTGTAAAGCACTCAGAAACTGTAACATTTATTTAAATTGAATACTGGAACCACTTAGATTGAAATGGTAACAAGAACCGAGAATACACACAGAAATTCCAAATGCACATGTTAATTCATTGCGTGTATGGATGGCAGGGGCAGGTAGGAGGTAATTTTGAATGTGAGGGTGAGTAGCTTGACCTTAAAGTACAATTTCCAACTGTGACGTATAAACTGAAGTGAGAGACTTGGAAAAATATGCAGACGAATGTGACTTAGTCTCAGCCTAAAAGTCAGTCACATTGAGTAAGATGGACCACCCCCTACCCTCGCCCTGCCCCCACACACGTGTGCGCTATTTATTAACATAAGGAGCATAAAAACATCATATTCTGGCCCAAGGACAATAATTATTTTCCTTGAGAACCTCAGCACACCCCCTAAACCTTTGTTCCTCAGTGTCCACATTTAAAATACACAACTTATAAATGAAGCCAGGAAAATGAATAAGAAACCTGTAAATTGCTAAATAATTTAAAATACAATTAATTTTTTAATCTTGTACCAATTACTTCCTAAGATGATCGCGTGTGTGTGTGTGTGTGTGTGTGTCAACAATAACAGCAACAAAATAATTTCCACCTAAAGAGTAAAATTTCTGAGCACTGTAATGGACAAATTTCCTTTTATATCATAAGTTGTTTAAAGGTTGCACTCACCCTTAAATATCAGATCATGGCGATTGAGGCTATAAATGTAAGAAGCAAAAGCAGTCATTATTTCAAGAAACTAAAGAAAATGAAGCATCTCTTTCCTTCAAGTTGGTAAATGGAAAAGTTTAAAGCTTGTTTATTGTGCTCCTTGATTGATAAGAAATTGATAGGAGTGTAACTTTCTGTATGGCTTTTAGAGTGTAAGCATTCTCAGGCCATGGCAGATGTGTAGATCCTATTAGTTGTTTGTTTGTTTTTTTTTTTTTTTTTGGGATGGAGTCTCGCTCTGTGGCCCAGGCTGAAGTGCAGTGGTGCGATCTCAGCTCACTGCAAGCTCTGCCTCCTGGGTTCACGCCATTCTCTTACCTCAGCCTCCCAAGTAGCTGGGACTACAGGCGCCCACCACCATGCCTGGCTAATTTTTTGTATTTTTAGTAGAGACAGGGTTTCACCATGTTAGCCAGGATGGTCTCGATCTCCTGATCTCGTGATCCGCCATCCTCGGCCTCCCAAAGTGCTGGTATTACAGGCGTGAGCCACTGCACCTGGCCTAATTCCTATTACTTTGAAAAGTCATTCATTCTCATGCCTAGTGAAAGGGCAAGTTTCAGATAGAATTAAGCAGTGTTTCCTGACCTCCCAGCAGTGTGTGCGATGAAGTGCATCATTCAAAAGGAAGCCCAGCTGATGAATGCTCTCCCTGTTGTTTTCATAGAGGTGTCAGAATGATCTTTTTCTGATTCTGCATCACTGAATCCTTATGGAAATGCAAATTGTTTATCCAAGAACAGTGACTTTTCTTTTTGCTTTATCATTTAAGGGACTTATTTCTTTAACTTTGCAGCACACCACTGGAATCCAGAGAAGGGTCATTAAAACTGGATGAGAGGTTTTTATTACTTTAGAACCACACATCTCTGTCTGAGAGACAGAGACAAACATAGATAAGTCACAGAGAGATATTCACAGAGATAGAAACAGGGACAGTCACACAAAGAAAACGAGAGACTCACAAGGAAAAATATAATGAAAGTTAGAGACAGTCAAAGATAAGACAAAGAGAAAGGGAACAGAAAGAGAAACTGTGATATGCAGTTAGGAAAGAACAGAAAGAGAGAGAAGTGGACATAGGTTCAGAGAGAGAGAAAGGTAGAAGCAGAGAGACAGACAGGCAGGGAAAACACAGGGTCAAGAAAGACAGAAATAGACAGATTGCCAGAAAAGACAAATAATAAACAAAATGAAACAAAAAAACGTAAAGAGACAGGGAAAGGGATATAGTGATAGAAAGTCTGAGAGATTGAGACAGAAAGGGAGACTGAGATAGGCATACATACAGATAATAGGAAGGTTGATATATAGACACCTAGATGATAGATAGATGATAGATGATAGATAGATAGATAGATAGATAGATAGATAGATAGATAGATAGATAATGTAAAAAGACGGTGGAGAGAGTCTGTGATTTAAGCATGGAGAATGAAATCAAATGTGTGTATGTAAGAGAGAGGCTGTGAGGTTGGTCTTTTTTTTTTTATTATTACACTTTAGGTTTTAGGGTACATGTGCACAATGTGCAGGTTTGTTACATATGTATCCATGTGCCATGTTGTTTTGCTGCACCCATTAACTCGTCATTTAGGAGGTTGGTCTTCTAGTTTCAATAACTGTTGCTATAGAGAATTGATGGTAAAGAAAAGAATACAGAACCAGATGGAATTGAGCTTTAATTCTATTCCACTCCCTTACCAGCAAGGATCAAGTTGTTTAATTTCTCTGAGCCTTGGTTTCTGTCTGTAAAGGGTGATAAAAGGATGTAATTCAAATACATAAAGCACCCAAGCACAGGACATCAAACCAAGGTATATTTCAGTAAATGGAGATTGATACTTATCATCATCGTCATCCTCGACATCAGCATAATTTTTTTTTTTTTGAGACGAGTCTCGCTCTGTCGCCCAGGCTGGAGTGTAGTGGCGTGATCTCGGCTCACTGCAAGCTCCACCTCCCGGGTTCACCCCATTCTCCTGCCTCAGCCTCCCGAGTAGCTGGGACTACAGGCACCTGCCACCACACCCGGCTAATTTTTTGTGTTTTTCTTAAGTGTGTTAAAATGTCCTTGAAGCTGCTTTATTGTGTTTTGGGATATATGATAGGCAAAATTTCATAGACTTGAACCCATCAATAAAGATAGTGAATATGAAACTGGCAATTTGTCTGTTTTTTAAGTAAATCATAACACATACAATATACTTTGAAATTAGGAATATGTATTCAATTTTATTCAACGTATGTGTTTTTAGCACCAACTATATACTGGTGATTGTAGTAACCAGTTTTTGCTCTCAAGAAACTGATAATTTTATAGAAAAGACAGAATTGCAAATAGAAACTATAGCACTCTGTAATAAATGAGTGTAAGCAAAAAATACTAATATACATTTTTTTAAAATTTTTCATCAGCACAGAATTTAATATAGAGTTAACAGCATTAATGATGAGAGACTAAAAGTAGCACTATTGTTCACCTACATGGGACATTCCTCAAAGTCTTTGTATAGACAGTAAATTTCTTACTTCCCCTTTTGGTACTAATGTCTGTGGTGCCTGGCTTGGCATTCAGAGCACATCCACCAATGTGTGAAAAGTTGTCTTGGTTGTCTGTTCTATAAAGAAGATAAATTACTTATCAAAAGTATTTATCTAGAGAGAAAGCTCTGTTTTTACACTTTGAAGCTCTTTTAAATAAATTTGCCAGATTTAAATTTCGTATTTCTTTGGAAGAGGTTTTCATTTTGTATTCCCAGTAGTAATTTTTAGCATTTAATAATTGATGTTGGCCTTTCATTAGATAGAAAGTGGATGCCAGTCATTCAATTGAAATACTGACTCTATTTATTTCAGTTATTGAGTATATATTTATCAGACTCAGTTTTGCTTCTTTAAACACCAACAATCTTTTGATATCGCTGTGATCAGAATTGAGCTTTTGAATCATTGCTACAAATTGGGGCCCTTAAATGAGCATAGTTGCAATTTGGCTGCACCTGCACAAATCCTAAATAAAAGCTCAATTCCAGGAAAATTTTTGAAATTACTATATTACATAATTATTTTTTAAAATATTAATCTTGATTTTAACCTTATTTTATGTTGGTACCATAAAAACAGAATAAGTGTTATTCAGCTAGGCTTGCCAAGTGCTTTCTACTCTGTTACTGTTATAAATGTTTATTAATTAGAAGAAAATAGTTTCGATTTCATATTCTTCAGGGATCCTATGTCACTACCTGGGGCTGTAAGTACCTATCTTAACACTGCATGTTTATTTAATAGTCTCTCTTCCAAACTAGAATGTAAGGTCCTTGAGGGCAGGAATCAAAATTTATTTCAGTTTGTATTCCCAAGTCTAACTCTAAGCCTACTACTTCCTAGTCTGCCAGGAAACATTTGTTGAATAATTGAATAGGTGAATAAATAAATGGTTATTCTGTATTCTTCAGGATTGACAAAATGTGCCAGACTTTCAGAAATTTAGTTTTATATTACTCTAGAAAAAATTCTTAATACCTCCAAGACTTAGTTTGGCCATTTAAGGGCTATGAGAATTAAATGATTGATGTATATACATGCTCAGCCAGGCTTCTGCCCCCACATATATTAGGTATTACTAATATTAAGCAATAATAATTTCATTTCTAGAGGTTGGCCACATCATTTTCAAGGCATCCTGTTTCTTTTGAATGGAGTGAGAACCACTTATTTTAAACTATAAAATGACAACACCAAAACTTTTTGAAGTATCAGAGAAACTAGAAAAACTCTGAAAATCAGAGAGAGCATTCTTGTTGAATGTAAATTAAGAATTATAAAATACATGTTTTGCAAAACTGAAGTGCTCCAGAGGGAGGAAAAACATATTCCAGGAACTTTTCCCCCTACTGAATTAAAGCTGAGAGGATCTCTTTTTTCTACCCTGCTTTTGTGACAGCATTGACGTTATGTAGTTCACATGAGATATGAATAGTGAAGGACTGATCATTTTGGAAATTAAAAATGGCTAACCTTTTATTTCTTTTCACCAGAAGCGTCTCATTCCCAAATTTGACAAGACAAAACTGCAGGTGTAATGTTTATTTGCATAATTTTGTTCTTTTGGAAACTGCATTTATGAGGAGATTTTGGAACTATTCAGAGAAAAGATTAAATGAAAACCAAATCCTTTTATATACACACAGAAGAAAACATGAAAATGAAAGTGATCTAATCAGAAGTATTACAAAAAAATAGACAAGAAGAATCAACAGTTATATGATCTCTCTCATAATGGTAAATTCTCTCTTTAAGTAGGCATGTTGCTATTGATGTATACTGAATGAATGTTGTGTTTTACTTTTCCAACATAGCAAATCTGACACTGAACTTGAAATCAGTTAGACTGGTAAGGGGTTTCTGGCTGGATTCCACATAATGCTCTTGGTGTGTGTGTTTGTGTGTGTGTATATATATATATATATACTATATATATCAACTAGCGATAACAACATATATATATATGTTGTTATCGCTAGTTGATATTCGATTTCCATGTAATTGTAGGATTTTGAGTGAATTTATTAGTCTTGATTTCTAATTTGATTGCACTATGGGCTGAGAGATATAAATCAACATTTAATTCTAAACATCTTAAATTGTTTGTGATGTTCACAGTTCTGATAAACAAACACAAAGGATGGATCACTGAACTCAGTAACTTCAAAACGAAAAATGATCAAGAGTGCCAACATCATCAAACACTGCTGTTAAAAACACAGGCTCAGGCAGCAGTTCGTGAATTGCGTGGATACTTCCACATTTGCACTCAGATTTGAGTTAATTTGAGTAAGATATTTAGTATCCACTTCTGTTGTTCTCATTATCCAAAGTGTTAACACATTAGATGAGGTACAGGGCAGTGTGTGTGGGAGGAGATGTTCCTCACATCAGTGAGGCTATTGATAGAAAAAAATATATATGTTGTGTTATCCAGATGTTCATCCCATCTGTTTTAAAACAGTTATTCACAGAGCTACTGGTGAATAGAATTTCAAAGAACTAGCGAGGTAAAGTAAAAAGGAAATGTGGTCAGTTATCCGCTTTGGTAATTTGTAAAGTATATTCTGGGAAAACAGTTTGAGGTATTGTTCCCTTGATATATTGCATATTAGTTTTTACCACTTTAAAATTATGATTAAGGTTGTCAATATTTTATAAGCAAGTACTCATTAAAATCCCTGAAAGTGTGTATAGAAAAACTTCAATGAATTGTTTTGAGCATTTTCTTAGTAAATGTAAGTTATGCACTGTGAGCCAAGTATCTGTTTATATTGCTAACCGCTGAGATCAGTATGAACTGACTACTTTTACTTGTCCTTACATGGGATTAGGTCATGAAATAAAGGGTGCAGGAAACGAGAAAGCACTAATTCACCCTGTAACTTAAGACTTTTGCTCAAGTCATAGTAGTGAAAGGATCAGTCTGGGTTGCGGCTGTATAGAGGCACCCATCACCTCAACAAATTCAGCCCCCAAATGTCAGTGTAGGATAGATGATAAAGCCTAAGTGTAAATCTATTCCCTGAAGAAAACTAGGATTTCCCAAAAAGGTAGGGAAGATTTTATGTCCTGATAGAGTGCATTATTGATTGAAAATGTCTGTACACCTTAGAAAGGACATTGTCAATTTATTTATTCATAACAATTTTAAAAACACACTGCTGAGAGACAAATAATGCCCTAATTCTGCTCCCAGGCATGGCCTTGATATTTTCTAAATTAAGATGAACGAATCATAAATGCCTAAGGAATTGAACCGCATACATGCAGGTTGTTTCTATATCAAGAGAGAGAAAACAGAACTATCAAAAGGAAGTATTGAAATGGAAATTTATTTAGGATTTATATATTCTAGTGCTGAATTTTATTAATATATCATTTTTAGGAAACTTATTTAAATGTATTAAATTGTTCATTTTTATTTTGAAAATTGTGTTCTGCTTTCTTCCCAAGGGTTCACAGCAAATTTAGGAAATACTCACATTTTACAACCTGAACAAAGGAAAATTTAGGGTGTTTGCCTGATAGTGTTGCAAGTGGAATTGAACACTTCTAAAAATAATTTTCTTTAGATATCATGTCACATTCTTTATTATAAAGAAAATGATGATAGTACTTTTCAAATTCCTACTTGAAATCTAATTGATTATTTTAAGTGATTTTATTTCATCTGTATGAAAGGTTGCCTCCCATCTTCCTCTCCCTTTAGCTGAGCTTCTGTGTCTTCCCTCCATCCACTCTCAGTGCCTTCCCCCTGAAGATCCGTTAGGAGTGCACCAGTCAAATCAGTCCCTCGGTGGCAGCTGTTGCACCTGGCTGCATCTAGTTGGCCATCTTAACATGTATATTTCCATAACTGATTTTTGTGTGTTGATTTTGTACCCTGCAATTTTGTTGAATTAAAATTAGCTCTAGTAGTTTCATTTATTTGTTTTTTTGAGACAGGGTCTGGCTCTGTCACCCAGGCTGGAGTACAGTGGTGCAATCTTTGGCTCACTATAACCTCCACCTCCTGGCTCAAGTGATCTTCCCACTTCAGCCTTCTGAGTAGCTGGGACTACAGGTGTGAGCCACCACACTCTGCTAGTTTTTGTACTTTTTGTAGAGATGGGGTTTTGCCATGTTTCCCAGGCTGGTCTCAAACTCTTGGGCTCAAGCAACCTGCCTGCATTAACATCCCAAAGTGTTGGGATTACAGGTGTGAGCCACCATGCCTGGCTAGTAGGTTTATGTATGTGTATATGTGTGTGTATGTATTCTATGGAATTTTCTAAATATAGAATCCTGTCATCTGACAATAGAGTTTCACTTCTTCCTTTACAATTTGGATGCTTTTGTATCTTTTTCTTGTCCAATTTTCTTGGCTAGGACTTCCAGTACAATGTTGACTGGTAGTGGTGAAAGTGAGAATCCTTGTTCTGTTTCCATACGTAAGGGGAATGCTTTCCATTTTTCACCAATGAATATGTTAGCTATGGATTTTTTCATAAATGCTCTTTGTTATTTTTGAGAAGTTCCTTCTATTCCTAGCTGAATGTTTTTATTATGAAAGGGTGTTGAATTTTGTCAACTACTTTCTCTGCATCTATTGAGATGATAATATGTTTTCCCCCTTTGTTTCACTAATGTAGTGCATTACATTGATTGATCTCTTACGTTGAACTCCTCTTGCATTCCTGGGATAAGTCCCACCTGGTCATGGAGTATACCACTTTTAGTCAGCTGCTGGCTTTGGTTTGCTAGTATTTCATTCCGTATTTTTGTGTCTATATTCATAAAGGATATTGGTGTGTGTGTATGTGTGTAGTTTTGTTTTCTTTTTCTTTCTTTCTTTCTTTTTTTTTTTTTTTGAGATGGAGTTTAGCTCTTGTTGCCTAGGCTGGTGTGCAATGGTATCAGGGGAACCAGTCCCCAATATTTTAACGTAGGTTCTTTTCTATTTTCCCTAAGTGTTGGCCGGTAAGATAGATAAAGGGAAAGAGTACAAAAGAGAGAAATTTTAAAGCTGGGTATCTGGGGGAGACATCACATATAGGCAGGTTCCGTGATGCCCCCAAGCCGCAAAACCAGCAAGTTTTTATCATGGATTTCAAAAGGGGAGGGGTGTACGAATAGGGTGTGGGTCACAGAGATCACATGCCTTAAGGGCAATAAAATATCACAAGGCAAATGGGGGCAGAGCGAGATCACAGGACCAGGGTGAAGTTAGAATTGCTGATGAAGTTTCATGTCCCACTGGGCATGCATTGTCATTGATAACATCTTATCAGGAGACAGGGTTTGAGAGCAGACAACCTGTCTGACTAAAATTTACTAGGCAGGAATTTCCTAACCCTAATAAGCCTGGGGGCGCTACAGGAGACCTGGCTTATATCATCCCTTATCTAAAACCATATAAGACAGACACTCCCAGAGTGGCCATTTTAGAGACCTACCCCGGGAATGCATTCTATTTCTAAGGGCTGTTCCTTGCTGAGAAAAAAAATTCAGCGGTATTTCTCCTATTCGCTTTTGTAAGAAGAGAAATATGACTCTGTTCTGTCCGGCCCCACAGGCAGTCAGGCCCAATGGTTATCTCCCTTGTTCCCTGAAAATCACAGCCATCCTGTTCCTTTTGGATGCCCAAATTTCATATTGTTCAAACACACATGCTCTACAAACAATCTGTGCAGATAACGCAATCATCACAGGATCATGAGGCAACATACATCCTCAGTTTACGAAGATGATGGGATTAAGAGATTAAAGTAAAGACAGGCATAGGAAATTATAAGAGTATTGATTGGGGAAGTGATAAATGTCCATGAAATCTTCACAATTTATGTTCAGAGACTGCAGTAAAGACAGGCGTAAGAAATTATAAAAGTATTAACTTGGGGAACTAATAAATGTCCATGAAATCTTCACAATTTATGTTCTTCTGCCATGGCTTCAGCCAGTCCCTCTGTTCAGGGTCCCTGACTTCCTGCAACGCAATGGTGCGATCTTGGCTTACTGCAAACTCTGCCTCCCAGGTTCAAGTGATTCTCCTGCCTCAGCCTCCCGAGTAGCTGGGATTACAGGTGGCTGCCACCACGCCTGGCTAATTTTTGTATTTTAGTAGAGATGGGGTTTCACCATGTTGGCCAGGATGGTCTTGATCTCCTGACCTAGTTATCCACCCACCTTGGCCTCCCAAAGTGCTGGGATTACAGGCATGAGCCACCACGCCCGGCCTCTTTCTTTCTTTCTGTAGAGACGGGGACTTGCTATGTTCCCCAGGTTGGTCTCAAACTCCTGGACTCCCATATAGTTCAATCTACTTTTCCATTCTTCCTATTTCTCTGAAGCTTAAAATAATTAAAATACATAATAATCCTTCACTGTTAAAACATGAGTGTGAAAAATACCAAATTTATTTATTTTAAATTTGTTAGTAGTCACTAGGATTCTTACTCCAGTTTTAGAATATAATGAAAAGAGAAGGTAAAAAACACACATGTCACGCACTTACTGTCAAGCTAATTACAAAGTCTACCCAGTAAATGAAATCAGCCTAACCAGCTCTGTCTGAAGGAAAGAGCAGGGAGCATGTGTGAAGTACAACTGTGGGGTCACCACACTCACCGATATCCTGTCTTGGAACTCTGCCATGGGTACAATGGCAATAGTTCCACCATGCTTTCCAGCGTTTCTTTTTTTAAGATGGAGTCTGGCTCTGTCGCCCAGGCTGGAGTGCAGTGGCGCGATCTCAGTTTACTGCAAGCTCCACCTCCCAGGTTCATGCCATTCTCCTGCCTCAGCCTCCTGAGTAGCTGGGACTACCGGCACCCACCACCACATCTGGCTAATTTTTTTTGTATTTTTAGTAGAGACGGGGTTTCACGGTGTTAGCCAGGATGGTCTCGATCTCCTGACATTGTGATCCACCTGCCTCGGCCTCCCAAAGTGCTGGAATTACAGGCGGAAGCCACTGCGCCCGGCCATGCTGTCCAAATTTTCTTTCTAAACTCTCTTGAACAGACACTATAGTAAAAAAAAAAAGAGAGAGATCAAGATATTGCTAACAGAAAAGAAAAATGAACTAGAATCAAAAGTAGTCCCAAACTATAACTGTAACCCAAAAACTTACAGAGAGTTTTAATGATATAAAGGGGTTAATCATTTAAAACTCAGTCAAGAAGGGCTGGGCGAGGTGGCTGACACCTGTAATCCCAGCACTTTGGGAGGCAGAGGTGGGTGGATCACTTGAGGTCAGGAGTTCAAGACCAGCCTGACCAACATGGTGAAATGCCGCCTCTAGTAAAAATACAAAATTAGCTGGGCATGGTGGTGCATGCATGTAATCCCAGCTACTTGGGAGGCTGAGGCAGGAGAATCACTTGAACCAGGGAGGCAGAGGTTGTAGTGAGCTGAGATTGTGCCATTGCACTCCAGCCTGGACAACGAGAATGAAACTCTGTCCCAAAAAAAAGAAAAAAGAAAAAAAAAACTCAGTCAGGAAGGAATAAAACACATTGCCAATTACCTATAAATGTGAATGTAGGTCACTGCTCTGTTTCCATAACATGCATTACCAGGGTTTTTCCTTGGTTCTATTAAAAAGAAAAAGCTCGGGGAAAAAGAAAAGGAAATAGATGGAACACTTCACCCAGATTCTCACAGTGGGCCGAGTACAGAAGCTCAGTAGGAGGTCTTGGTCTTATTTCAGCTTGATGAGAAATTCTACTCTTAACTGTGGAGCTTACTCTAGTCAAAGAAAAACAAGTATTCTCATCAGGAGTCTCAGAAACAATTCTTGACACTAGATAGGCCTTTACTAAGAGCAACCAGAGACAGAAATTATTATCGACAGTGGGGTTTTAAAATCACACTTAAAAAAATATTATTGGCTGGGCACAGTGGCTCACGCCTGTAATCCCAGCACTTGGGGAGGCTGAGGCAGGCGGATCATGAGGACAGGAAATCAAGGCTATCCTGGCCAACATGGTAAAACCCCGTCTCTACTAAAAATGCAAAAATTAGCCGGGTGTGGCGGTGAGTGCCTGTAGTCCCAGCTACTTAGGAGGGTGAGGCAGAAGAATTGCTTGAACCTGGGAGGCGGAGGCTGCAGTAAGCTGAGTTTGTGCCACTGCACTCCAGCCTGGGCGACAGAGCCAGACTCTGCCTCAAAAAAAGAAAAAAAAATGTAGATTATATCCTGTGAACAATACATCACAGAATAAAAATCTGGATCTAAGTACATGGGAGAGTTAATATCCAGAAAGACATTGTGCATTTTTGGTCTAAGTTTCATGAGACAAAATATTATTTTCTTTTCTGAGACTCAATTCTTTCCCAAAGGGATCAGTTCTCTTAAGTGGACATTTTTACAGCCTTTTAGCTGGCTCAAAAGATTAGTTTTGGCGAACAAGATTATCGATACTCACTGAGCAAGTGGTAATTAGAATCCCTTTCATATTTGAAGGTCAAACGGCCATAGCTGACATGATTTAGATTCTTCAGCCACTCAAAGTAAGATACTGTCACTCCTCCAGCATTCAAGTGGAGATCCTATACACAAAAATAAGACACCAAAGAAATTAGAAGATGATGGTTTTCGTAAAAGCTTAAAATGAGCGTAAGACCTTAATTTCAATACCAAGGTAGACTGAACTTCGAATATCGCAAATATATTTTAGCTAGTATCAGGAATTTCACACTTAATTAATGCTCCTCCCCACCCTGCCCAATTCCATCTAAGGCTTTTTGTATTTAGGAAAAAAAAAGTCATTGTTTGGCTTATTAATCAAGGAAAGTTAATAATCTTTGGTTAGAGCCTCTTCTCTACCAGAAGTTCTCAGACTAAATGGCTTGCCCACCAACCAATTGGATTGGACAGGATTCTTTGTCCTATTACCTAAGGATAGCCTATTTCAGTTACATTAAATGTCTTAAGTGCTTTCAGCAAAGGGGGTTCTTTAAAATGCATTCCAAGCCCACATTAATTTCTAATAACTTTTTGGTGTAGACTCATGCTTACCTGCCAAAAAGCCTGAGCATGTGTTCCTCATATTAGTTTTCTGAGTAAAGCTGGAAGGGGCACTAGAAATGCATAGGTTAGGAATCATACAGAAAATCTTAGAGCTTAAGTTAGAATAGTGTTTCTAACACAGCACATTTATATAACCAGACTCTTAGAAGGCTAAAGACATTCAGTAAAGAGCCTGAAATTGGAATAAATGTTTAGATCAAAGTGAAAAGTGACAGGCTTAGAATTAATCATGCTTCTACTATATTTTCTCAAAAGTGAAATAAAGATGAATTCGCTAGAGCTTGGGAGACTAATAATTCCTCTCTTCCTCCAAATTCCTTGCAAAAGACAATTATGATCCTAAGTACATATAAAGCCTAATAAATATAGATGACTTACTGGAATAACCATAATGTTTCTCTCTAAGAAGATCTTGTCAGCTTCTGGAGCTGTTGGCCCATTGGCACCTTCAGCAACGATCTGCAAGAGAGTCAGGAACATAGAGAAATGCCAACAACACCGTCAAATCCCCTCCACTGAGGGCAAGAGATGTGCATACATGAACAGGGGGCTGTGGGGAGAAGCACAGTTTCAGTTAAAATTAAATTAACAGAGGTTATTTTGCTCTGCAAAGTGTATAAAACTACCTTTCACTTTTCTATTTATCTAGGTTTTTGTTTTGTTTTGTTTTGTTTTTACAGGAGTGTCAGGCAGATGCGTTTGCTTTGGTAGTGGTTGCACAACTCTGTGCAGGTAGCTAAAAGCCGTTAAATTATTTACTTTAAATGGGGGAACTGTATGGTATGTGCAATATATGCCAATAAAGCTGCCAAAAAGAAAGAGAAAACTCAGTCAGACTCTTCTATGACCCCCCTAACGTCATTCACATTGATAATGTTGGTTCCAGTTTCTATAATGTTGTGACCTTGGCTTTGACTCTGGGTGCGTCGGATTTGGTCAACTGCTTCTCACTGGCAGCTGGGATTAGTTATGTCACAGTCGGCCTCCAAGATGCTTCCTTCATAGGGCTTTGCCTTGAGGAAGCCCAGAATGGACCCATGTTGCTGCCATTGATTGAAAATCACAATTAATAGCTGCACCAGAGTTTAAATGTTTATATTTAGTGTCTATGCCATAAAAATGTATTAATACCAATTTGAAGTCTTCCAGTTCCTTTGGGTTAATACCATCTGGATTCCATATACTCCCATCAGACTCACCAACAGCAATACATTTAGCACCAAAACTGTGTAAATATCTCATAGAGTGTAGGCCCACATTACCAAATCCCTGTGAAGAACAATTATCCATGACACAAAAATTAAAGTCCTGGTATAGACAGCAAGAGTCATATTCTGACCAATGTAAATCCACATTCTATTCATTTAGAAGCAATTCTCAAAATTCTTTTACCAAAAGAAACAATGTACTAACTGGTTTCTCTTCAACAATAAAATTCTCTGTTTAAGAATGTGATGACCAGATATGGTGGCTTGCGCTTGTAATTCCAGCACTTTGGGAGGCTGAGGCAGGTGGATCACTTGAGGTCAGGAGTTCGAGACCAGCCATGGCCAACATGGTGAAACCCTGTCTCTACTAAAAATACAAAAATTAGTCAGGTGTGGTGTCCCATGCCTGTAATCCCAGCTACTTGGGAGGATGAGGCAGGAGAAACACTTGAACCTGGGAGGCAGAGGCTGCAGTAAGCCGAGATCACATCACTGCACGCCAGCCTGGGCAACAGAGTGAGACTCCATCTCAATCAATCAATCAATCAATAAACAAACAAATGGCAGTGGTGTTAAGTACACCACCAGGTCCTAAGTCCTTGATGATCAGATGTCCTATGTTGTAAAAAGGGATGTCACTAATTTGGAAAAATACAACTTTTTTTTTTTTTTTTTTGGAGATTGAGTCTCACTGTTGCCGAGGCTGGAGTGCAATGGCACAATCTTGGCTCACTGCAGCCTCCGCCTCCCGGGTTCAAGTGATTCTCCTGCCTTAGCCTCCCGAGTAAGTTGGGATTATAGGTGCCGCCATCATGCCGGGCTAATTTTTCTACTTTTAGTAGAGATGGCGTTTCACCATGTTGGCCAGGCTGGTCTCGAACTCCTGGCCTCAAGTGATCCACCCGCCTTGACCTCCCAAAATGCTGGGATTACAGGCATGAGACACTATACCCAGCTACAACTTCTGTTTTAAAGTTATTTCAACTTAATTAAGATTCTCCTAAGTAAAATACATGTTAACACATCAAACAAATTTGGGTCAATGTGTAAACCTTTCTATATACTTACAAAACTTAGAAAATTATGTTAACAGACTTGCCCTTCTAGATACAATTTCAAGTTTTAATACTGACCAATATTTTGGTTGAATTTGGTGATAGTTGGTAATAGTTTCACATGTACTTGAGAGATGCTTAAATCAGTTCTAGTTACATGAATCATACCAAGGTTCAAAAAACAAAAGATCTATTACTCTGAAAACCACCACTCTAAAATTTAAGAGATTTAAGATAACTGAATTTCAAAATTACAATTCTAAAAACATTAAAAACTTTAATGTCTATCAGTTATTAAGGAAACTTTTTTCTTTTTTTTTTTTTTTTTTTTTTTTTTTTACCTGAACAACAAATATTTTATCTCCAAACTCTGGTGTCATTCCTAAAATGCTCATGTAAGAAGCTTCATTGATGAAGTTTTCAGTCCCATGGAAGACACCACAGCTAGTAGCAGAGATGGTCCATGGATGCCCCCTTGGCCGATGGGTTTACCAGTAACACAGGCGTGTGCATTAATATCCTGTAAGAGGGGGTAATTGAAAGAATGAAATGTCAAGTCCAATTTCTCTGTTGAACAAATATAATGAATTAAAGTCAAAGCACATTCTCATTTAATGCTAATTAGGAGTGTGTGTGTATGAATGTATTTAAGGTACACTTTCACCAATAGAGACTCACTTTTTCAGCTTTCTGTTCCTAGAAAATACAATAAAGTGGACTATATTTTCTTTTTGTTTTTTCGAGACAGAGTTTCGCTCTTGTTGCCCACGCTGGAGTGCAATGGCGCGATCTCAGCTCACCGTAACCTCCGCCTCCTGGGTTCAAGTGATTCTCCTGCCTCAGCCTCCCGAGTAGCTGGGATTGCAGGCATGTGCCACCACGCCCGGCTAATTTTGTAGTTTTAGTATGGACAGGGTTTCTCCATGTTGCTCAGGCTGGTCTCGAACTCCCAACCTCAGGTGATCCACCCACCTCGGCCTCCCAAAGTGCTGGGATTACAGGCGTGAGCTACCACGCCCAGCAAATTAGACTATGTTTTCTGACGGAAAAAACAGAGTGTAGGGATTGAACATCAAGTAAGTACAAATAACATCACAAAAGCAGAGCTAGCTCAGCCTAAAGCTATCATTCCTTCAACAAGTATTTAACCACTACTGAATCAAGGTACATACGCATCCCATTCACGAGTGTCTTAAAATCTACTATAAGACTTGAATATGTCACCAAAACAGAGCCTGAGACATGAAGAGGCTTTACAATTGTCTTGGATGGGAAGACTCAATGTTGTATGCTGCCACTTTTTAAAAAGGAAGTTTTTACTATAACTTGATACTTAATATAACATGATATTCAAGTTCATCTAAGAGTAGACTAACGAAAGTATTTAATGAAGTATTTTTAAAATGGTATATTTGGGTGAGAGTCCTGCACTTCTCTGTGAGCAGAGTATCTTTGGTAGCAGTGGTTAGCTCTGCAAAGTGGAGATGGGGGTTAGCAGTCTTCACCACCCATCTTTCTGTCCTCTTTCAATTGAAGATGTGCATATATTCTTGTTCAGAAACAGGTGTAATTAAAAAAAAGAAGAATGGGCCTCAGGAGGGCTTCCCTTCCAAGACATCAACTATACTATAAACACGGCCACGAGAACACTGCAGAGTAAACTCACCGGTGAGCAGGAGTAACTAGAGACAGTCTTATTTTGTATAGACACCGCCGGAAACGGAAATTCACAGTGGCGCCGACTCGCCGGAGGGAAACAAAAAGGCAGAAAAAAAGAGACTGGCAAAATTTTCATTTCAATATAAAATGAAAATCTATATAAAATTTTAAGTCAGTGGCAAAAGTATGAAATTCAATAAACTTGTTGAAGCAATTTGCTATCCATGTAAACAAAATAAAATGCCTTACTTTACACCAAACCCCTAACTTCCAGCATATCCCTACGTTCCAGCTGGCTGAATTAAAAAGTGATCTGTTCTTTTTCTGTATTGTTTAAATATTTTTACAGAGAGAACTTAGAATTATATTATTTGTATAAGTACCAAGAAAAAGGATGAAAGTAAGGAAGAAAAACGCAGTCCAGTAAAGGTGATTTATAGAATTAGTTTTCCCATAGTTTGCTTTCATGAATAATTAACACTTATGAATACAGAAATGCAAACCGAGTGCCAAAGGCTTTTAAACAGTGAGAATTCAAATGCTGGAGCTGAAGGAAATACTGTCTGGGGTCAGGCCTGGCGCCAACTGCCAGGCTCCCCAGCATACGTAATAGTCCTGAAAGCCGGGAGAAGAATACATTCTCCCACCAACACTGCCCTTCTAGGTGGGGCTAGGACAAAGAGGGCTGCACGTTCCAGCTGACATCTAGAAATGAGTAACAAAAACAATTGCGTCCCACCCTTAGGCCTTGATTTGAGATTTGTTATCACTTAAAGGAAAATTGCGCACCAGTATAGTTCAAGGGGCTGTGCTTCACAAGACTTTCTCTTGCTGTTAGCACTGAGAATGAGCTACAAATAACAACATAATGCCCACCGGTTTGCACTATTCAATGTAGTGTCTTGCTTAAAAAGAACAAGAGACCAGCTGGGCAGGGTGACTCACGCCTGTAATCCCAGCGCTTTGGGAGGCCAAGGCGGGTGGATCACCTGAGAGCAGCCTGGCCAACATGGTGAAACCCCATCTCTACTAAAAATACAAAAAAATTAGCCGGGATAATGGCAGGCGCCTGTATTCCCAGCTACTTGGGAGTCTGTGGCAGGAGAATCTCTTGAACTCGGGAGGCAGAGGTTGTGGTGAGCCGAAATTGCGCCACTGCACTCCAGCCTGGGTGACCGAGTGAGACAACGTCTCAAAAAAAAAAAAAAAAAAAAAAAAAAAGAGACCACACCCAGAGCTCATTGCCAAATGAGTCTCCTTCTGGCTTTTTGCACCGCACCAAGTAACCCGCGCCAGGCCGCGCAGCTGCCCTAGCTTTCCAAGACGACTCGGGCGAGCTCGGTGTACCGGGCTCGGGAGTCCCACTGCGAGAGTTGAGACAACGGATTCCGAGGGCGGGTGTGGCGCGGAATCGGGTGGGACGCGGACCCGATGGAACACACGGCGCACAGGCGCCGGCGCCCGCTCTGAGCTTTCCCCTGAAAGTTCTCCAGGCGGCGGTCTCTTTTTTCTGCCTTTTTGTTTCCCTCTGGCGAGTCGGCGCCACTGTGAATTTCCGTTTCCGGCGGTGTCCAAGCGGACCTGAGAAGTGCAGCGGGCTGGGGTAGGCGGCGGTGGGGTCCCTGGCTCCGGGGCAGTGGGAAGATCGCGAGTCGTGCGCGTGGGAAGGTCCTCCCCCTGTCCTCCCCCCGTCCTCCGGCTCACCTTTGCTCCCGAGGAGCAGCATATTTCGCATCTGCCTGAGGTGTGCCCGGGGGTCGTTGGGAGAGTGACGGGATGAATCCCTGCAGAGAGCCCGGACGGGGAGGGAAGGTGTCGGGGAGACGTCGTTTCCTGGCGACGTGGTCCCGGCCGGCGACTTAGACCTGAGCCGAATCTGTTGACTCTTAATTCTGCCTTTCCCACCAAGAGCAAAAGGAAGAGAAACATTAGTACAAGTTCGGAGCTAAAATATAGTAGAGAAGCAACATAATCTCTAAAATCACACAGCTATTCAGTTTCAAAGCGTTCCTAGTGCCCAGCTCTCCTAACTCCCGGCCAGTGTTCCTTGACATTATGGTGATATATAAAGACTTTCTGTTTCCGCTCCTGTGTGTGTCTGTGGGAAGCCTCTGACTCACCTCTGTGCTCCAGTAGCACCCTGTGCAGCCTTGCAATGTAGCCCTTCTTGCGTGGCACGAAAGATCCTAGTTTGGATTCTCTGCAAGTGAGATCATAGGTATATCCATTTACTGGCACAGTGGCTAGCACATCATAGACAGACACAAACATTTATTAAACGGAATTAATACAGGACCTTAATTGAATGAAATGGCACCCTGCCCCGCTTTTTTTCAATCAAGCTGTCAGATTTTATGCAGCACGATATCCTAAAAAGACTCACTAATTCAGTGATTACCAATTTATTGGCCACAGATTCCCAGGTACTTCAGAAATCACTGGAAGGCTCTCTGCAAGTCCATGGGGTCTCCAGGCATCATTTAGAACCAGTCGTATCTCACACATACAGATATTGCTGTTTTTCAAATGTATGTAGATGAGTTGTAATTTAGGAGTTTTACAGAGTCAGCAGGTACTAAAAGTAATACTGCGATTCTATTGGAAGTTCATAAAAGCGTTTTAAATTTTTTATAACAATTTAAGTTTTAGTTTAAGTTAGGAAACCACCTCATTAGCCCAGTTGATATCTAGGTCTGAGCTGTCCAGTATGGTAGCCACATGTGACTATTTAGAGTTAGAAGGAAATTAATTAAAAATTCATTTTTTCAGTTTCTCTAAGTACGTTTTAAGTAACTACATGTGGCTAAAGGCTAAATGGCCGAAAAGTACAGATATAGAATATTTCCATCCTTGCAGAAGTAGATACTGGTGATGTTGACACTTAGGATGAATAAAAAGTAAGTTAACCATAAAATATACCCTTAACAGAGGTAACTCATCTAATTTATAGCATAACAGAGAGAAATGAAATTGGGGATGGTTAAGCAGTTTCTACCCTTGTTCAGTGAACAAATATATCATCTTTTCTTCATAAAGAAATAAATGAAATTTAATGTTTTTCCCTGGGTATTGCCTGGATTGTAAAATGCTTCTCCCATCTCCTTACCCCAACCTTCTTCCTTGTAGGTTAGAGTTACTCGTTATTGGTAAATAGCCAACTATGGAGACTAAGGACCAGAAGAAACACAGAAAGAAAAACAGTGGACCCAAAGATGAAAAGAAAAAGAGGTGGCATCTGCAGGATCTTCAGCTAGGAGACGAAGAAGATGCCCGGAAGAGAAATCCCAATGCTTTTGCAGTTCAGTCTGCTGTGTGGGTAGCTCGATCCTTTCACAGGTGTGTTTAGCTATAGTCTGATGCTTCTTCCGTTGATTATTTTTAAATAGTAGGAGCCTCTCACAGGTGACATTTGGATTCACAAGCCTAGTCCAGCTCCAAAGGACATGGAGATGCATGCTGTGTGGCTTTTACCAAAACGTGAGAAGCTTTGCCATAGAAGCTGCCTTGCCTCCAGCATTTGCACACTGGTTGGTATTTCTTGCCCAAGATACAAGAATTTATAGAATTTGTTTCTTCCTAAACTTTAAACTGTTTCTGTGGTGATAAGTGTGCTTTTTCCCTCTGGATATGTTTTACGAGGTTGTAATATAAAATACAAAAATTACAATATTTAATACTAACATAGCTTTATTTAGTGAGTCCTTATGATATTCTTAGCAGTGTACTTTAAACATTATTCAACTAAATCCTTCCAGCAGCCTTACCAGAGTAGGAATCATTCTTGCCCTCATTTTATGGACAAGAAAACTGAGGTCAAGAAAACAGGTTACCTCCAATCATATAACCAGTAAGTAGGAGAGCCAAATTTAACTCCAGAGCCTCTGCTCTTATCCATTATGATGCACTGCCTTGGTATTTACCTTTTTGTTTTTAAAAAACTATTAAAATCACCCATAAAACAGTCAGATTTAAGGAGTGTTTAATTTTCAACTCTCTATACTATTGAAGTCATCTTGTTACATCTTTATTAAACAGCAGTTATTTGGATGGGGGTCAGAAGTTAATAATTGACAAGTTAATTATATTTATATATTGTCTGTTGTACTCTCTATAAAATATACTAAAGTACTCACATCTGTAAGTATACTAAAAAAGTCTACTTTTTTTTTTTTTTTTTTTTTGAGACGGAGTCTCCCTCTGTCGCCCAGGCTGGAGTGCAGTGGTGCAATCTCGGCTCACTGCAAGCTCCGCCTCCTGGATTCACGCCATTCTTCTGCCTCAGCCTCTCCAAGTAGCTGGGACTACAGGCGCCCGCCACCACGCCCGGCTAATTTTTTGTATTTTTAGTAGAGACGGGGTTTCACCGTGGTCTCGATCTCCTGACCTCGTGATCCGCCCACCTCGGCCTCCCAAAGTGCTGGGATTACAAGCGTGAGCCACCGCGCCCGGCGGAAAAGTCTACTTATAAGGTTGATACCTTTTACTCTATTTTGAAAGTGTGTTTCCTTTTTTTTAATGAATAGAACTCAGGATTTGAAGACCAAAAAAGCATCATATTCCAGTGGTTGATCGAACTCCACTAGAGCCCCCACCAATATTGGTAGTGGTGATGGGGCCCCCAAAGTTGGAAAGAGCACTTTGATATAATGCCTCATTCGGAACTTCACCTGGCAGAAGTTGACCGAGATCAGAGGCCCTGTGACGATCGTGTCAGGTAGGAGATGCCGCTGCAGACACAGAGTTGGCGTGGCTGTTGTCATCTGAGGGACATGCGTGTGTTTGTTGTTTTCTTGAGTGGAACATGTTAAATATTGTCATATCATGTTACTTCTCTTATACTTTTACTAAGTTAGCTATAACTTCAGAAAAGGGTAAGTTCCCAGAGATAAGGATGTGATACATATCTTATCCTGACTGCTCTATGGCTTCGCCAAGCATGTTCCTTGGAAGGGCCTGACAGGCCTGGTCACTGTGAACACATCATTTAACAGACAGCACGTACCTCCTATGTGCCGGGTGCACGTGCTTGCCCTTATGAAGCCACATGCTGGTGGAAGTGCGCGTTTTCTCTTTTTCCTAGGAGAATTCGTCTGCTTTGGGAGATTGTGACCTTTCCAAGTTTGAGGGAAGATGAAACAAACTTCCAGTGGTAGAATGGCAATGTACACTCTGAAATCTCTTATTATTGCAGTAATATAGTTGGATTGAGGTTTTTCTTTATATTTGGAGCATCCATATTTTCTTTTCCTTTTGTTGAGACAGAGTCTTACTCTGTGGCACAGGCTGGAATGCAGGGGTGTGATTACTGCTCACTGCAGCCTCAACCTCCCAGGCTCAAGCAATCCTCCTACCTTAGCCTCCTGAGTAGTGTATGCCACCATGCCTGGCTAATTTTTCTTTTTTTTTTCTTTCTTTTTTGGTTTTGTAGAGATGGGGTTTCCCCATGTGGCCCAGGCTGGTCTCAAAACTCCTGAGCTCAAGGGATCCACCTGCCTTGGCCTCCCAAGGTGCTGGGACTACAGGTGTGAGCCACTGTGCCCAGCCCATATTTTCTTGACCGTTTTCTTACTACCTTAATTTAGACATAATTATCCTTATGAATATTCTGTTGCATTATGTTTGAGGATGTTTTTAGCGATAGTGGGAACATGGGAAGTTTTGATAGAGGCAAAGACACTGACCTGCAGCCGAACAGCAGGATCATGGTTATCATGGAGCCTGTCCAGTCAGAATTTTCCCTGTTTAAGCACTTTTATTCATCTGGGTAGACTTTTGATATTATTTAAATTTAGAACACAGCAAGAAAAACAGGATGGAATTTATTTTATTTTACCAGTTTTTGCCTATAAAAATGAACTTCTGGTACACTCCGTAAATGTATATGGTGTTTTACTGGATGCAATTAAAAAATGAAAATTAGAGTTGATGGTTAGAGTTTTTTCAGGGTCTTTTTAAAGTAAAATTTTCATCTTTTCACTTACAGGTTAAAAGCGCAGACTCACCATTATTGAATGTGGGTGTGACATTAACATGATGATCTATCTGGCTAAAGTAGCAGATCTGGTAAGTCAGCAGGGGCAGCCTGGGTTGCTGATGGAGACTTACAGCATTGTGGTAGGTTATTTACCCCATGATGAAGGGAAGAGAGTTTTATGATTATTAAAGAAATCGTGGTCATTATCAGAGATACAGTAGATGTGACTGAATTGATGATGACAATAATAATAGTAATAAATGTTGTCATATTAATAATACAAATGGAATGTGCACAGTGAAATGTATTCCAAAATCTAAAAGCAAATCACAGGATGGAGAAAACCTTTAATGAACCCTGCTAATAAGAGCTCATTAACATGCATACATATATACGTAGAAATATATCATAGTAAGTACCATTTCTTCTTGCACCCTTTCTGGCACTGTGCTAACTGCTTTCTACAAATTTAGCTTACATAAGCCCTTGATACACCCTTGAGGTGAGTAGGTATTATCTATAGTTTACATAAGATGAAATAGAGCCCCCCAGCAGTTAAGTAACTTGTGTGAAGATGGGACCCTTGTTCCTGATGGTTCTAGAACCTTCATCCTTAATGATAATGCTAAAATAAGTACATGAATTGCCTGAAGAAGTGGTCAGAATTTATCAATAGAAGATGTAGCAGTACTCAGTGTAGGGAAAATGTACACGCTCTTGCATTTATGGAAATGATAATGTTCACTATTTCTGATATTCTATTAACTATCTTTTAAGTTAGCAAAAATAAAATACAAATTAGCAAAAAAAAAAAAAAAAAAAGCCAGACACAGTGGCTCATGCCTGTAATCTCAACACTTTGGGAGACCGAAGTGGGCGGATCACCTGAGGTCAGGAGTTCAAGACCAGCCTGACCAACATGCAGAAACCCCATCTCTACTAAAAATACAAAATTAGCCAGGTGAGGTGGTACATCCCTATAATCCTAGTTACTTAGGAGGCTGAGGCAGGAGAATCACTTCAACCTGGTAGGCAGAGGTTGTGGTGAGCCAAGATTGTGCCATTGCACTCCATCCTGGGCAACAAGAGCGAAATTCCATCTCAAAAAAAAAAAAAAAAAAAAAAAAATTAGCAAAAAAATAAGCCGTATTGATTAGGAAGTGTGAGGTGACAGATAACTTGGTTTTTTCATTTTTACTTAGTTTTTTCTAGAGCTACAGATTTTATAGTTTGGCCCAGGAAGACTCCTAAAATATGAAAGAAAAAGTAATATAGATTTTAAAGTTGTGCCATTGTAATGTCAGAAAACTAAATAACATTCAAATTTTGAACATGTAATGCTACTATTAGTAAAAATAAGTATAATTAATGTAAAGTTGTGTAAAGATTACTGAATCTTTTATACTTAAAATAATTCAAATAGTTCATAGAAGTCATTTGTTTCTCTTTTATTTAAAATGTAGCAAGTTTCTAATTTTAAAGACATACATATTAAGAGATGCTTTTACATTTTATTTTTAGTTATTATGGATACATAATAGTTGTACATATTTATGGGGTGCATGTAGTATTTTGATAGAAGCATACAATATGTAATGATCAAATCAGGGTAATTCAGATATCCGTCACTCAAACATTTATATTTTATTTGTGTTAGGAACATTTTAATTTCATTCTTTTAGTTATTCTGAGTTATATAATAAATTATAGTTACCCTATTGTGCTATTGGACACTAGAATTTATTCTATCTAACTGTATTTTTGTACCTGTTAACCTTTCCCTCTTTGTCCCTCCCTCCCTGGTCCCCTTCCCTGCCTCTTAACCATCATTGAGAGATGCCTGTGTGAATCTTTTTAAGAGTTTCAAAAGTAGCACGTTTGGTAAAGCACTCTAACTGTAATGCAGGGTACACACAATGTGCATTTTCTCTTTCCTTGCTGTAACCGCTGGTCTCTCAGGTCCCTGCAGAGCAGTATCCTTCCAGATACATATAAACACACATGCCACCCTTTTGTAGCTTATTTTATACACTGTTCTATACTTTGCTTTTTTCATGTAATATATCTTGGAGGTGTTTAATCAGTAAGTACTGTAGCTCTGCCTCCTTCTTTTTAATATAATACTCCATTCTGTGGATGCACCATAATTTATTTAGCCTAGCTTATGTTGATTGTTCTGCTCTGGGTTGTCAAAGCCTCCTGAGTACGGCAGAGGCACACACAATACGTGGATTTGGGTGTGTACATGCGTGTGTGGATTAGGGGAGTAACACTGGCTTAGATGACAAAGATTGGCACCTGAGGGACTGTTTGCTCCCTTTTGTTCCTGACCCTACAACAGCTGCTTGCCCCTTGGCACTCTGTGGCATCAGATGTGGTGTGAGGATATTCCACCTGTTCTTTGAGCTGGTCCAGTGTTGCTGGAGAGCTCTGCTTGCTGCCTCGGTCGGCAGTGGCAGCTGTGCTTTCCTACAAGCCCACCTTCATATATTCTGTAGTTTTGGGTTTTGAACATTTCCTGGTTTAATCAAAGATGGGCATTTCTGTTTCCATTTTTTGTTAGTTTCAGTTATCCATGGAAAGATAAAAACAGAACTATCTTTAATATTAAAACTACAAATTTCCAGGAATCAGTTCTGAAATTATTTTGCATCTTTGAAGTGTCTTAAATTTTAAAAATTGATCTTGGCCAGGTGCGGTGGCTCACGCCTGTAATCCCAGCACTTTCGGTGGCCGAGGCGGGCAGATCACAGGAGATCGAGACCATCCTGGTGAACACTGTGAAACCCCGTCTCTACTAAAAACATACAAAAAAACTAGCCAGGCGTGGTGGTGGGCGCCTGTAGTCCCAGCTACTCAGGAGGCTGAGGCAGAAGAATGGCATGAATCCGGGGGACGGAGCTTGCACTGAGCCGAGATCATGCCACTGCACTCCAGCCTGGGCAACAGAGCGAGACTCCGTGTCAAAAAAAAAAAAAAATTGGTCTTATCTGCTTATATTTTCTTATAGACTACCATTCATCATAATCTTACTGTTTTTTTACTTAATTCTAAACTGTTAGCTATTTAAAATATTTCTGAGCAATTGAGTTATACAAATTTACATACAAGATAGAGGTTTCCATTGCATACTTCCCAGCAAAAAAACAGATTTTTTGTTTTCTGTGAGGAGATTGAAAGAAGAGGTTGGTTTTCTGTAACTATTTAATATATTTCATTGATTATCACTTTGTTCCCATTCTTTGGATGTCAGAGACCTGTTATTTGGCTTAAAAATACGTTACAGAAAATTTCATTTCTTTAAATTAGGATTTCTTAGGTAAGGGCCAGGTTAGGCCCAGCCTTTTCTGAGTTACTTCTCATGCATTAGAATTCTTAAAATGGAAGTTTATATCCTAGTGGGCATTGTCTTATGGTTGCCTTTTAGAGCAAGTCAGACAGTGGTGGTTTCTCTGTCTGGCTGATGCCTGTGTAGTCATTTGATTTAGTCTGCAGTGGTACTTTTCTGTCAAGGGCCAGGTGAATATTTTTGGCTTTGTGGATCATATCTTCTGCAGCTACTTAACTCTGCAGTTGTAAGTGCACAGGCAGCCATAGACGATATGTAAATGAATTAATGTGGCTATGTTCCAATAAAACTTTAGTCACAAACACAGGTGATGGGCTGGATTTGGCCTGTGGGCCAGTTGCCAACCCCTAGTGTAGGTGGTCTGTTTTGGTAGTTTCTTTGAGAAATAATGTGTTCTGCTTGTAGGTACTGATGCTTATAGATGCCAGCTTTGGGTTTGAAATGGAAACGTTTGAGTTTCTAAACATCTGTGAAGTACATGGCTTTCCTAAAATTGTGGGAGTTCTCACTAACCTCGACTCCTTCAAGCATAATAAGCAACTGAAGAAGACAAAGAAGCGATTAAAACACAGGTTCTGGACAGAAGTTTGCCAGGTAGGAAGAGAAATAATTGTTAGAAACTAACAGTATAATCCTTTTAAAGTAGACTGAAGAGGCTGGGCACAGTGGCTCATGCCCGTGATCCCAGCACTTTGGGAGGCAGAGTCGGGCAGATCACTTGAGGCCAGGAGTTTCGAGCTCAGGGCAATATGGCCAAACCCTGTCTCTACTAAAAAGGCAAAAATTAGTCGGGTGTGGTGGTGTGCACCTGTAATCCCAGGTACTAGGGAGGCCGAGACGTGAGAATTGCTCAAAGCTGGGAGGCAGAGGGTGGAGTGAGCTGAGAGTTCACCACTGTACTCCAGCCTGGGTGACAGAGTGAGACTCTGTCTCAAACAAACAAACAAACAAACAAAAAGACTGAAGAGATGTTACTAAACGTCTCTCTAGGAATTGCCTCCTGAATTCCCTTTGTGTATGTGTTCCCAGTCTCTAGAAGGTTTCCCTCAAGAGAGTGGTTATTCTGGGCCTCTTGGTGTATCTCATTTGTCTCCGTACCTGCTGCACCAGGCAATGCCTGGGTGTTTTGGGGTCGGGACTTGATAGAGTACATCAGAAGTTTCTCCCAGGTACAGGACCAGGCACTGCCCCTTCCTTTCCATACTGCTCTGGTCCATCGGCCACAGAACCATTTCTGTGCTGATATGTCTCACCTCCCTCTCCTCACCATACTTAGACGGATGCCCTGGCTTGGCTGCAGAGCAGTCTGCCTCTGTGGGGTTCTAATAAGTCCTGAAAGAATCCAGCAAGGCTCTGGAAGCCTCAGGACAGTGGCTTTGCTGGAAGTCTCCCTTCTTAGGATTGCTTCTTGTTTAGAGCTTTTATTTTGTTGCAGTATTGATGAGAATTTAATTGAAATTTAATTTTTAATATTCCTTTAATGTTTAGGTTGCCAAGCTGTTCTACCTTTCTGGAATGGTGCATGGAGAATATCAAAACCAAGAAATCCACAATCTGGGCTGTTTTATTACAGTTACGAAGTTTAGGCCTCTCACATGGCAAACTTCTCACCCTTATATCCTGGCAGACAGGTAAAAAGTGATCGTAAACTTTTTCTTCCTGGGCCATATATTTCAAAGCTAAAAAGGCTAGAAAAAGAATAGTGATAGGATTTATTTTGTGCCTATTTGAATAGTGCGGGTAGAAGTGTAGTTGATGGAAAATGTCTACTTATATCATTGCTCAAAGATGCTGTGCCTTTGGGAGTAAATAAATTATGAGATGTTTAGGAAAATGGGAGGACTTGGAAGCATTTAAGGCTACAGGATGTGGCCCCATCCTACGTTCAGCCTCAGTTTTCAGTGATGCTGCCTTCGTGCTCGGGTGCTTGAGTCCTTCATGTGTGCCTTGAGTTTCCTTCCTTTGTGCTCTCCTTTGTGCTGTGGTTTTCTCAGCCTGGAATACCCTTTTTCCACCTGCCAGAATGCAAGCCACAGTACAAATCCCAGAGCACAGGCTCTCCCTCTTCCAGAAACGGATTTTCTGAATGTGTTCTTCACTCATGCCTGACCCCAGGTGGACGTCATCTCCCTGTCCTGTCTCTTACAGAATGAATGTCACTTTCAGCCTAGAGACACAGTTGTGTGCCTGCCCCTTTTCTTCTGCTGGATGGTGAATGGTGCTTCCTTATTTCCGCATTTTCTAGTTTCTCAATGATGTGCTTAGTGGACAAGAGTGTGATGAGTCATTGACACATGAAAGGAGGTATAGGAACTTTGGCATTCATTTCTGCTGTATGATTGAGTTTATTTTTCTAGGATGGAAGATTTGACAAACCCGGAGGATATCTGAACACGCATCAAATGTGACCGGCAGGTGTCACTTTATGGTTATTTAAGAGGAGCGCACTTGAAAAATAAAAGCCAAATTCACATGCCAGGTATTCTCTTGTTTTAGAACGTACTAGAATTACACATAGGATTCTTGGGATGGCTTCATTTCTCAGGAAAACTGAAAAATGACCAAACAAGGGAAGATGGCCTTGCTGGAGGTTTTAAAAGTAAGCCAGCTATGTGTAGGCCTGCAAAGGTGTTACCGAATCCGTCTTCTCTGACCTCTTGTCTTGTAGCTAGAGGACCACTGTTCCAGTGTGGCACAATGCCCTTCTTTAGGGTCATGGGTTAAGCCCTTGGACTGTGGATCGTTTTTAACCCCCCAGTCAACAGTAGATAGTTACTGACTTCTTGTCAGTTGAAGCTGGCTTTTTGGGTCCTGTCTTCCAGGGGTAGAAGATTTTGCCATGAGTGACGTCAGTTTCCTCCCAGACCCTTGTGTTCTTCCTGAACAACAAAAGAAGTGCTGTTTAAATAAGGAGCAGCTGGTTTATGTGCCTCTTTCTGGAGTTGGGGGTGTGCTGTATGACAAAGACGCTGTCTATGTAGACCTTGGTGGCAGCCACGGTTTTCAGGCATCAGTGAGGCGGGAGTCAATGCCCTGAACTCTCATTATTCTTTTCAAATCTATTTTTCAATCAAAAAAGTAATGTAGTCAGCTTTTATATATTGAAGATTTTTCTCTTCTACTTATAATAAAGGCCCAAATGCATATTGTCAATATGTAGAATAAAAAGAATACCTTTTTTTCATTGTACCAAGCAGAAGAGTCCTGTCCTCCATGCCTCCTTGATTCGTGGCCCCAGCACGGGCACTGCTGCCAGTGTGGCACCTGCACGGCTTATTTCTGTTTCTACAAAATCAGTGTGCTTTCCAGCACTCGTTTGTCTTTTTCTTTTTCTCATTCACAGTGGTCTCCTCATTATTTTAAAGTGGATTTCCAATATTTATTTCTTAGTCCTGTAGTTGAATTTTATTGGGTTAAAAGCAGGGTTATTTAAAAATGTTAAAAAAGCTAGCATTGTTGTAGCACTGGAACTGAGGTTTTTCTAGCTAGGTGTTTAGGTTATCAGGTTATATACTCACTGAGCTTTGGAAAAGTTTAATGAAGATGGGGATCCATTTCAAGCTTTGTTGTAAGGATTTTCTTCTCTGGTTTCTGTGGCATTAAGAAAGGTTCTCAGGAAATGTGTCTAAGATAATTTTGAGAAACTGAGTGAAACCAGTGTCTCTCCAGGATCTTTGTGCTTTCCTCACGTGCCCTTTCTTGGTGGCCTTGACAGGACGAGGTGGGGCCCAGCCATGAGCTGATCCAGAGTCTCATCTCCACCTACTCCACCATTGATGCCAAGATGGCTTCAAGTCGAGTGATGCTGTTTTCCGATTCCAAACCATTTGGGTCAGAGGCTGTAGATAATCAAGGGTAAGTCTGCTTTTTTTCTATTTTTAATAAAAAGATATATTACAGAAGATCATATCACCCATGATTCTGCCATCATAACACATTTTGGTGGGATTCAGTCTATGTTGTTTTGTTTTTCTTTGTGTGTGCATGTGTCTCTGAGGGCTCTTCACTTACCTGACATTACGAGGGAGTCTTATCTTAAAAAAAAATACAGGATGCATTTTTCAACAGACCTCAAATATTCCTCAAATACCACGCCATCTTCCATAGGTTGCTTTTTTGGTTTTTAAGAGACCTGATGCCACTTGACTTTCTTTTGGTGGCCAAAACACTAGAGCAGAGTCAGGGAGTTTGTGGCTGTCCAGAAGCCACATGCCTTGTCTCTGAAAGTTTTATTTAGATTATGTTGTATTATCTCCCATGGGTAGGTTTCCACTGATGTGTGGCTTAAGTGAATTATTTTTCAGCCTGGGTTGGGAATTTGTATACCTTTATGCTTAGTGGATGTTTGCAAAACATTGATTTTGTTGTATTGATTTATGACCCCCAGTAAAATTTATCTGAATATTTTGAGATAACGTAGTATGTAATTTGTTACAATGTGCATAAACTGCCTACCACAGTGCCTGACATAATGAGTGTTATTAGCTATTTTCATTTTTGCATATCCTTCTAGTCATCCTTGTCTGCAAGAATACTCTCTTCTAATATAGTTACAGGTAAAATACATAATTTTATTTCTATATTCTGAGCATTTTTTTCTATACAGTCTTTATGTAGTCATGATTTTGTTGTTACCAATTTTTTTTCTTATTGTGGTTTCTTTGTTTTTGTTTTTGTTTTGAGATAAGGTCTCACTTTGTCTCCCAGGCTGGGGTGCCGTGGCGTGATCTTGGCTCTCTGCAGCCTTGAACTCCCAGGCTCAAGTGATCCTCCCACTTCAGCCCCACAAATAGCTAGGACTACAGGAGTGCACCACCACTCCCAGCTAATTTTTTTTGTTTTGTTCTAGGGATGAGTTCTCACTATGTTGCCTAGGCTGGTCTTGAACTCCTGGGCTCAAGCAATCCTCCCGACTTGGCCTCCCAAAATCCTGGGATTACATATGTGAGCCACTATGCCTGGCCTGTCATTCCTGTATTCTAACTTATCCATCTCTTATGGTATGATTTTTAGTTTTTTCTAATTTATGTTTTGATACTTTTATCTATTGTGCTACGTTAAAAAGCTTCGTATAGTTTTCTTTCATCTAGTGATTTTAGCCCCCTGATGATCTTCTCTATCAGTTATGGCACTGGTGACTTAAAATGGATGTTATTCCTCTGTCATTCCTTCTACGTTTGTTACCTGGCATTTTTAACAAAGAGCTTTCTCTTCTCCCCTTTATTTTGGTATCACTGCTGACTAATGCACTTGCATTTTATTCCATGGGTTATTTTCCATCACTGTCATCGTTCTTTCTGATGCCTATGCTGTCCCAGATTCGGCTGCGGGAGCCTTCAGCCTGTCTCCTGTGTCCTTTCAACTGTCTCTGTTAGTCTTTGAGCATTTCTTACTTTCTGACAGAACAAGAGGATCCAGGCTCATTTTGTCCTCTTCCTGCCTTGGGCCTGGACTCAGTCATTTCTCTTAAGGATCATGTGTTTTTAGCTTAGAAATTAATCAGCTTTCCAGAAGATCTACAAAACACTAACTTCCCTTTTCAGCAATTTTTTTCTAAAATTCAATTTTTTTTTTTAACGGTTATTCCTTTATTCTCTCTGTAAGTTCTTTTGAAGTGTGGTGTTAGGGAACCATGCCTGAGTTTGCTTATTAACTCTTCCAGTGTTTATCAGATAATTTTTTCCCTACACTATGTCATCTTAAACATTTTAAGCAATTCATTGACATTTTCTGTTTCTTTGTATTTTCATTGACTATATTGCCACTTCTAGATTAGCTGATTAATGTACAAACTGAATTATTTTGCATTTCCTTGGTAATATAGGCTGTTGATGCCAAAGGAGGAAAAACAAATGGACTTGAAAACTGGTCGAATGCGTCGGAAAGCCATTTTTGGAGATGATTCTGTGCAAACGTCTTCTCTCCTTTCTTGATCTCTTCATTTTTTTTTCTTACCCAAATATATACCAGTTGATTTTGTCTTTCTAGAAGATCCAAGATCTTTGGTTTAGAGCTATATTCTTTTAATGTTAACTGGTATTAGAATACTCTTTTCTGTATTTTATTTCAATACATTTAAAAATAGAAATGATTGTATTTTCTTTTAACTTGTGAAATAGAGCATGGCATACAAATGTTGTATTCTCAGTATTTCAAAAAATTTCTTTCTTAGTGTACAAGTTGTATTCAGCATATAAAGTCCATCCAGCTTTGTTGTAGATGCAGTGTGATTATTACATGTTGATAAGGTGTGAATTGGAGATGGGATCCAAAAGTACTGTACTTATTGTAATTTTTAAGCTAATTGTAGGTTTGGTGGTGAATATTTTACTACTGCAAAATGAAAACAGCATTTCATCAGAAGTCGTTTTATGGTCTTTCAGGCATTTTATTTTATATCTTTGGTGCTTTTTGCCTATGAAGTATCTCTTTTGTGTGTTTGTGTGTATGTGTATTGATCTGCTGTAAGTTTCACAGCGCTCATTGTCAGGGATCATCAGAATCAGGCCTAGACAGAGAGCTGAGCAGTACTCTCAGTACGTCTCTGTGTCCTGGTTGCCACATTATCTCTGTTGTTTATTTGTAAATTGGAGAACTCTCTGACCTGTAACAAAGGTTGGATAGATCAGAGACAATTGGAAGAGGAATCCTTTAGTCTATTGTCACCTCTTCTTTTTCTGTTCACACATGTCACATAGAGACATGCGTGTTGTAAATTATTTTGTCAGAATGAAAGCCTGGCAGATTAAATGCTTTCTTCTCTTCTTACTGTATTTGATATCGATCTCTTGTTCATTTCTTGATAATATGTTTGGTAATTTTTGTTTTCATTGCTTTTAGTGTCAGAGATGGCTTTAGATTCCCCGTTCTGTGTGCTCCTGTCTGGCTCCTGAACCCAGCTGGAGATGTGTGTCAATCCCAACTGGTGAAGTACTGAGAGGAAGCTACACAAAAGGCAGCAAGGTATTAATAAGGGTACCTCTGACATTTTAACCATCTCTGACTTTTCCATGGAATGGACAAGTAGTAGTCTCTGTCAGAGCTATGTTTTAAAGGAAAAAAAGAAACTTGAAGTCGTAAACTGTTTATTAATTTATGCTGTTACTTTGTGTTTGCTCAACTCATTTATATTGACTTGTAAATTAGTAATTTATGAACTACTATTCATCAATTCATTGCCTACATGTCAGCAAACAAGTTTTCTTCTTAATAAAGAATCCAGTGGCTGGGCACAATGGTTCACACCTGTAATCTCAGCATGTTGGGAGGGCAAGGCAAGAGGATTCCTTGAGGCCAGGAGTTCAAGACCAGCCTGGGCAACATAGCAAGATTTCATCTCTACAAAAAAAATGAAAACATTGGCTAGGCATGGTGGCTCATTCCTGTAGTTCAGGCTACTCAGGAGCCTGAGGTAGGAGGATCACTTGAACCCAGGAGTTTGAGGCTGCAGTGAGCTATGATCCTAACACTGCTCTCCAGCCTGGGTGACACACCGAGACACCATGTCTTCAAAAAAGGAATCTAGGGGCATCAGTGTGTGCACACAGCATGACTTGTGAATGCGGAAGTGCCTGTGTGCATAGCTGTGCTCAAGAATGTGCTGATGATTATACCTTCTGAGAATTAAATTTTTTTTTTTTTTTTTTTTGAGATGGGGTCTTGCTCTGTCACCAGACTGGAGTGCAGTGGCGCTATCTCAGCTCACTGCAACCTCTGCCTCCCAGGTTCAAGTGATTCTCCTGCCTCAGCCTCCCGAGTAGCTGGGACTACAGGCAGACACCACCACTCCTGGCTAATTTTTTGTATTTTAGTAGAGACGCAGTTTCACCATGTGGGCCAGGATAGTCTTTATCCCCTGACCTCGTGATCTGCCCACCTGGGCCTCCCAAAATGCTGGGATTACAGGTGTGAGCCACTGTGCCTGGCCTGAAGGTCACTTTTATAAAGATCTCTCTACGTCTTAGATTTGATTCTTCCTTTAAATATTTTTCTCATTGACATTTGAAAGCACCTGACCATATATCAAATGAAGAATTTTCATAACTCCATAAAAGGAGAATTATGACATCATCTACTGTTTCTTTCTCGTCTCTAAATCTAAACCATCAACCTGCTAATTTTTGTATACTGTCACATTGTGTATTCCCTGCATTGAATGCCTTTCTATTGCCATTGTCTATAAAAATTGTGGGAAGTTTTCTGCACCCTAAATTTTCTGTTATGGGGATTAAATATCCACTATCCAATTTTTTTCCAAGTCTTAGAGCGGAAAGGGTAAATACAGCCCTCACAGCAGCCTGTTGTTTGTCCTGCAATTGTGTTTCCATCACATTACACAAAGCCTCTTTGTCTTCGTGGTGGTACCCTACTAATAAGTTTTTTTTAATTATGTAATGTGTGTATATACAAATACCTGTATGTATGTGTGTACACATACAGCTGATATCTACTGAGATTATGTATGCATGAACTATAGAATTAGCTTTTAATTTTAAGAAAATAAATTATTTTGTAAAGATAAATCTCATGTTTAAGAAGGGGAATTACGATTGAATCATTTAGGGATGCCTCAGCCTAAACATAATATGGAAAAAGCCATAATCAAAAGTCATTTTAGAGTACTGCTAGGTTACTCAACCTATCATCACATTTAATTAAAATGTCAGTTTGAACCATGGCCAGTCTATTTTCGTTAATATGTTATTTAAATCAACTTGTGAAGTCTTCATTTTAAATATAGAATTTGTGTTAATGAACTGGAAAATAACATTCAATTGCTTGGAAGATGTGTTAAAGCCTAAAGATTTATGACTTTGTAAAAGAAGAAAACCAGCTGGTGATCAGTTGGCATTAGTACATGAGGATGTACTCATATTTGGTAATAGCCATTTTTTTCTAACTAGAGTAAGGGAGTTGGGAATGGGAGGCAGAAACAAGGACACAGATATATAAAAAATCGTAGAACAAAACTGTATTGAGTTCTGAGTATGGGTCTGTGATCCATGGTTCAGTTTGAGAGGTTCGTGTGTCCCTTATGAGAAGGGACAGGAAAGCCAGGAGGACAGGAGTATGTTTGGGCCTGTGCCTGTGCTTCCACCACAGAAGTCAGCAGCTCTACCTTTCTCTTTTCTCCTCTTTATCTAATAATTGTCTCCTCTTCAAATTTGGGAAATGAGCTTAATCAAAGATTTGTTGTGTTTTTTGTTTGTTTGTTTTTGAAATGTGGCCTCAGTGTGTTTGCCCAGGCTGATCTTAAACTCCTGGGCTCAAGTGATCCTCCCCCTCAGCCTCCTGAGTAGCTGGGACTACAGGCATGTGCCACCACACCCAGCTAAGTTAGTGCTAATGTATAGTTTATCTGCTTCAATTTTGAAGGGCAGGATATATATATATATAGTTACGTGTGTGTGAGTGTGTGGTGGGGGGGTAGTGTGTGTGTGTGTGTTTATATATATATTTATATATTACTAGTCCATTGCTGCTACAACAAACTACCACCATGTCAGGGTGTAAAACAAATTTATTACACTCCTGTATGCCAGAGTGTGATGTGGATCTCACTGGGCTAAAATCTAGGTGTTGGAAAGGCTACCTTCATCTCTAGAGGCTGTAGAGGATCTTTTTTCTCACCTTTTCCACATTCTGGAGTCTGCCTGCATTTTTTGGCTTTGGGCTTTTCTCCACTCTCACCATTAGCAGCCTTGCGTCTCATGGACCCTCTTCTATGGCCACATGTCTCTGTGGCTCTTTCCTTCCCCCTTCTCTTCCACTGTTAAGGACTCATGTGCTTCCTTAGTCCTGAATGGAGGCACCGTCATCATCCACATGAGCCCACTGTCCTAATCCATACAGGCTGCTACAAGGAAATGCATTAGACCAGGTAGCTTAGAAATAACAGAACTTTGTTTCTCACAGCGCTGGAGGCTGAGAAGTGCAAGATCCAGGTGGCGGCAGTTTTGGTGTCTGGTGAAGGCTTGCTTTCTCATAGAGGTTTCCTTCTTGCTGTGTCTTCACATGGTGAGAGGAACAAACAAGCTCCCTTGTGCCTTTAATAAGGATGCTAATCCCAGTCATGAGGGCAGAGTCTCCCGTAAGGCTTAACCTCCTAATACCATCACCTTGAGGGTTAGGATTTTAACACATGAACATTGACGGAACACAGCGTTCATTCCACAGCACCAGGGTAGTCTCCTCATGTCAGGGTCTTTACCTGAATCACATGCATGATGTACCGTTTTCATGTAAGGTTCTAGGAATCTGTGGACACCTTTGGGGGGCCATTATTTTGCTGATCACATATTACATATATTTTAATATTCTAGACTAGTATGAAAACAATGCTACTTCCATTGCTTTATATATGTATATATATACACATTGTCTAATGCTATAATTAAAAAAAAAGTTGTAGACACAAATATACCCATTTTTTAAAAAAAAACATTTTTTGCTATTTTACTTCATACTGCCAACTCCTTTTTCCTGAAACTGCTTCAAGTCTGGAATTCTTTTTTGTTATTAGTTTTATTTTATTGAAATATTCATGAATGAGCATACACTTGTATATGGATTTAAAATTCACAGTAATGTTCTCATGAATTCATCTGTGAATAACATTTTATAGACAAAATGTCTGCACTAGGACAAGAGAAAGATGGATAATTCCCTGTTCTAAGGTACTGCCATTCATTGTTATTATTTTAAAATAGGAGTGTTGACCGATGTTAAAACACCAAATGGGGCTGGGAGTGGTGGCTCCCGCCTGTAATCCCAACAATTTGGGAGACCGAGGTGGGCGGATCACCTGAGGTCAGGAGTTTGAGACTAGCCTGGCTAACATGGTGAAACCCTGTCTCTACTAAAAATACAAAAATTAGCTGGCATGTGTTGCACGCCCATCATCTTAGCTACCTGGGAGACTGAGTCAGGAGAATCGCTGGAACCTGGGAGGCAGAGGCTGCAGTGAGCCAAGATCACACCAGTGCACTCCAGCCTGGGTGACAGAGCGAGACTCTGTTCTTCCCCCCACCCCCCAAAAAAACACAAAAGGGGATAATTGGCCGGGCACAGTGGCTCATGCCTGTAATCCCAGCACTTTGGGAGGCTGAGGTGGATGGATCACCTGAGACCGGGAGTTTGAGACCAGCCTGACCCACATGGAAAAACCCCGTCTCTACTAAAAATACAAAAATTAGCTGGGCATGGTGGCACATGCCTGTAATCTCAGCTACTCAGGAGGCTGAGGCAGGAGAATTGCTTAACTCTGGGAGGTGGAGGTTGCTGTGAGCCAAGATCGCACCATTGCACTCCAGCCTGGGCAACAACAGCAAAACTCCATCTCAAAAAAAAAAAAAAAAGAAAAAAAAGACAGATTTATAACTGGGCACTGGAATTGAAAATCATTTAAAAAAGTATCCAAAATACCTAAGGAACTTGTATAAATAAATAGGAAAAAAAAAGAGAAAAACATCAAGAAGCCCACAAAAAAGCAGATTTGTAAATGGGCAATGGATTTGAATAGACATTTAGCCAAAGAAGACATCCAGTTGGTGAAAAGGCATATGGAAAGGTGCTCAACATCACTGATTATCAGGAAAATGAAAATCAAAACCGCCACAAGTGCTTTAGACCGTAGCAGCATGCATGAAAGTTTTCAGGCCTCCAGTTGTTGGGAGTGGCTGAGGAGATTGGGGAGCTTTTGTCTGAGTTGGAAGAGTGGAGTCTCAACAAGAACCAGTGTATTCTGGACATGTGTGGGCCCTGGAGTGTGCATGGCTGGATGCCTTGTCTGCCTGTGCCTTACTGAGTGACACCATTGTGGTGTGGTCGATCAGAGGGGCAGGTGGCTTTCAGAGGGAGTGGGAAGTGGTGGGGCTTGGTATGTTTGCCCATGGATGACAGCAAAAGTGAGTTGGCTTCCCAAGAACTTTTACCAGTAGCCTGTTTTGCTACAATTCTAGACCCAGACTGGGGTCCCAAGGCATCATAGCCCACAGCTTCTTAGCAAGTGCATGTTCAGTTGGATCCCCCAGTTCAGCCTGGGTCATCCCCACCTTCTGCCTCTTGAGCCATGCATAGCTCAGCTCTGCACTGAGCCATCATCCCATGGTGAGCAAGACCCCATTCTTGGGCTTCAGTCTCTTTCCCTGCAGCATGCAATCAAGGTGGTGGCTGGAAGGGGCCAAGGAGCCACATCTCACAGTGCCCTGCTGCCTGAACATGGACCAGAGGCCTGTGGAACACATGGCTCTCAGATTTCTCCCGTTTGATGACTCATCAGCTGCCCCCACATGGCTTTCTAGCTCACAGCAGATCTAGCCTTCTCTGAGCAGTGAAGATGGGATGTTTTATGGTCATTTTCCCTGGTGTGCAGAGCCCAAGTGGAGTTCTTCAGCACACCCTAGACCATCCCCTTACTAACACCCCCACCTGTCCAGTCTTACCTGCCTTCATATCAAAAGCACTCAGGTAACCCAGAGGGCTTCAGCCCTGCCCTGCCTGACTTTCTGGGAAACCCCCCTCTCCCCCCACCCGAATCAGACACTGTCTGAAGGTTCCCCCTCATCATTGTAAAAGTGAGAGGTGACAGCGTGCTGGCAGTCTTCACAGCCCTCGCTTGCTCTTGGCGCCTCCTCTTCCTGGGCTCCCACTTTGGTGGCATTTGAGGAGCCCTTCAGCCCACCGCTGCACTGTGGGAGCCCCTTTCTGGGCTGGCCAAGGCGGGAGCCGGCTCCCTCAGCTTGCAGGGAGGTGTGGAGGGAGAGGAGCAAGCGGGAACCGGGGCTGCACGTGGCGCTTGCGAGCCAGCTGGAGTTCCAGGTGGGCATGGGCTTGGCAGGCCCCTCACTCAGAGCAGCCAGCTGGCCCTGCCGGCCCTGGGCAGTGAGGGGCTTAGCACCCAGGCCAGCAGCTGTGGAGGGTGTACTGGGTCCCCCAGCAGTGCCAGCCCACTGGCGCTGCGCTCGATTTCTCGCCAGGCCTTAGCTGCCTTCCCGCAGGGCAGGCCTCAGGACTGCAGCCCGCCATGCCTGAGCCTTCCCCCGCCTCCGTGGGCTCCTGTGCAGCCCGAGCCTCCCCGACTAGCACCGCCCCCTGCTCCATGGCACCCAGTCCCATCGACCACCCAAGGGCTGGGGGTGCGGGCACACGGCGTGGGACTGGCAGGCAGCTCCACCTGCAGCCCCAGTGCAGGATCCACTGGGTGAAGCCAGCTGGGCTCCTGAGTCTGGTGGAGATGTGGAGAACCTTTATGTCTAGCTCAGGGATTGTAAATACACCAATCAGCACCCTGTGTCTAGCTCAGGGTCTGTGAATGCACCAGTCGACACTCTGTATCTAGCTACTCTGGTGGGGCTTTGGAAAACCTTTATGTCTAGCTCAAGGATTGTAAATACACCAATCGGCACTCTGTATCTAGCTCAAGGATTGTAAACACACCAATCAGCACCCTGTGTCTAGCTCAGGGTCTGTGAGTGCACCAGTTGACACTCTGTATCTAGCTACTACTCTGGTGGGGCCTTGGAAAACCTTTATGTCTAGCTCAAGGATTGTAAATTCACCAATCAGCACTCTGTATCTAGCCCAAGGATTGTAAACGCACCAGTCAGCGCCCTGTCAAAACAGACCACTGGGCTCTACCAATCAGCAGGACGTGGGTGGGGCCAGATAAAAGAATAAAAGCAGGCTGTCCGAGCCAGCAGTGGCAACCTGCTTGGGTCCCCTTCCACACTGTGGAAGCTTTGTTCTTTCGCTCTTTGCAATAAATCTTGCTAGTGCTCACTCTTTGGGTCCACGCTGCATTTATGAGCTGTAACACTCACCGCGAAGGTCTGCAGCTTCACTCCTGAAGCCAGCGAGCCCACGAGCCCACTGGGAGGAACGAACAACTCCAGACGCGCTGCTTTAAGAGCTGTAACACTCACCACGAAGGTCTGCAGTTTCACTCCTGAGCCAGCGAGACCACGAACCCACCAGAAGGAAGAAACTCCAAACACATCCGAACATCAGAAGGAACGAACAACTCCAGACACGCCACCTTAAGAGCTGTAACACTCACCACGAGGGTCCGCGGCTTCATTCTTGAAGTCAGTGAGACCAAGAACCCACCAATTCCGGACATAAAAGGAAGAGAAATTTTTCTGACACAGAGGTTCTGGTGAAGTGGCCAGCTCCCACATCACAGGGTGATGGCGATTTGGGCTGGACCAGGATCAGACAGTGCTGTCCTGGGGCTGGCTGGCTGATAAGGGGCTCCAAAAAGGGCAATGGTGGACCCCTGGGAGGCTTTCTGCTCTCCTGATTGCAGGTTTTTGGTGAGAGGACCTATTGGCCACTAGAGTGTCTGCAGGTGTGTGTGTGTGTATGTGTGTGCGTGTGTGCGTGTGTGCGTGTGATGTGTGTTTACTTGGATTGACTTCTTTCAACGTGAAGCCCACTGTTTTGCTGAATGTATCTCACTGTTTCCTGAAACTCAGTACATTGAGCTGGCTTAAGGGTCCTGGGACCTCGCTGTGTCATATTTGCACAAGCCTAGTGTCTGTGCAGACTGTACACTGGAGTTCAGTTGTAAAACCCTTTTGATCCCTTATTCTGTTCCTGTAATAGAAAAGCCATTTCACTCAATGGAATAGAAACCCAGATCTAATGGAGAGATGTTCTAATCTGCCATACACTGGGGCAGTGGCCAGTGATTTGGACTTTGTGGCACAGATGGAAATTTCCAGGTTCTCTAGGTGGTAGGCAGAGGCCTCACTTTTTAAGAAACTCCCCCACTCCACCCCTGCCAATGAGGACGTTGCTTAGAGATATTTCTATCAGTGTTGAGTAGAAGAGATCATTTCTTGATGTTGAATTTCAGGTAAGGATGCCAGCTTCTGCATATCAGGGTGGTGATGCTTGGGCTGAGACAGGTCTAGACGGCACTGTCTGAAAGGGGGCTCAAGGAAGTAGCTGTGAAAGGCTCCTGGGATGTTTTCTGCTCCCCTCTCTGCAAATTCCCTGGAGGGAGATCCTGTTAGTCACTATGGGGTGTGTGTGTGTGTGTGTTCATCACTCGTTGCTTCGGGGTGGGAAGAGACAACAAAAGCCTACAGAATCTATAGTTCTCAGTTCATCTCCCATCCTAGTCCAATCATGGCCTAACATCCTTAGCTACTGATTGCAGAGGAGACTCGGCGCATTTGTCTTCATGTGTCCTGGGATGTTGGCAGATTCAGATTGGTGCCCCAGGCATCTGTGCCTGTAACTGCAGTTTCAGCAGGCTCAGGACCAGGCTAAAGGGCCTCCAAGCTTCCTTCAGTTTCCTGGTGCATGCATGTGCAATATACTCCCCTGGCCTGGGTCTTTCCTGCCGCTTCTTGCCAGTTGGGTCAGAACTAGCTTATTAACCAGTTTTTTCTGAGCTTTAATCGAACTGGCTCCAACCAGTTGGAGACTTGAAAAGGGCTACATGATAGTTACAGATTTTTAAAGATATATTATTATTTTAGAGTAGTTTTGAGTGTACAGTAAAATGGAATGCAGAGTCCAGAGATCTCATATGCCCTCAATTCCTGTACACTCTCGGGTCACTCCACCAACAACCTCCTATACCAGAGCCACTTTGAAACATTAGAAAATATATGTGAGCATCAGAAATGTATAAACTAGGCAGCCCCAGACTGCAAGCAGCTCAGGGGTCCAACAGAGAGGCTTAGGGAGGGTGGGGGAAGAATTTTATATGGTGAACGTGGAAGAAAAAGAAAATACTTGATTGGGTAAAGTGGAGCAGTGGCCTCATTTGGAACATTACAGTGGAAAGTCTCTAGTTAGATGTTAGTTGGTGGTTTCTGATTGGTTAAGCTCAAGTTTCCTTTTATTATTTACACTGAGTCAAATTTTGGTTTATTTAAGGAGGAATTGAGTGCACTGCCGCCGCCTCAGCCTCATGGCCACCTGTTTATTTGATTATTTTTAACAGAGAAGATCCTTTTAAAAGTGTCTGTTGCCCTGGCTGGAGTGCAGTGACGTGATCACGGCTCACTGCAGCCACAACCTTCCAGCTCAGGTGATCCTCCCACCTCAGTGCTCCCCACCCTGAGTAGCTGGGACTACAGGCATGTGCCACCACACCACCATGCTAGGCTAATGGTTTGTATTTGTTTGAGAGATGCAGTTTCCCTAAGTTGCTTAGGCTTCTTTCAAACTCTTAGACTCAAATAATCTGCCTGCATTGGTCTCCCCAAGTGCTGGAATTACAGGCCATCTAAATCTTTTATCTCAGATTTGCCTTGTGACAAAAGGAGGGGTACTTTTCTGACATGATGAGGCTGAGAAAGGTGAGGTGGGCGCATCCTGTGCATATTATTTTCTCAGTGATGAGAATATGGTCAGCTCTTGCCTAATGGGATATATATTCTCTTTGAATGATTTGGCAACATATCAGATGAGAGAAGTTGAATAAATGTTAGAAGAACATAGAAAAAATAGGTTATACATGTTGGGTTTCTGAAGAAATGATGTCATTGGAGAAACAAAACTTTTATTGATTTCTGGAAACATTTAGGGCCAATTTTTGTGTAAGTAATTTGAATTTATGATGATATCTCTGACCACTTTTTGATATTTTTTCTGGTTCAGCTGAGTGGTGTCATTGAGCAAACACAAAGTGGGGCTCATCGAGGGATGAGATTTTGCCAGAAAGAGGACGAGCAGCAAGTCAGGGAGCTTAAGGTAATTATGAGAAAGTGACTATCTAAAATTGCTTAGGTAGAAGGAGACAGATTAGATTTTTGTGTGTTTGGTATTTGGGGTAAGAGGGATGTGGGTGTGTACGTGAGATGTGTTGTTTATTCTCTCTCTCTTTTTTTTTTTTTTTTTTTTGAGAGGAAGTCTTGCTCTGTCGCCCAGGCTGGAGTGCTGTGGCACAGTTTTGGCTCACTGCAACCTCCGTCTCCCGGGTTCAAGGGATTCTCCTGCCTCAGCCTCCCAAGTAGCTGGGATTACAGGCACCTGCCACCACGCCCGGCTAATTTTTGTGATTTTTTTTAGTAGAGACGAGGTTTCACTATGTAGGTGAAGCTGGTCTTAAACTCCTGACCTCAGATGATCCGCCCACCTCGGCCTCCCAAAGTGCTGGGATTACAGGCGTGAGCCACCGCGCCTGGCCTGTTTATTCTCTTAGAGAGAAAATGAGGGGATTAATGGACTGTAGTTCTGGACAAGGTGGAAAACAAAGTGGAAGTATTGGGGCAAGGGCTCTAACAGGCTAGGATGGTGCAGTCAGTCCCTTCACCCACAAATCAGTAGAATGTTAGCAGTTCAGACTCAAACCTTGTGAAAAACAGGTGGTGGAAAGGAAATCCCTCGCAGCAACTGGCACCATAATCAAGACGGAATGTTTGCAGAATAAATGGAGTTACCTGCTTTCAGCCCCAGGTAGTAGCTATTGTCTGCCCTGATGATATGTGATAATAATTTGTGATCCTGTTGTCTTAAAATGGGGTCACTCATCTCCAGTAGAATTAAGTCCACAGTGAAGTTGTCCCCCGATCCCCAAAAAGATAAACATATATGAATGAACTCACGTGATAACAACTACTGCTGCCTGGGATCATGAGAGGCCTGAACTGAACTGATAGGAAGTGAAAGGTGGCTGAGATAATGAGAATAGACCCATCTGCAGAGGATCATAAAACCAGCAAAGACAAGGTCTTGTCTAAGATGCCTTCACAAGCTTTGTCCATGAGAACTCTAAGGATTTCTCCAGACCTCTTGGCTGCTGCTGTGATCTCTGCCCAAGAGGAGCCTCTGACCAGCATCCAAAGGGCTTCTGGACCCACGGGACTCTTCTGGAGGTACATTGGTCTCCCGAGCCATGGCTGTGGTTTTTTACTCCCTTTATCACTGCCTGTGTGTAGAATGATAATTGCATAATTGATAGTGTGAAGACCTCTTGATAAATGGTAAATCTGAGCATATGTATTTGGCTGACATGTCATTGTGAAACCTCACAGCTTCAGTCAGTGTCAGCGCAGCTAGGGAGCATGTATCTAATGCACATGTCACTGGGCATAGTCTACAGGCAGCTAATAACTCAGGTACCTTAACAGTCACTAATGAGTGTATCTCTAAGGACTAAACAATGGAAGACTGTAGAAGATGCCATTCATTAAGATATCTCAAGAATATGGAAGATTATTATTCGCTTCTATTGGGACAGGACTTTATATGGCACCTGAAAAAATTCCCATGAAAAATCACTTTTACAAAATGTCAGGTTATGATATCCAAGATGAAACCAATAAGCCACAACATTCACATAATACACTGTACAACCCTGATCTCTTGACTGTCATCAAATATTTCTTACCTCTAAACCAAAGTTTCATTTTATAATTTATTTTTTCTTGTTTTTTCTGTTCTCTTAGCTTAAGAGAAGATGATTACAAACTTTTTGTATGTTTTTCCTATATGCTTGCAAAGGGTTGTAAGACTTTATTGTGATTATTCTTGCTTTAAGCTGAAACTTCCCTAATCTTTCTTTAGAGATTGTGGCATAGCATGTTAGTTTCTTTTCCATATCCAGTTGTTTTCTGTAATGAATACAGAAATACAGGCACTATTTTGTAACTTTAAATAGACATCATCTCAAGTCTACAAGAATTATCCAAAATGGTATTTAATGACATTTCTAGGTCTTCAGACACTATTAATGCAGATTGTAGCCTCTAGGTCCTGAAGATTTTACTAGATACTGGTTACTGAAACTGAGCTTTCTGGAATTCTTTTACCTTCCACTGTGGTTTCCCGCATTTCAACATATCACTTATTTTTGTCCTCAAATGTTACTTAAATTTTTTCCACAGAATTAAATAAAATATGAATCATCCCTCCTCTGATTTTCGAAATGACCCTTTGCTTCCTATGATGATGATTCTTCTGGTCCGTTTTGTAGTTATATGTTAGAGTTTGTAAATATTCACACATTTTGCAACTGCAAATAATTTTCTTATTATTTTTTCCTCTTCCTCTAAAGTTGCTGTTATTTCTTTTAACTTCTTGTGGGAAAAATAAAACCTATCTTTCACTTTGTTGATATACTTATTTATAATTGAACTCCTTGATTTTTGCTCGAATTGCTTTTCAAGTTACCCACTTTTAGGGAAGACATTATTTGGGTTTTGTTTGGTGTATCAGGCTTTTTTTTAGTTAGTTGTATCAAGAAGTGTAGACTTTTCTATACATAATATCCTTTTTCCCACAGTAGTTTTTTTTTTTTTTTTTTAAAGTCTGTAGCCAGGCGCAGTGGCTCACGCCTGTAATCCCAGCACTTTGGGAGGCCAAGGCAGGCGGATCACGAGGTCAAGAGATCGAGACCATCCAGGCTAACACGGTGAAACCCCCATCTCTACTAAAAATACAAAAGATTAGCTGGACATGGTAACGGGTGCCTGTAGTCCCAACTACTCAGGAGGCTGAGGCAGGAGAATGGCGTGAACCCAGGAGGCAGAGGTTGCAGTGAGCTGAGATTGTGCCACTGCACTCCAGCCTGGGTGACGGAGCAAGACTCCATCTCAAAAAAAAAAAAAAAGTCTGTTAAAATAAAGGTCATCAAAAGATCTTTTCCTAAACCTTTCCTTTACCAGAAATATCTCTAGAGTCACATGGTCCTTTCTCCCTTCTTGCTTTTGTAGGAGGCCAAAGCTAATCTGTCCCTGATCTGGATTGCATGCACCTGTGCCTTTTGGGGCCCTTCTGCATTCATTCTTCCTTCTCTTCTAACCTCAAAAATGTGTTTTCTTTTTGGCTCTTTCCCTTTAACACAGAAGTATACTCACACTTTTGTTGAATCTTGGAATAAAAGGCTTCCTTTACTACATATCTCCCTTTAATACTACATCTCTCTTCTCAGCCAAATACTTGGGAAAAGAAGCCCTGAGTTTGTGTCATTGTTTTCTCACCTCCAGTTCACTACTTTACCCACTGCCTGACATCCAGCTCTCTCACACACACACACAAGCCCAATCACTAAGTTGCCATAGCTGATTTGTAGCTTTCCTGCCCTCCTGGCAAAATTTGACTCTGCATTGGGATAATACATGTTGAGTACCTATTGAACAGGCACTGTGCTAGGTGCTGCTGTTACAGAAATGAGAAGAAGGCATCACCTCCTTTCTAACAACTCACAGGAGCAGCCATTCCTGATTGATACACATGTCTCTTGACTCCCAGTGCTCACTTTTGCAGGCTTCACTTAATGCCATGTAAATCACCCTATTCTCTAGGTCTTCTTTCTTCCCAGTTCTCCTTACTGTACACAACTTCTCAAGGCAGTCACCTCCACGCCCATAGCTTCAGTTGCTTTCTCCATTCTCTGAGAACAATAGAATTTTAAATGCTTTTTTTCATGTATTAGCTTTATTTTATACAAGATGCCTCACTTGCTGTAACCATAGATTCAAAGTTTCTCCTTGAAAGTAATAAATGAAAAATGGTGACATTTTTAGCATGTAAATTTTAGGAAATTTCCTCAGTTACTCTTAATGGCTTGATTTAGTATGTGTGTTATTTTTGAAAACATACGTTGGGATGTCACAAATGGACTTAGCCTACAGAGGTTTATATTCAACTTTTGACCAGAGAGTTCCATTTTAATGTGACACTGAGAGTAAAAAACTATCTTTTCCTCCTTACCCATTTCTCTTCCTACATTCTCTGCCAGGAGGAAGGCACTGCTACATACCCAGTCTTCCCCAGGAGAGCCTGAGCAGCTCTGTTTTCCCTCTACTTCCTGTCTTCTTTCACATCTCATGATCAAGCACTTCCTATTCTGTCTCCCAAATGATCACAGACTTTTTCCTCCACTTTTGTCACTGCCACTGCCCTTAGCATTACTCTGCCTTTAGAGAAAGTCTCTTAATTGGTTTGATTGCTTCCTTCAGTCCTTCCTTGTTGTACAGACCACTACACACACATCTGACAGAGACTTTTCACCTTTTTATGGTTCAATGACTCAAATTCCCAGAATAAAATTAAAACCACTCCAGGATCAAATTTGAGGTCAAATAGAGGTGGGTTTGTATCCCAGGTTCATATACTGTCCAGCAGTATGGTCTCAGAAAACTGACTTCCTTAAGCTCTTGTTTGTGTATCTGCCTACACTCATTGAGAGTTGGGACTATTTCACACATACAGTGTGGGGCATGTAGAAGGGACTTAATCAACGTTGAAAGAAGGGGAGGCATTTTAAAATCCACATCAAAAAAAAGTTGTTCTGTTCGGGAGTGGTGGCTCACGCCTGTAATCCCAGCACTTTGGGAGGCCAAGGCAGGTGGATCACCTGAGGTCAGGAGTTCGAGATCAGCCTGAACAACATGGTGAAACCCCATCTCTACTAAAGATACAAACATTAGCTGAGCATGGTGGTGGGCTCCTGTAATCCCAGCTACTTAGGAGGCTTAGGCACTTGAATGAGAATCTCTTGAACCCCGGAGGTGGAGGTTGCAGTGAGCAACGATTGTGCCACTGCCTGGGCAACAGAGTGAGACCCTGTCTCAAAAAAATAAAAATAAAAAAATATGAAAAATTCTTTTAAAAATATACTAATCTGGCTGGGCATGGTGGCTCATGCCTGTAGTCCTAGCACTTTGGGAGGCTGAAGCGGGTGCATCACCAGCCTGACCAACATGGAGAAAGCCCGTCTGTACTAAAAATACAAAATTAGCCGGGCATGGTGGTGCATGCCTGTAATCCCAGCTACTTGGGAGGCTGAGGCAGGAGAATCACTTGAGCCCGGGAGGCAGAGGTTGTAGTGAGCCAAGATTGCGCCATTGCACTCCCGCCTGGGCAACAAGAGCGAAACTCCATCTCAAAAAAAAAGAAAAAAAAAATAGTGTTCAGCAAGGCTGAAGCATAAAAGGTTAATAGAATCATTTATCACTTGTATTTCTATACATCTGCAAGACACCATCTGAAAATGAAATCAGAGAAACAATTTCATTGGGTAACAAGAGCAAAACTTCGTCTCAAAATAATAATAATAATCTACAATGTCATCTCGCTTCCAAGCTTGACTTCCACCTTTACTTTCTGATATGGTTTTGCCGTGTCCCCACCCAAATCTCATCATGAATTATAATCCCCATAATCCTGATGTGTCGATGGAGGGGCCTAGGGGGAGGTGATTGGATCATGGGGGCAGTTTTCTTCATGCTGTTCTTGTGATATTCAGTAAGTCCTCATGAGATCTTAATGGGTTTTGTTTTGTTTGGTTTTGTTTTGTTTTTTGGGATGGAGTCTTGCTCTGTTGCCCAGGCAGGAGTGCCATGGCACGATCTTGGCTCACTGCAGCCTCTGCCTCCTGGGTTCCAGTGATTCTCCTGCCTCAGCCTCCTGAGTAGCTGGGATTACAGGCATGCACCAGCACACCCAGCTAATTTTTGTATTTTTAGTAGAGACAGGATTTCACTGCGTTAGCTAGGCTGGTCCCAAACTCCTGACCTCAGTTGATCCACCTGCCTTGGCTTCCCAAAGTACTAGGGTTACAAGTGTGAGCCACCATGCCCAGCTGAGATCTGATGGTTTTATACATGTTTGACAGTTGCTCCTTCACATGTTCCCACTCTCTGTGCAGCCACCATGTAAGTCGGACCTGCCCTTCTGCCATGATTTTAAGTTTCCTGAGGACTTACTGCCCTTCTGCCATGATTGTAAGTTTCCTGAGGACTTACTGCCCTTCTGCCATGATTGTAAGTTTCCTGAGGACTTACTGCCCTTCTGCCATGATTGTAAGTTTCCTGAAGGACTTACTGCCCTTCTGCCATGATTGTAAGTTTCCTGAAGGACTTCCGCTTCTGCTGTGATTGTAAGTTTCCTGAGGACTTACTGCCCTTCTGCCGTGATTGTAAGTTTCCTGAGGACTTACTGCCCTTCTGCCGTGATTCTAAGTTTCCTGAGGACTTACTGCCCTTCTGCCGTGATTGTAAGTTTCCTGAGGACTTACTGCCCTTCTGCCGCGATTGTAAGTTTCCTGAAGGACTTCCCCTTCTGCCATGATTGTAAGTTTCCTGAGGACTTACTGCCCTTCTGCCATGATTGTAAGTTTCCTGAGGACTTCCCCTTCTGCCGTGATTGTAAGTTTCCTGAGGCCTCCCCAGCCATGTGAAACTTTGAGTCAATTAAACCTCTTTCCTTTAAAAATTACCCAACCTCAGGTATTTCTTTATATCAGTGTGAAAACAGACTACTATACTTTCTGATAATCATGCTTAAGGAATTAGGGAATTCAGACTACCTGAGATCAAACTGTGGCCCCACCCTTAGCAGTCGTGTGACCTTGGGGAGGTTACTTACCTTCTCCATCTCAACAACTTCTGTAAAATCTGTAAAATGAGATTGTTTCTGAGGGTTAAATGAGCATAGCACAGTGGGGACACTGTCAGGCACACACTACTTGCCAGATGTCAAGTATTCATCTTTATTGAAATAGGACTGTGGTAACCCACTTTATGGTTCTCGATTTTGTATGACAAAATCATGCTTAGTGCCTTGTTAGTAAAAGAAAGAAAATCTGAAAGTCCCTGCCATGGAAGGAAGAAATAGCGGGGAGAAAAGGGAGTTGGTAAGTTTCAGCATTTCAGAGCTTGGAGGGACAAGTTAGGTTTCTATTTTATGGAGAAGGAGGTGGAGGCAGGATAGGTCATTCAAGACACACAGCCATAACTCTTTATTGAGAGTAAGTTAGGGCCCCAGGGATTGCTGTGGTTAAATTGCAGACAAAAACAACCACTCATTGGAAGACAGGAGAGGAGTGTTTACTAACAAAAGCCGTCAGCAATTCAAGGTTATTTATATTCAGTCAGCAAATAAAAGTTGTTCAACTTGGTTGCTAATGGGACCCACTCTACTGAGGCTTTGTATAGAACTCATAGAGGAAGATGGCTTCAAGTAGTGAACTACCCTGTGCTTTTCTTAGAACTAAAATCTCAGGAAGCTGGTGATGAATGAAAACCTTAGTCCCACTGGCACTGCACGAGGGGCCAGGAGAGCAGCAGCATCATAAGGCACAGGGTGGGGCAGCCCAGGCAGGGGCATTCTGAGCTGTTGGGGGAGGGGTGGCAGTTAGGGTGGGCATCGTGAGCTGTCAGGGAGGGCATTGTGAAGTGTGGGGTGGGGCATTGTGTGCCACATGCCTGGGCTCCCACCTGGGCCAGTGGGCTTCAGTCTGTAGGTGACTACAGAAGGAGGAGGAGCTCCGTCTGTTCTCTCTTCAGGCAGTTGTGTCTCTCAGCGCTTGTTAGGTTCACAACCTATTAAATAAGCCGGCTGGTCTTCACCCTCCCAGACAAGTCAACTCAGGGGAGGCGGCAGGGTGCGGGCCTTGGCCCGCAGCCCTAGCCAGGGCCAGGGCCAGGGCCGGTGCCCGGGGCCGGGCTGTGAGGTGGGCAGGCAACAGCGGGCAAGACCATCTCTGCAAGTGCAGCATAGCCTCGGCCTAGGACAGCCGGAGTGCGTGGCCAAACCTGTGAGCAGAGGCACAGGTGGTGGCAGACAGTAGAGGCACCCCATGGGGAACATACTGACCTATTGTGTGCGCCCCAGGGTCGACCTCGAGTTTGACCAGCAACAGGGGTTGCTGTGTCCCTCTGAATCTGAGATCTATGAGGCAGGAGTTGGGGACAGGTTGGCAGGAGCGCCCATGGCTGCTGCTGTACAGCCTGCTGAGGTGACTGTTGAAGTTGGTGAGGACCTCCATATGCACCACATCTATGACCGGGAGATGCCTGAAGGTAAGGAGGTGACGGGTGCCATCTGCCCTCAGCTTGCCTCTGGCTGCTGCTGCCCCCAAGGTTCCCTTTGAGGCATCCCCCACTTCAAGCTCCTTTCTGCCTGTAGCCAGCTTTCCTGGGGGCTGGCCAGGAGCAAAAAGCTGGCTCCACCTTGCATTCCCACCCCTTAGTCTTTCCCCACTGAGTCCAGTCAGTTTCTTTTCGCCTCCCCTCCCAATCGCCCAGTTCTTGCTCTCTCATCTCATTCTCCCAGGCTGGTATGGGACCATTTATTTATGGCTGTTGTCGAATAAGCAGCAGTGGAATAAACGAGTTGATAAATTTTTATAAATGATTACATCTTTTTTCTTTTCTCCCTGTATACATATAGCTTTGGAGTTTAACCCTTCTGCCAATCCAGAGGCAAGCACAATATTCCAGAGGAACTCGCAAACAGATGGTGAGACAACATTGTCTGTAGCTCTATTTATTATCCTGTGGGACTTGTTTAGGCTTCTTTGGACTATTCCTTTTCTCAATGAAAACTCAAATATCCCAACTTTTCAGTACCCATCTTATTTTTTCTTTGTACCTGTCCAGATGGTACCTAAGTGAAGGAACCAGGTAAATGCCTAATTGTTTCCTTTGTTAAAGTAGCTAAATCTCGGACAGTTCATATTCAAATGTTTGGGGATTTCTTATTTAAAATCAGAATAGAGGTTGCCATGGGAGAGGCTATATGGTATTCTTAATGGGCTGCTTTAAGTCACCTTAATAGAAGCTGCTTAGTTTCTTCTAACTGTAATTTGAACACAGAAGGAAAAAGAAAAAAGGAGAGTGCTTAAAATAATTGTGAAAGGTGTGAAATGTCACAGCCAGGGCTGCAGAAAAATGGTTGTGTGTGTGTGTTTGGGGTTTCTCAAAGGAGTTTACCTATGAGGCTCTTTAGTAACTCTGGTTACTTTAAAATTCTTACTTTAACAGAAAAATGTGTCTCCAGATTTATTCTGGTGACTTAACAGACTTTATTTACCTCCTTGTTCTAAAAGAGAGGTGGGGATTGGTTCATGGTCAAAACTTTCAAAAGACATGAAACATCAGTGTAGACTTTTAATGTGTAATATGAAGATTGCAGGTTAAAATGTCAGACCTTCCCTGTAAGAGTGTTTGTTGTCATGGCTCCCCCTTTGTCCTTTCCCCTCCTGACAATAGCATCTCGTTCAAAGATAAGAAAGTTAGAGTTTTGGCCGGGCTTGGTGCTCACGCCTGTAATCCCAGCACTTTGGGAGGCTGAGGCGGGCGGATCACCTGAGGTCAGGAGTTCAAGACCAGCCTGGCTAGCATGGTGAAAAGCTGTCTCTACTAAAAAAAAAAATACAAAAATTACCTGGGTGTGGTGGGGCATGCCTGTAGTTCCAGCTACTCACAAGGCTGAGGCAGGAGAATTGCCTTGAACCTGGGAGGTGGAGGTTGCTGTGAGCAGAGATCGCGCCAATGCATTCCAGCCTGGGTGACAGGGCGAGACTCCGTCTCACAGAAAAAAAAAGGAAAGAAAGTTGGAGTTTTTTAGTCTCTACACTGCTGGGAGAGGTGGGGGATGGGAGGAGGTAGAAAAGAGAAAACAATTAGTTGGTTTGCCTCTAACATTTTGCAAAGAGATGAATCTAAGTAAAAGTAATTCTGGGTAATAATATGGTTCTTGAATAAAAACTAAAATTTTCAAAATAGAAAACATTGCATCATAAACATATTAAATCCAGTTGGCTTATTGGTTTCATTTAAATGCCAGAGATTTCATTACTGTAGAGGAAATGTCTTATAGCTCTTCTATTTAAACTTTGGGCTCTTACTTTTTAAAGAGGTAGGATAATTAAGACTCATTATGAGTGTGATTTTGTAACTTGGAAGTACTATCCTCACTTTTCAAGATATTTAAGGATTGCTTTAGAATAAACAAATATATTATGTGAATTAATTGATTATACCTTTATACACAAAGTGTGTAAGTACTTGTGTAAACTTATACTCTGCTTGGGTGATGTGAGGAAAGCCTCTGAGTGATGTTACACACCAGTTAGTAGATGGGTAGTGTTGGATGAGAGCCCAAAAATGACTCTTTTATTGTCATTCTTTAGGATTACAACACAGTTTATGTATGTCTCACTTGGCCCTTTCCAATACAAATAAGGCCTGTGTATGTTCTCCCTGTGTATTGCTAATGAAAAAGTGAAGACTTAGAGATATCACATGACTATGGAAGACAGCTACTTAACAGAACTAAGGTTCTGTGTCCTCAGAATGACATGGAAGTGACAGATATCCTGAATTTACTTTTAAAAAATTTTAAAACTCTAGAATACATCTTATATTTTCCCTATAAAATAGACCTGTCTTTCAAAATTACTGCTGTCTTGATTTATTTTATGCAAAGTTGATTTTATAACAACTCAAAGCCAACATTTACCTCTACATTTTTTTTTTTTTTTTAAATAATGGAGGGTGTCATTATGTTACTCACGCTGGCCTCAAATTCCTGACCTGGGTTCAAGTGATTTTTCCATCTCAGCCTCCTGAGTAACTGGGACTACAAGCATGTGCCATCTTGCCTGGCTCTATCTTATGTCTATACATTCATTTCAATGGATAAGAATAAAAGTAGAGATAGTGAAATAGCCTAATGCAGCAGTCGAATAAACGAGTTGATAAATTTTTATCAGTGATTACATCTTTTTTTCTTTTCTTCCTCTATGCATATAGCTTTGGAGTTTAACCCTTCTGCCAATCCAGAGGCAAGCAAAATATTCCAGAGGAACTCTCAAACAGATGGTGAGACAACATTGTTTTTTCCGTCAAGAGAAAGAATAAAAGCTCTTGTTTGATCAGGTTATAGAAAGTATTTAGAAAAGCTCATATTAGTTTAAATTTGTCACCTTTTCACATGTTCACTTGTCTTATTTTAATGCGTGATATGCTTTCCTTTAGTTGTTATGATAGTGAAAATGTGTAACCTTTTTGTTTATACATTTTGCCCTCTTTTTATCGACACAATTTGTCATGTGATGGAGGAGTCATGGATTTCTCTTTATAATTCTTGGATTTATCTTTATTTATAATTAATGGATTTATCTTTATTTATAATCCCCTTTCCCTTGCTCCAAAGAGTACATTTTAAAGATGAATGATAGAACTTAGGCTTCAGCTTGTTTTCATTTAAACAAATTAAAAACCATAGTTGTTTATCATCAGGGATTGAATCTGTGATTTGGGCCTCCTCTTACACAGTCCTCTGACCACATTCATTTACCACATCCAAGTTTATGCTACTCAAAACTTTTGGGTTATTAACCTTTTCATTTGATGTAATGTAAATTTAAACATGCCCTACTCCTGCTTATTT